>NC_046648.1:6020000-6342500 GCF_900324485.2 Mastacembelus armatus
CAACAGCTACAGTAATAAATTAGATTTTTTTTCTGCATTTGTATAGATGGTAATAATTAATGGGCACAAAAAATTGTATTAAAGTAAGAAAAAAGTCAAGGTAACAAAATTTGCGAGCTAAAACAAATAGCATTAGATTAGCTTGGGTCTGCATAGCCTAGCATTTTTTATTTCTGATTAATTGCATCTGAACTGTGAGTTTCCGTGTGTGCGTGTGTGTGTGTGTGTGTCCACATGGATATATCGATGCCATTTTATGAAAAGCAATTGAGCAATGGGACTTTGTACCAACCATCAAACAGACACTTCATTATGGGCGCAGTGATAACAAATACATTGTGTAGGATAATGATGGCAGTGGTTCATATTGTTCATTATACGTCTGGGTGTCACACAACACTTGGAATTTGTGTGTGTGTGTGCGCATGTGTGTTGCTTTGTTGTAGTCTTTTTACAACATCATGTTTCAGCAAATTAACGTCTGAACCATTGGGAAGAAAAATATACCATCATTTGCCTTCGGTGACAAACAATATTTTTTGGATAATGATTGCATCTATTGGCTGCTGCATTTGTAAAAGTGAGGTAATGAATTTCCTTTGTGAGCAATGAAAGCAAACAGAGATATTATGTCACTTTGCTTGAATAGGACCACTGAATGCATGATGCATGGCTGTCTTTGGATGATAAACTGTATCTGTAAGAAAAAAAAATAAAGTCCCTTTATAGTAAGAACATGCTAAGTAACTGCTCTGTGTATAATGCATAAATATTCCTATGGATTCTTTTGCTGTTCAGACACACTGGCGGTTTCTTATGCAGAAAGCAGGAGTTGTGTGAAATGGAGTCTGACTGGTAGGGGCCTCCGGCGTGTTGGCTGCCTTGCACTTGTGGGCCTGTCAAAGGTTTTGGGGCATTGGACTGAGTCGATGCCTGCCACACACGTGTCATGACTTCCCTCCCTGATGAGCCCTGCAGTTACACAATCAACAGTATTATTGCTTAGAAATGTATATATTTAATTTGTGAAACAATGACAGTTTTGCTTGATTTATGGTGCAAGGCATGGTTTAATTAATTGAAAAATGCATATTACCCTGTGACTTAATTATTAGCTAATTAATCACTGGGTACTTGTTCAGACTTCCCCCTTCTCTTTCCAGTTTTTCAGGCATATTTCTGCGTGTGTCTGACACTTGAATTTCCTCTCGGGGTCATTTTTATGTGAGGTCATGCTTTTTCTTTCTGAGTGGCTGTTGAGATGGAGAACACGAACCGTAGAGAAACCGCTCGCAGAGCTGGACGACACACAGCTCAGGTGAAAGCATGTTAAAGTGTGAGAGGCTGACTTTTAAAGTCTTAACATCATTTATTGGAAGTATGAATAGAGCATTCAGGACAGGATTTACAGTGTGTTTTGAAGTATTCAAGGTATAGAGAATTTTTGAGCAGCTAAGGTCAAATAAAACCCTCCACTCTGACAGGTCAGGCTGTTACCATCTTAACAATTTCTACATTTTGTATGTGTGTGTCTATAAAACAGGAAATTTAGTACTTTGAGGCTAAATTGTAGTATCCCTACTTTGTGTTTCCCTGCATGTGTGGGGTTCTTTTAAAATTTAAAAATAAGGTTCCTAACCACACAGCGTACATCTCCACCGGTCTATCCCAAGTCTCCCACACACAGAGACTAGAAAGCAAGCATGTAACCACTACCTCTGCCAGCGCTGAACCCAATCATGGGGCCTTAACCCTGGAGTCCTGGCTCTGACTTTTGAATGTGGCTAAATGGTCACTTCAGCCTCACTCACAGACACACACTCATGGATATAAATGTGTACACACATATTACACACTGGCCCAATCGCACATGAATTCACAAATTATACTCTAAACTTCAAACTCTAAAAGCACAACTGCTGGCTTATTGCACACATAGAAAGTATTCATATCTTCTTTAGTAGCCTTGGAAAGTACAATTTGCCAAAGGTGTAAGCTGATCCTCAGGGTCATGGTCAAAAACTGTGAATAAACGTCTCACTGTTACAGCTGTCAGTGGTTTACGTCTCACCAGTGGAGGGTCTAAATAGTAGTATTTAGGTCTGTTGGTTTTCTACTGAAAATGCAGGGAAGGTTGATCTGAAGATCAAGGGTTTCCCGTCATGAGAGCTTCTCCAGATAGCTGTTAGAAAATAACAGGGAGTGGTCGAACTGGATGCAAGCATGTTAGAAAGACGAGGAGGTGTGGCAGCGAGAGGCTTGCCTGACAAAACACCTTACATCCAACACCAATCCTGTCTGCCTGGCCACTATCCAGCCTCCATATGTCTGTGCCTAGTAATGGTAAGCATTTTAAACTATTAGAGTTGCTGTGAAAAAAGGCCTGTTTGAGTGCAGAGCTGTCAGTCTGCAATGAGGCAATTGGGGGTGGGGGGCTGTCATGGCTGTCACTCAATGGGAGGATGAGAACTGTTTGGCCCTAATGGATTCCTCCAGGCGGACGGCTTACACAGCAGCTAGAAGTAAAATCGATGCGTTGTCATGAGCGAGTGAGGCATCATCAAACGGCCAGGTGGACGGGGAGGCAAGGAAGGGGAGGCCTGCCTGGGTAGTTATGTCTATATCTCAGCCTGTGTGTGTTTGTGTGTGTGTGTGATTTAAAAAAGGAGAGAAAAGACAGACAGATGCTCAGCTCAGCTTTACACGCCCAGTGGGGCTTCTGCTATGATTGTAAGCATGAAACGGGGCTCTGACCTCCATCATCTCTGTTGCTTTTATTTTCCAGTTCTCTTAGAATCGGACACAGATACACACAGACATAACTGCACATATGCACACAGATAAACGTGAAGCTATGCAGACAGGGGTATATTGCCCTGACAAAAGTCAAACATCATCTTGTAGGCAAAATCACTTTTCATAGAACAGATTTCCATTCAGTGACTACAGATTTGACTACAACCTGCAGAGAACGAGTCAAGTAGAGGCCAAATAGTCTAACAGTTGGTGACAGGGTTTCACATCCACGCATTTTTCCACAAACTGCAAAATATTTAATGTAGCTGGAAAGTCCTGACAAAATAAGATGGGGCAATCTGCAGTATGAAATAGGAAAGAGATAGCCTTCATTAGAAACTCATCAATGGTGACAGGACATTTAACGTAATGTTCTCAAAAGAACATCATAGTATAAAATACCTAAATAATGGAGCCAACATACTTGTAAACCCCCAAAAAGTATAGAAACTTAGTAGTTAACAGCCACATTCTTACTCTTTTGATCGGCTACTTGATCTTTATAATGTTATATTTGCTTTTCTAACCACTATGTTGCTCAGTGGAATATTACTCTGCTTCTTTGTTTGAAACATTTACAGGCAGACAGTAACTTGTTAGTGTTTCTTTCTTCCTTTTGGGGAAAAAAAAAAAAAAAAAAAAACTTGCCTTACTATTTACCCTGGTGGGGTTGGGCCTCCAGGGAGATGGAGGGGCTCACCCTCTGGCCCTCAACTGGGCCTGAGGAAGCAGTCCAGGCCTATTGATTGACAGGTAGAGTTGGATGAGATTGCTCCAAGCTGGCTTTAGGCAGGCTGCTGATGCTGAGCAGGGATGCTGGTGTTCAACTTCTTCACTTGGCCTCTCTGTCTGTGCTCAGTCAGCCTCTCCATCAGGTCTTGCTGCCTCTTTGTTTTTGAGTGTAAAGCATGTCTGGTGAAATCCTCTCATTTTTTGTTATTATCAACAAATGCATAAAGGCATAAAAAGACCAAAACTAACAATGATTTAATCCTAAAACAACTTTTGCCTGTAAAGCCAAAACCAGATTTATCACATTTCTCTGTGCCACAAAAGCTCTATAGCTGTCCAAAAGCTATTAAAAAACAGTGTTCCTTTATTACAGTGAACGTGGGTGCTGTAGTTTATTTTGAGTTGATCCCACATACACAGTCTTACTACTGTAAATAGTCACTGCAGCACCAAATCCATAGTTGAAAATAGTCCTCAACAAACGCACTGTATTCTCCTGGTTGAGTAATGTTTTCTTAAAACTACAGTGCCCAACTTTGACTTAGTTATATAGTGCTTATACTTCCATAATCCTACGGAAACCTATACATTTTATTTGTGCTTTACATCTCCAGTAAGAACCTATCAGTAAATAGTAAAATCAGTAAATAAAAGAGAGATAAATGTGTTTATGATTTCCATTAATTTGTGGAATTTATTTAAAATAAAAAACACAAAGGGATAGCCACCATCACTTGAACTATTGTATAATGGACAATACCAGTCCCTTAATCAATCTTCGCCAAATTTTAGAATAAAGTAATCCAAGTAATTTCAACATTTGCTGTTCTTCATTAAAATCTGATTCATCTCAGAGTTTGAAATCATTAAGATCAACTGATAATAGCAAAAGTCTTTTAATATGATTTATCATTGTAAATTGTGAAGCAGTCGAGTAACATCCTGTTCAGTGCAGTCATTTATATTGCACATAACTAGACTGATATATTTTGTTAAACATATTTGATAAAGTTTTTTTAAAGTGGGAATTTCTTCCCTCTGTTTGTTCAACTCTCCATCAATCTTTAGTTTAGAACTTGAGTCAAGACACTCTCAATGCTCTCGTTAGCCTTTGGAAACAGGAATCTCTTCTCTTTATTGCTGAATACATGAAAGAGTTCATGTTGATTAAGGAGGCTTTTTAAGCTGTGAAAGCCCTGAATGTGCTGTGTCCTTAGTAAGATGAAAAGGAGTCGAAGTTAGCCGGAGCTGTTTCTTACCTTAGCTCTTGCAATGGGAGAACCTCTGGGAGGATGCCTAAGAGAGAGACAAACTAGAAGCCCTTATTCTCTATGCTAATTTCTTCACATTTTACTTGTAATTATGCCCTAGCATCCTCCTTTTTTTCTTTCTCTTTCCCAATTTTCTTCTTTAACTGCACCCTCCCAACTTGTCTCTTGCTGATGAAACAGTTTGCTGCTTGTTCCATCTTTGTCATTTTCAAACACAGTTTAGACCTTCCTTTTCTGTTCACCAAAGAGTTAGATTATTTCCAACCTATTAGAAATATTTTGTCATAGGTGGAATACCATACATTTTAGTTTCTTAGTTCATCCCTGCTGAGTGAATTGGAACAACATGGCCCTTGATACAAATGTCTGTTGTAATTTTGTGAAGCATGTCCCCTTTCTCCTTCTAACTTGTCACTTCTCTTCCATCTGAACGCTGCCATTGCCCATATTTATTTTATCTCACTAATGTGGGTCACCCCTGTATGGCGATCATCAGAGAGGCACAGTCAAATAGCTGTGTCTGAAGCCTACCTTTGGCATGATTTATGGGCCGGTGTGACGTTCGGCTCTCAGAAGGACTGCCATTGTCCTGCTACAGCTCTCAGCTCTCAACGTAGGGGCGCTTTGTCTGCACTGAGGCAAACCAGACTCCCGTCTTTAAAAAGAATCAAATTATTTCATCATGTTGGAAATGAAAAGGCTGTAATTACTTCTAATTAGACCCTGACTTTTTTCTTTTCTTTTTTCTTTCCTTCTTCTCTTCCTCTCGCCTTCTCTCTTTTCTCACTCCAGAGTTTTGGAGGTGAATTCTTTTTCCAGAGGTTTCAAGATTGCTCTAAATCAGAGCCGTTAGGGTGGAGAGTAGGAAACAATTTTCTGTTCAGTTTGAAATTGATTAATCTAGGCTTTTGACAGCACTTCTGGCTTTGATATTCAGTGAGTAGGGAAGGGAGCAGAAGCGGTGTGATGACACTGTAATGTTTGCTTTAAGGCCTTACCTTAATGGGGCTGGCTCCACAATGTCATGATATTTCACAAGCTAGAGGAAAAATGAGAAGCAAAACACACCATTTGTGGAGTGTTAGAGCATTTGTCTGTAAGTGAGCGTCTGCATGTGTGAAGCTTTGGTGGACCATCTACCTCACTGTTCTGATTAGAGAGTGTGTCTGTGCAGCTGTGTAAGGGTTCCCTTCCAATAACACCCTCCCCATGTTGGAGAGCTCCAGCCTAAAGCCTGGGTATCATGGAAAATCGTTTGCTGACCATCAACTATTTACATGTATCTTTACCACACAAATCTTGTCGTTTTAGGCAGCGCAACAATTTGCTAAGCAAATCCACTCACCATTTATCTATCAAGGGAGAGGATGTTGGTGTGTTTTTGTGTGTGTGTCTAGAGAAAGTTAGGGAGCGGGTGGTGGAAGTGGAGGAGGGCTTTTCAGAGGAGGTGGGGGAGCATTGAGGGAAGCAAATATTTTCTCTGGCTTGCGACAGCACAGTGAAAACACACTCCTGATGCTGATGTGTATTAGAAGTGAACCGGGCAAATATTAGCACTGCCTTACAGTGGCGGAGTGGTGGTGTGGGGATGTTGGTGTGTGTGTGTGGGGGACAGGATGGGTTTACTGAGCTGCTGCTATGCTGGTGGATTTTAAAAAATGGTCTGCCACAAAAAAGATGTTTATTTGTAGCTAGAGCAGAAAGGATAACCTAATGTAACTTAAAAGAACTTTGGTGAATTACTATATTTAATTGAGGACTGCACTCTTCCAGTTTATTTTGTGTTTAATCCATTAATTGTTTGGTCTAATAAACATAAAAAAAAGCTAAAAAAAAAATGCTCAACATAATTCCAGGTGGGAGGTCATCAGATACCTTGTTTTGTCTAACGGCTGTAAAACACAAAGATATTCAGTTTATTAATTGCTTCTGTTGCTGTTTAATTGATTATCAAAATATTTGTAAACTGTGTTTCTGTTAATCAGATTAATCCACTCATAAATACATCCCTGAAAGATGGTAATAATCCTAAAACACTGATCCAACCATACACAGGCTTAGTGTTGAAATGTGTAAATATAAACCTATAAACATTCACTGTCTGACAGCCCATGTTCTGCTAACACACATACGCACAGAGATCTACCCATCAGCCCACCCAGTACTCCCAAACAAACCATAGCATTTAACTCAGTTGGACATTAACTTGCTCAGGTTGGCATCTGTGCTCAAGGGCACAACAGCAACAACAGCAGCAGCAGTTAACTCCACCCACATTTGCTGCATAAGTCAAATACTTGTTAAAGTGGGAGAAAGGGAAAAGACTGTGAAGGGGGCGGTCAAACAGAATGGTGATGCGTCTTGTTTGTCACCAACAGAGTGCAAGGAAATATGACAGAGCGCTGTAGGAGGTTTCCAAATCCATTTCCTGCTCTTGTCCATCCAAATCAGCTGCTGATGACGGATCTGCTGGTTCTTATTGTGCTCTCTTATGGCAGGGCGGTGGATGTGGAGGAACTATGTATGTGGGTGGGTGAAGGGGGTGGGTTGCTTGTGCACACATGCCCAAAAATGATGCGTCTCTTTTGATCTCTTCCAGTGTATGCCACATGAACATCTCCACCGCCAGGCATGCACACACACAGATACATACATACATATATATATATATATATATATATATATATATTTGCGCAGGCACACATAGACAGCCCCGCAGTTTGGCCCTTTGCACTTTTTATAGCCTTGCTTAGTCTGTCTGCGTGTGTGTGGTTTTGACTTACTCTGGCATCTTGTTTTTCCCATTCACATGATTTTTTTCCAGATACATTTGTAGACTCACTGTAATAGGAGCCACTGTTTGAGGTGCAGTGCTTATTAGTTTCTTATCTCAGCTAATTAGCCATTAAATAACCACATGCACGCACTCCTATTACTGGATAATTAGCAACCAGCTCATTATGAATATGCATTTCCCACTGCTTTAAACACAGAAATATGAATATATCCATTTTAATTTCCTCAATTGACTTGTCATGCTTTTGATGATGCTAAGTTAAAGGCTATTGTAGGTTACTTCACCACAAACCAGAGATCAGAGTCATCTAATCAGACTCCTGGTTACGGGATGGGTGGATTTCCTTCATTGTGTGGGCAGTTTCAGTCAGTTCAATATTTATATCTACAGTACTGTGTTCCATGCACAGTCAGTTTGATAATTCATTAGCAGCACTTGATGCTGGTGGCCTGCAGGCGACCTCAGGAGCTGGTCCAGCAGCTGCAACTGGGATTTTTAATTCAGTCTCACTAAGTTATTATTGATACGTTTATCACAAGCGAAGCAACTGATTTCTAAAATTTTTGCAGTGTCTGATATATTCACCTCAATATAGGATATTAAAAAGCCAATTAATAAACTTAATTCTGCGGTTTATACATTTGCTCTGGAACTGAACAGCTTGTCTTGTTTCTCTTTGTTAGTTGTTTTGCCTGTTTTTTTGTTTTCTGTACATCCTCTCTGGCCTGTTGTGCAGTGAGGATGCTCGGAGCAGTGTGTGTCACATCAGGTGCGTCAGGATGCCCATTGGCTACCGGACGCCAACAGGAGCCATCCCGGCCAATCAGCTGTCGGCTAGCTGACCTTTTTGCTGGCGCCCTGACCCTGATGGGAGGTGAAGTGTGTGGCTGGTAGCAGTCAGTACTGGCACAGCAGGATGAGGAGGAGGAGGAGGAGGAGGATGAGGAAAAGGAAAAGGAAAAGGACCAGGCCAGAGGGCAAGAAATTTTCTTGGCCAGTCACTCCTGTTCCTGTCCTCCTTTCTTCTCTCAACTCCTCTTCGGCTGGAGTCATGACAGCCTCTCTTGGCTGGTTTTCACATGCAAAATCGTGTTTGTCTCTTGTGACAAAGTCTGAAATAAAAGAGTGTAACCACATGAGATACTTCCAGCCTTCTCCATTGTAGTGTGTGTGTATGTGGGTGTGTTTTTGTTTGTGACTTGTGTGCTATTTGAAATGGTGACTCGTCCCATTTCCCACTGGCCTCTCCTGTCATCTCTGAGGTGCAATCTGTCCTCCTGAACGAGAAAACAAAAATCAGAGGATGCTCGAAAATGCTCTGAAATGCAGTAATGAATATTTTAGACATAAAGGACCACTCTCCCAGCCTCCATTTGCCTGGCTGAGTCCTCCAAACAGCCCTTTTAAAGTCAAGTGATGGGGGTTAAGTTAATTATGCACATTAGGGCCAGCCACCCTCCCTTGCTCATTCAGTTGCTGTGTATGAGTGTGTATGTGTGTGTGCACGGGCTGTGGTACTGGCTTGGGATGCCGAAGCTCTGCCTTTAATTAAACACAGATGCATGGAAGAAGAGACTGTCTGTCACACACACTTTTATCAGCAGACACACGTGGGCACATACACACATACATACACACATACAACTGAAAAAGATGAAAGACTTTAATAGACTTGGTATGTGTGTGCATGTGTGTGTGTATTTAAGAGAGGAAACAACCTTTTTCTATGTCTGTTCTGTAAGAGGATAAATAACTTAACCTAAATTAAACTTGAAAATGATTGGCTTTTAAAAGTGTGGAAATGTTGGCAATTTAAGTGTTGTGTATGCTTATAGAAGAGTGTTCATGTAAGTATAGGTTTCTGATTTATTTATCAGTCTATTCTTTCTTGTCTCTGCCTGTCTGTTTCATACTATTTATCTGTCCATTTGTCTGACAAGTTTTGTACATCACCAACCTCTGCTTCCTTTGTCTGCTGCATGATCATATAAGGCTGAATAGAGTTATGTGTCTTTTCGTTGTGACAGGATTTGATCTCCCCTGCCATGGCAGCTGATTGATGCAATTTGCAGGAAGCAGAGAAAACCAATGTTGATCATTGACTGGACTCTGATATAAAAAAAATACTGTTTCAAAACCAAAAATAATCAAACAGGGGTAACAGAGTCCAGTTACTCAAAATTGTTGTAGCTTGTGAGAAGGCATGGGTTGCTCATTTATCTAGGTAAAAAACAGACTGAACAGTTGGATAAGATTTGTATGACATCAAGTAACTAATAACTTTTAGGTAAGTACTGTACTTAAGTATTAATTTGTGGTACTTACACTTTCCTTAAATATTTCTATTTTTGCCCATTCTTATTTTGCCTCCAGGATATTAGAGGCAAATATTACACTTTTTACTACATCTGTCTGCTACTTTGCAAATTAAAGTTTTACACCATAACTATATAATGAGTTTATAAAGTCATACACTGTTCAGGGTTGAACTACCACTTAGTCAGTAGTGTACTTGGCTACATAAAGGTACTTAAAATTGGCTGCACCAACAAGTTAAACATTAAAATGCTGCTTACACGTTACATCAATAATAGTAATCTGATCCTTTATTATACAACATGGTAGCATTACAACCACTCTTCTCCCAGATGTAAGCGTTTACTGTTGATACTCTTGTACTTTCACTGAAATTAAAAAAAAAAAAGTGAATTTGAAACTTTAAACTTGCAACAGCATTTCTGTATAAAATAAGGTCTGAATATGTGCTTCCCCACAGTGTGTTTTAGAAGAGTCCATTGTTATTGGGCACGTTTTACAAAGAATTGTAAACTACTGTTGTCAATTTTAGTGCTCTATGAAAGTAGCAAAAAAAAAAAAAAGAAAAAACTTTTTCAGTGCCTAATCAAGCTCTTTAGGCTTATAAATATATATATTTTTTAAAAGTGTCAAAACTAGAAAAATATGACTTGTTAATATATTGTTTTACTCTTTATCTAAAACCAGCTATATCGGCTTTCATTACAAATGCTGGTTTCATATTTAATTTAGCCTAATTAGAGATATTCACCTAGCGGTGCTTCCGTGTGGGATGGAGGCATTTTCCATCCTTGAAAGTCTTAAATTCAAAACCTTTCTCTTTCCTTTTTGTCTCTTGGTCTCTCCTGTGCTGCAGCAGTGGCCTCATTTTTCATTAGAGGATTGCTCCATTATTTCATTTCTTGTGATAAACTGACAAAAGATTACTCACGAGAAATACTAAATACAGAGTCGGACCGATGGGATCTCCCTTCATATGTAACGCTGCTGCGCTATGGCTGAAGGCTTCATAATTCCTATTTCTCTCTCTATTATATATATCTGTGAGAGCTGTAGATAGAAGAGCTGTGTGTGTGTGTGTGTGTGTGTGTGTGTGTGTGTGTGTGTGTGTGTGTGTACTGTATTACATTCTGGGTGTCCCAATCTGATCAGACACCACTAGCTGGTCAGCAGACCTTGTTTTTTTTTTTTTTTTTTTAAAGAAACCTTATATAGAAACCTTATTTTTGGAGAAAAAACAGAAAATCAGTTGCACCACAGACAGAAATGTCAGCGAGTTTGGGGCAGAGTAACTTATTTCACATACAGCAAGAAGAGGAGGGCAAACACAGTGAGCACAGGGCAGTGATGGCTAACTGGGAATTTAGAAAAAAAAAGAGAGAGAATAAATAAATAATAACCACACCATATCTTTATCTAAGATGATTCATATTTTATTTCAAAACAGTGCCTCCATTGGTCACATTTTTCAGTAGCGGATAATAGAAAATGTAAAGATACGGGCTGTGAAATATGAGTCGGTGTGGGGAGGTAAAAATGAGAAAAGATTAGCTTGAGATTAGAATAAGAGAGATGGAGGAGAGAGGAAGAGGAGGGCAAAGCCTCTTGTGCTGTGCGAGTAGTTTTTTTTTTTTGTGGGAATACCGTGTGTGTGTGTGTGTGTGTGTGTGTGTGTGTGTGTGTGTGTGTGTGTGTGCATGCAACAGAAGAAGGATGACTGTGTACACTCCCACCGCACTTTGTTTTCTACCTATCTGCACACCAGAGGATACTGGACATCCTTGAGTGACCTACTCAGCTGCACCTGCCTGCACATAGCTTTTATTGGTACTAACCTATCAAGTCCTACCCAAGCCTGCTCCATGTTTTACCAAAATATTCACAAACATGAAAGTTATATCGTTTGTACAATCTGCTATTTTTTTATGCTTTGCAAACACATAAACATATTTTAGTGCTATTGACACCATTGTTTTTGCATATTCATTTGCCTGTTTGTATCGGATAACCTACCTCATGTCTCGTTCATGACTTTGTTTATTCAGTGAAGTTGCCTTTTTGTTTGACTTTCCTGACACAGTCTAGTTCTGAGGCTGGTAGCACATTTCTGGAGTGGTCTCGTGTCGATTTAACAAGATACACACTTAGCACACTGTTTTTGGCTACTCCCCCTATATCCTGAGAGTCATGAAGGCCAGAACCAGGCAGACATTAACATAACCAGACAAAGTGACAGGAGGAGCTTTGGGTTAGTGGAAACTTATAGATCAAATGCTCCTAGTTACCCCAGACTCAGGCTTTGGTCAGTACCAGCAGGAACAAGCCCTTTGGCTAAAAACAGGCTGAAGCCAATATTACTAGGGGAGTTTTGCTAATCATTTCCTTTATTTGTCTGTTTCCTTGTTTTATTATTTTAACTTGATGCAGAAGTCACATACTTATTGGTAGCAGGCTTCATGAGAAGATACCACACTTATTTATTAATTTTCTATGTGTGGTGTATGTCCTCTAGAACACCAACAGCCTCAGAATAGCACTTATAGCAGAGGTGCTCTGAAATAGCCTGGCCAGCCAGACCCACTCCTATCTTAGCGAAAGAATGTGGGTCTGGACCCCCTGCCATAGAGAGTCTTTTCTTGCGGCCTCAAAAGAGCTAGGCTAGTTACCGCTGTTTATCTGCAATGGGGCGGGCTTTACTCTCCAGTCGTCCAATCAGATTTAAACAAGCTGTGCACATATGCACTGACTTGTTCATAACGTTTCTCAATGCCAGTCGAAAGTCCGCAAATCTTTCTGCAACTGGCCTTTTACTCCATTCATAAATGTACACAGTACTGGTGAAAACACAGTGTATTCTCATACACTCAACTAGCATAGAGACAATAATGCTCGCCATTCACTGGTCTCACTGTCGCTTTGCTTGTGTCATATTGTTCGAATCTCCTCGAGCTGAAGCAGAGAGATTCCAGACTAATTCTTTGTATAGAATAGAAAAAGAGTTAGTCTGGCTGGCCAGGTTAGCTATGAAAACCCAGGCTTTCAAATTTCAATATATATTTTTTTAAATTCCTGCAAACATGACACATTATTTATGTTTTTTTCTTTCAAAACGAACTCTTCATTTTCCCCTTTTTTGGATACGCACTTGAAAACAGTCCATCCAGAATAGGTCATCACAGTTCAGAGGTCTGCTTACATGTGGAAAGATCATTTCAGTCACAGAGCTTTTTTTTTTTCACCCAGTAAACTAGACAACAGTTTGGATCACTCATCTTAAAAAAAAATAAGCCCAAGCGGATACTTCTCCTCTTGTTTGTATCAGTATGGTATGAAGTGTCCCTTTTACAGTGCCTGCTTTGATGGCATCTGCTTTGCTTTAGAGGAGAACTGAGCAATTCGCAGTGACAGACGTGGTCGACTCATCACGCAGGGCTAATGCACTTTAAGTTCTGCTGCATTTGTGTTACCTCAGATCTGTCCTGGGATCACATTGACGTTGCTATAGCATGCTCTTGTTTTGTTTTGGGGACTAAGAAAACCAACCATTAGGACAAGGCAGGACAGATAATGCTCTCTGACAGACAGGCCATGGTGGACACAGTTGGCAAGAACTGTGACTGCTCTGTGTGTGTCTTGGTGGGTGGACCATGAGTTACCATTCCTTGAAGCAGAAATAGAAGACTGTTTTTCCATGGACTTTTGCTTTTTGAATGTTTTCAGCCACTCTCATAAGCTGAAGATGCAGAAAACCAGCTGTTGAATGTGCCTAAATGTGTAAGGAGCTGTTTGGATTTACATGGATTAAATTTCTTCATGTAAATGAGATTGCTCTTACCTTGCATTCACATTTTTAGCAATTGGGTTGATGTGCCTGTGTGTAATGAAAATACACAGATGTTTCTCTTGTTCATGTTTCCCATAAATCGTGTTTGTCTTTTAAGTTCATTTTTATTCCATCAGACAAATTTGTTTCAAGATGGCCTTGCTTAGAGTCTGTTTTTATGTCATGATGGCATGTTTCCCAATGACATTTTATATCATAAAGTCACTTTTGGAGTTGTTCCTTCACCTTGCAGACTGTCAAATGTCCTGAGACTAGCCAGCTGCTCTT
Organism: Mastacembelus armatus; assembly: GCF_900324485.2. Classification (NCBI taxonomy): domain Eukaryota; kingdom Metazoa; phylum Chordata; class Actinopteri; order Synbranchiformes; family Mastacembelidae; genus Mastacembelus; species Mastacembelus armatus. Next base: position 6,034,024 of record NC_046648.1, read on the forward strand.
GGTTTCAACAATAAAAGACAAATATTATCCATTTTTGTGCTTCACAGAGCTGTGTCTCTTTTGGGAGCATTTTTAGAAATAAACTGTATAACTCAGAATTAACCAACTGTTTGCTGCAGGAGTTGCTGTGGCTGTTCGTTTTTATGTTAAGTAATAAATCACAGCTCACAAGAACAATCTGCATTAGGGGTGGGTAAGGTATGTTCTCCAAAGCCCTGTATGTGTTAACTAGCTACTGCTGATCACCTGGATCCGGTGTGTTCAGTCAGTCAATGGCTGGAAGATACCATCTCAGATGAGGGTGGAAAAGGGGGAAGTGAATTAGTATCTTCCAGCTCCAGATTGGCTGAGCACACCTGATTCAGGTGAGTCAACAGAGAGAGTTGAAAAACACCCTGGGTTGCCCACCACTGATTTAGCTAATTATCTGGCTAGTTATCTAAAGCTTGTTAGGCTAAATAATAATAATAGGCTTATTAATTTGTTTTTACACTGCACTGCTATCCCTATTACTGATGTATGTGGGTGATTTATTCCAGATTACTTTTCATTGTTGCAGCTCTAGTTTACAGATAGCAGTTGTTGAGCCCACTGGGAGGCAGGGGGGTGGCGACTAGTTATAACTCCAGTCATCAAAACTTGCAGTATTTAACATTAAATAAAAATGGCATTGGGAAAACCTTTATCCAAAGCACCATAATGCACGATGCCTGCTCTGGTTGAATCACAGTTTTGGTCCAAGAGAATAGTTGGTTAAAAAAACCTAGTGAGAAACCTCTTTCTCAGCAAGTCTTTTTCCAACTACTGTTCTCTCCTTCAACTAAACAAAATGAGAAATCCATGCTTTAGAATATTTCCTGTGAACTGAGGTGTAAAAAAAAAAAAGTCTCTTTAGTTAACATACCACACTTGTGGCTAAGCAGAAAGTGTTTCAAAGCTGCCTGTTGTGTTTTTGTAAGGAAAAACTGTAGCTTCCTACGACACTTCTTGCAGATGTTAAAGAATTGTTTATCTAGTTAACACATGTCAGTTGGTGCTCAAAAACCCTTCTGTCTAATTAGAGATGGGAGTCATTGTCATCTGTCTCATAATGAGGAATCATGAAGGCTTCTTATTTCTCTGTAGTGCCATTTGATATTTTCACTGTGTTGACAAATGAACAGGGAACAGGTTTCCGTATTTTAAGGCAGCGCTGTAAACAGTGTTTTTTTGTTTGTTTTTTTTTTAACATGTACTGTCAATTATCTACTGGCACTAGCCTTGCAGATATAGCAGAACCCTGTGCTGGTTGGCTGACTGGCTGGGTGGCTGACTTGGTGGCTGACTGGCTTGTCTCTTGGAAACCTGTGAAATATGATTTACATTGAGAGCATGTTGTAGCAAACCCTAGCCCATGGTATGCATATTCCCCCATTGTTTGTGACAGTTGGTTGTACCTGTGCCGGGGGGAAGAGCGCCAAGTAGGCATCCGACTTTGCATTTCAGTGACTGAGCTCAGGGTCAGGAGCACATCTGGTTGACTGGGAGGTTGTGTGTGCTGTGTCATTTCTGTGTTTTGGATTTATAACTTGCACACACACGCATATACAGACACATACATACACACACACACACACAAACACACACACTTTTACAAGCTCACTTGTTGCTGTACAGCCAGAGACTATGTGCATAAAGCAGTAGCAGCCGCGGCACACAAACAGCAAACCCGGCACACCGGTGCACTCCTACACAAACAAACAAACACACCTGCTGCTCCTGGCAAGTCGCTCTGACAATCAGCCGAAGGAGGGAAGGCAAACAAAACAAACAGTTTAATTTACATGACAGTAGCCTGCTTTACATTAGCATGCCGTGGCAATGATAGAGTGAAGCTCTGCTGGAAACAGCAGGTAATGAAAAGTGATGGTCCTATTTGCGGTATACTGTAAGTACAGGAATGGGAAGCTCGAGCAGTCAGAACTAATAGCGTGTAGTGTGCTACATGTCTCCCAGACAGTCCTTTTGGAGTGTTGGTTTAAAAAAAAAAAAAAAAAAACTCTTCCAGTCCTTTCTAAAATAACTAATTTTTCAGCATTGCAGAATAAATATAAGCAATTTGTTATGGTGAAAAATTCAAGTTGTGTACATGTGTTAAGTGAAGAGAGAAGTGTTTTTTTTTTTTTCACTTTTCTTTCCTCCCAAACTTTCCTCTTTAAGACAGAACATGAAATGTTTATGCAGTTTGTGCAAAACAATTCATGTGCAATTTTAACGAGCAATTAACTTCATCAATAAATAAGTAAACAGTGTTTTGGCCTGTTTGTAGTGTGGAATGGTGTTTGTGTCTTTAGACTGCTGTATTTGTTCTTGGTAAGTTTTATTTCTGCGGACATTTATGCCATTTGTGTTAAGTGTGTGTGTGCTTGTGTGGTTTGCGGGTGGGTTTGTTCTGAGAGTGTGCAAATATATCATGCATGTTTGTGTTTTTGTAGATGATACCATACACCCCTTGTGTCATGTGTTTATAGTAATACTATTAATGTGTGTCTGTACATCTCTGTGTGCATGTCTGTGTGTGTGTGCTGGCTCCAGTGGTCTGATCCTCGTGTAAAGAGATAGCATCTTCCCACAACAGATCAATAAGGGAATATTTCTAGAACCCCTCCCTCTGTCTGGCTTAACCAAACCATGTGAGTCTGAGTCTGAGTGCGTGTGCGTGCGTGCGTGCGTGTGTGCGGGTGTGTGTGTGTGTGTGTGTGTATGTGTGCGTGCGTGTTCGTGTACGTGCTTGCTGGTATGAAAGTTTCCGACATATGTGGCTACATTGCACCTAACTCATGTTTACCTACTGTAAATTGTCCTAAAGCGACACTGCCGCAGATGGATTTGTTGCCAGATATGATCAGATCTCACGTATTTCTAAAACAATTGGCACATTTCTGCGTGTGACGCCTTAAGTGGCAACCAGTAGCCCCAACTGACTAAACAGCGTGTTCCTTACTTATTAAAATATAGCTTCATGTTTTCTCCCGATGCCTGTCGTGGAGGCGGTGCCTTGGCAACAGAGGACAACCTGCTCTGAGTGAATGTGAAAATATTTATCTAAGAATGTGTAATATGTCTGCAGAAGGCAGTCATGTGTCAGAAAGTATGGAAAGGAATTATTCTGGTAAATTAATGCCTTTACTGCCTGGCTGACAGTCTGAGAGTCAGACTGAGTTTCACTTCACTTCATTCAGACTGTCGTTGCAGATTGCGATTGCAGAATCAGCAGATTGACAGGATATAAGTCAAAAAGCTATCATAAGATACTGAAACACAACAATTTATGCAGTTGCATGAAGTTATAATTGTTGAGCTTTTTGTTTTGTTTTTTTTTCTCTATTGTAATACCCCGACATGTTGTGCAGTGTTTTTGCCCTACTGTGGCAATTCTGCTTGAAAGAATTGCAGAAACGAATAATTGATTCTAAAAATACTTACCAACTAATTTTCTTTACATTAACTAATCAATCAATTAAACAGTTGTTTCAGCTCACGCCTTCTCTCGCTTTCTGGAGATGTATGTGTACAGTCTGATTCTTCAGGCGGTTAACACATAGTGTGTGTCATACGTGTTTTTTTTATTTTATCCCCAACTATGTTTATCCATACTTATGACCAGTTTATGCTTTGCTCAGGAGAGTATTCAGTCCTGCTTGTATGGTTTGCACATGCATGCTTTATGCCTTACAGAGGTTGAGCAGATGCAGTTCAAGGTTAGTCTCCAATTCAGCTCAGTCCCGCTCACAGATAATTGTCAATAAAATTGATCTTCATGTTTTTTTCACTCTGCTCATATTTTTATTTTTTATATCATTCACCCCTCCCCTAGACGCTTTCCTTCACTCCCTCACTCCACTCTCTTTTGCCTCTGTCCTTCTCTTTTCATCTTAAGCCAGATAAGCCTGACTCGACTGCCAAAAGCACCGAGTATCACTGCTCCTCTTTTCCCCCCCTCCTCCTATGTTCTTCTCACAGTGCACTGAAGCCATGTCGCAATTTCTCAGGGAGTTTTGATGCCTGGATGTCTCCTGTCTGGGTCCATCTCATCTGAGCTGCAGCACTGGCCCTATGCGATCTGAACTGCGCTGCCTCGCTGCAGGTCAGCCTTCACGGCCGATTAGTGTCGAAGCGCTACTTTGGTCACAAGTTGTCGGGAGCGCTTATCGTGAAGATCAACAGCGATCAGTCTCGCCGCTGTGCGCTCTCTCTCTCTCTGTGTCTCTCTGAGTCCTCTATATCTCCTCCCTGTTTCTCTCTCCTTTCTGTTTTCTGCCCTCTCCCCTTTTGGCATTACCCCACTCCCCTCCATGTTTTCCCCTCAAATCACCATATTTCTATCTATATCTTATCATTCTCATCCTTCCTCTCTCCCACCTTCCTCCAGCAGTCTAAAAATGTTTTTTTTCCCTTCCTAACAGCTCCTCCCTCACATCATGTGGTCAGTATAAGAAGTGAGCAGATGATCTGAAGAATCTGACTTAAGCTTACCAAGGTTGTTTAATTGTGTAACATCTAGTGCAACTTTCATGATCCAATTAGTTGTGTTGTCTTTAAAATGGGGCACTATAGCCTTTCTTTATATATATTCTTATTCTTTTTTGGTATCTGTATAAACAGCTCAAAAACAATGACAGGCCTAAAAACTGCACCTAAAAGGTAAAGTGGTTTTGAAAGAAAGAAAGAAAACTAAATGAACAATTTCTCAAGTAAGTACTTTTCAAAGAACAGATGATGAGAAATTTTTCTTTCAGATGTGCTGAAGCATGTAACGTTTTGCTGCTAGTGATAATATATAGTGGAGGTAGATGGTCTCTGTCAAGTCAAAACAGGCTGGCATAATTTCAAACAGCTTTGAAGGCAGCTAAAGTCACTGGCTGTGTTCTTTTTGTTGTCTTATTACCTGTGATATTGTGTGTGGCCTGTACTGAATTTTCTTTTCAGTGTTTGTCCACTTGAGCAGACACAGATTCAGTTTGTATTTATTTGCTCTTTCTTCTGTCTGTTCCGTTCCTATCCCTCCATCCTCCTTCTCTCGGTGTCTCTGTGTGCCGTCAGGCCTTGTCTGTGGCAAGAGCGGAGACGAGTCATGTTTGGCCTGTCAGTATGGCTGCTAGTGTCAGTATCTGGAGCTGCTGGTTCCTCTGACAGCGCTGGAGGGGCTGCTGGTCCTAGCAGAGTGCAGCCGTCACCCTGTGACACGCTCAGTGTCACCGATCCCCTCTGTCTGGTGACATGGCATCCCCTCCTTCCCGTCCTCGTCTTTGCCCACCACTCCACCACACCCCCCTTGCCATTGGCCTTTTCACTGCCAGTCTGCAGTCACTCACTCACTTAGTCACTTACTGCCTCACTGAGGAGTCTTTAGTAGGAGCTGACCTACATGTGGGAGATAGGCTTCATTGTTGCTGGTTAGCTATACATCTTACATCTTACCATTTTCTGAATATATAGTGCTATAAAAACATAAAATCATGTAATATTTCACCTCTCTTAAAGTGGTCTTACTCATGGATTGTAAGGTTTGTACATATATCAGGATCTAATTCGATCGTGCAGTGGTGAAAAAACATTTTATTGGCCAACTCTATGTAGCTTGAAAAGATAGATAGATGGATGGATGGATAGATGGATGGCTAAAGAGTCCGTGCACAGCAGGACTAAATATCTATGTGATTTAATCTGGCCTTGGTGAGTGTGCAGCAGTGACAAATGGATGCTCACTATGAAACCCCCTCATCCAAGAGACAGTATTAGTTTTTGCTTTAATTACCAGCAGCAGTAATGTTTCCTATCCATAACTGTCGGCCTGCTAGAATGCAGCCTGGCAGAGGGGTGAGGGCCTTGTCTCTTCTCTCAGTGGGCCTCCTGTCTCTTCTCCCCCCTGATCCGTCTATCCTCTCTCTCTCCCCCTTTCCACCCACCACCCCTTCCTTCTCCACCTCCCTCTCCTACCCTCTGCGCCTGCATCATCTTTCATTTCAATATTTCAATATTTATGCCTCAACTGAGAAAGTTCAAAGTCACAGTAAGGAGGCATAACTTTCTCCTGCCTCCCTGCCATCAGCACAGGCCTGCCTGGTGGACAGGATGGTGGAGGCCAGTGATGGCTGATGTCCCCTCCCCTTCACCAGTCACCAGTGATGGAAAAAAAAGTAGAGAGGCCTGAGTCAAGGAGTCAGATACAAAGACATCTTCAATTAAGTTTACTCAATATGGGACACTGGCAGACCTTAGAATGGCACTGTCTTACCCTATTTTGTGCTGAGATTTTCTTACAAATGATTTTGCAAATGGAAAAGAGTGCTTCAGATTAGTATTTAATAATTATGCTGACGCCTTTACCAGTCTTTATTGGTATGACACATGGCTAGACACCCTCAGCCTAATATTAGGTTGCACAGCATGTAGCATCTCAGAGGTCCAGGTGCACTGCTATGGTCCCATGGGTGCTGGTGTTAGCCATGTCTGAGTCCATGTACATATAGCTACATTTTTTTCTGGGTCTCACTGACCATCCCAGAGCCAGTTTTAATAAATAAAGTGTCTGACAAGTCCGTCCTTTGCCATAAAGATCTCTGACAGCTGCCGTCTGGTAATAGATTAGCCTAATTACAGTGTTCCTGAGTTTAGATCACAACATCACGTACTCAGCCTGTCGCTCTAATAGCCATTACAGCCACTTCTCTTTGCTCCCCTTCTCTTAATGTAAAGTTGTAAAAAAAAAAAAAGAAAAGTAGATGAAAAAAAATAGAAAAGCCAAAAGGAAAAGGTCGTTCTCATTTGCATGCAAGCCATTAGAATATGCGAATATGCTAAGGACTGAAGAAGGCGCTTTGCATGTGCAGGTGATGAATGGCCAGTTCATTGCAGAACAGGCCGAGATGGAGGCTTCCTCACCCTCATCTGCATAGCATGCTTTATTTACTTATTTTTTTATTTATTCATTTACTTTTGAGTGCTTGCTCACCGTGATACATCTTTCTGTAGATAGTGACTGAGGAGGCCCTTTCCACTTTACCCCACTATCTGCCGATGCTCACTTCAATAAGATGAGACTTTATTAAATGGCGGAATGAGAACTTGGAGGTTTCAGAAGACTTTCTTTGAAATAAATAAAGAAAGAAAAAAAGAAATGTTTGGATGGCTCCTATGTAAATTGTTTGCGTTTGTTTACCACTTCATGTATGTATTTCAGCAAGGACTTAAACAAGGCATTAGAAGAGGTAAGAATTGGCTGTTTATTGAGCGATGATTCAACCTGTAGATCATCACAGAGCGTCAGTGGTGGGAGGGAGGCCAGCGCTTGTTTGAGTGAAACCTTGCACAGTGTTTTTGGAGAGGGGGGTGCGGGATGGAGTGGGGTTTGCGAGGTGGAGGTTGAGTTTCCAGAGAGAAACTCTTCTCTTCACTCTTCTCTGTTGCTGGGGCGGCAGATGGTGGGCGTCAAGACAACGGCAGCGATAGCCAAACAAAGACATCCTTTGTGTGTGTGTGTGTGTGTGCGCGTGTGTGTTTGTGCGTGTGTATACTTTCTGAGAGGTGTAGAAGTGCGCTAGCTTTGAGTAGGAGGCAACAGCATCTATAACAACAATTGAACGCTGCATTGTGTAAATTCCTCACTCAATCTCCAGCAAGTCTATTGTTTTGTGTGATTTGAGACAGCTGACACCACCGTGAACCTCTAAGGAAATGCTCAGAAACTTACTCCTGGGTGAGAAAGTACTTTTCAAGTCAGTCAAACCCAGAGAAGATGGCAGACATCACATTTGCAGTTTAACTTCTCTAACCACAGTGTGTGAACTTCCAATTTTAACAATCTTTCATCTCTATCAACAGTTATGATTCTTTGGGCCTAATAAGTCATTTGCCTCATTCTCTGATAGGATCACTGAATATTAGATTAGTACCATAGTGGTTTATTTTGCTCCTCTGGAGTGTGACCTTAGCTGCCCTTCACAGAGGCGCAGGATAATGAGAGTGGTAGCTGGCCGACAGACAGGCCTGACATTCCAGCTACGCCCTTCACTCAGCTGGCTGAGGAAAAACGTCAATACGGAGGCCTTATGTTTTATGGATTATCTGCTTTAGCAAAACTATAGTCAGAGAAATACAACTCTCGCTTGTCATGTTGCTTCAGTTCTTTTTAATGTACGAGACCACTCACCAAAACAACAACAGTCGAAATTAGAGGCTGTCTTCTTTGTTTGTTTCTTTTCACTTTTCACTTCTTCACCTCTCCTCATTTTTGGCATCCTCTGATCACTCAGGTTTAAACATGGTGACCTGCTGTTCTTTAACTTACTAAAACAGACTTTTTCTGGCTTATTTTGAGGAGCCATAGTTTGAAGTTTCTTGACATCTTCGATTTTGAACTGGCATTTTTGCCATGAACATAATGTAATGTGCGTGTCAACAATAAAACCTTTTATTATAAGCCTTGTGCCTTTGGATTTTTACCTTTTATTTTTGAGGCTTAATTATGTATTTCAATATCCCTCTCTTTTTTTATTCACTCATTCTTTCTTCACCCACTTTTTCATACATTTAATTTGTTCTCTGAGGACAGGCAGAAAAAGTGTACAGTAAACAAACTGAATGAATCATTTTTGAGCTTTTTTTTCCTCCTTTGTGTGTAGGTGATACTGTGGTTTATATCCCCAGGAGCCATGGAGAAGGCTCGCTGTTGTAAACGGACCCAAGTGCAGCCCTGTTATCTGGAGTTTAATCTGTCCCATTGGGGGCCAGAGAGCAGCCAGGGCAGGGGTTCATCACGGCTCCTGGTCTCTGAAAAGGTGCAGAGGTGGGGGTGTAGGTGAAAGGGGTGGCTGGTGTCTTTCCCCTTAATTTGACTCCTTAACAGGAGTTTAGGCCCTGGTGGTCTGTTTTCCTGTAATAATGATGCTTGCCTTAATGACAGCAGTCAGCTGGAAGACAACTGGTTACAGTTAGACTAGCTAATTTTAAATATAATGCTCACATCAGCAGTATCATCCACCTCTGATGCAATGTAGGAACCTTTCTGACCACAGAAAGATGTTTTTTTTATTCTTGTTTTTCCTTTAGATAAATCATTTAGAGACAGCGAGGAATGAACAACTTAGTAAATAACACTTCTTGCCTTAAGGAGCCTCTCAGATGAATTATATCAATGTTCTTCCATCTTGTGACGCTCTAAGTGCTGTTTAAAATGTATTTCCATCCAGTGAAGAATTCTGTTTTAGCAGAAGCTCTTTTTAACCACAGAGGATTATATTTAATGCTATTTTAATATCACCACAACATGCTAATTACTTCTATGCAGCATGTTAGCTTCAATTCTAATATTCAATCAAAAAACACATTCTCAGTACATATGTTTTTCTGTCTTAGCAATAGAATCAACTTTATAAAAAAAACATTTAGGAACGTGAAGTAATTTTGCTTAGTGCTAGATTTAGGGGCAAAACGAGCTTAATAATATTGAGAGAATAAAGAACACAAATAGGCTCTTTTTTATTTTTCACTTCGCACCCTTCACCACTTCCCCCAGCATACACCACACACACCTGAAGAGACCTTATAAACATAAGGAAACCTGCATTACAAATTACTGCACATCATAGAAATTGTGCAGCAAGCTTTTTAAAATACCAACGCTGCCAGTGAGGCGCTTTGTAATTTATCCCTTCATGGCTGTTAGCTGCGCAGTGCAACAGTGATTTATTTGGTTTAAGAGAAGTTTTGTTTAGAGAGATAATGAGCAGGACTTCTCTTTAATGATTTAACACGGCGCAGTGGAAAGGAGAGAGGGGAAAAAAGCACATATATTTTTCATATCTTTAACTGCACTGCAGAGAGGAAGGGAAGGAAGGAAAGAGAGATGCATTAGCAAGAGAATCTAACAGCCTTTAACAACCGGTATTTTTGATTCATTTTGTTTTGTTGTGAAATTGAGACTTTTTCACCTCCTCATAACACAGCCATATTTTAGTTGTTATGTATTTCATTTAAAATGTTTCTCAGGACATGGTCTGTCTTCGTAGCAAAAAGTGGTTCCTCCTCTTTTTTTTTTTTAATCCATAAAAGCGAATCGTATTTGTGCTGATTCCACACAATATGCCAGTTTTTACAAGCCTATTTTGAGTGCTACAGCCACTTGTGTAACTGTCTCTATGTCTACGTTTATACACCTCTGCTTTCATCTTGACACCAAATACAGCATTATTCTTTCTTGTTCAGCATTTTCAAGTTTCTCCCTTCACTTAGGATTTAAATCACAAATTAAAGCAGTTAATTAGAAAACATAATGAAGCTGAATAGCATAATATGCAAACAGTGCTATGACATTCAGAGCTTGAGGCTCTGAAACAGTGAAACTGCCACTGGGGCATAAAGATGATGATATCAATAATAGATTAGTTCATCAATCGCCATTCTCTTGAAGATGGAAATGTGCTGTTGGGAAGGGACTGAATTTTTTGTTTTTCATTATTATATTTTTTTTCTTTCACTCTCCCTTTCTGTAGCTTGAAAATGTCTGTTTCATCTCACATTAGGGTGTGCTCTGCATAAGTGCAGGTGGAACTTGCTCTCGCTGTAAATGATCCTTTAATGGAACAGTGTGCACTGGAGCTGGGAACTCTATGGGGCGCTGCCACTGTCGATGAGAACTTCGCCTCAATCAATCCGTCAAGCTCCATCACCTGCCTCAGCAGATGATCCAAACACCCCTTTGGAGAGGCAAAGTGAGGTTTTTATGTACCTCCTCTAAGACTAGAGGACACGCACACATGCGAGCACATACAAGGAGCGCCATCATAAGTGAGAGGTGTCTGTTTCATTCAGAGGCTCGACATTGATCAGTCGTCAGACTCTCTTTGCCTCGCTTTTATTTCTTAGAATAGATCAAGTGCTTGCATTGCTCAGGCTCGTGCATGAAAATCAAATCAGTTTGGATGTTTTATTTATTTATTTTTCATTATGGGATGTTTCCATAAGCGGGTCTCTTAGAAGCCCAAGGAGTATTGATGGAAAGTTGCCTCTTGCTTCTGTTAAAGACAGTGACAGCACTACAAACTGCATATGGCTCTGCTTCTCTCCCTAGTTCACTTTCACTCCAGCTTATTCTTTCTTCTTCCCTCCATCACCATCTATCTCCACATCTGCAAATATGACATCACATTTAGTTAAGCCCGTCTACTGCTATAGGCCCGCTTGTAAAACATCCATTAAACTCAGCCTATAAAGTTAGCAGAATCTTTCCTTCCCCAGTGCTTATGCTTGATGTCTGCCTGTCTGTCTCTCTGTCAGGGAAACAGTCACTCCATCTGTCAATAAATGTCTTATCTTTCGAGTTCTTGTTCCTGTCTGTTTATCTGTCTGTCTGACATGTCGGCAGCTGTCTCAGCGCTCCAGGGTTGCTGTCAGCCAAGTGTTGGTTTCTGTTCTTCTGTCAGGTTACCTGCCTGTCAAGGCTTCTCAGATTAGACATGTCATCTTCCCTCCAGGTTTTCTGCTTCTCCAGTATGTGTTTATAAAAAAACAAACAGGGAAGAAACACATAATGTTTACTTAGAAGAGTGAATTAGTTGTGGCATTGTTAAATTGTTTTTCATACTATGGATCTTCCTCTTCAATGGTAAATAAAGTGAGGGCAGTAAACATTAAATCTGCTAATGTATTTGTTGCATTTCCACTGTCAGTGAAATGCTGTCAAATTATTTGTGATGCCTTGGTGTCTGTAAAAAAAAAAAATACATGAGAATATGTGACTAATATACGTGGTACCATTCTTGCAAGTGTATGTAAATGAATACCACATATCCATATTTCTTGTAAATTGCTTCTTTTGTCATTTACTCTGCAAAACCTGAATGGAAGTAGAAATTAGGGTCACAGAAGGACCAGAGGATACACTGAATTTGGAAAAAAATGGGAAAGATGAGTTGAAGGGAGGTCTGCAGAAATAGGTGTAGCAGGAGACATGGATAGGGAAGAAGGATTGTTGAGATGAGTGGTAGGAGAACCCTAAGATCGAAGAGAAGGGAGACAGAGGAAGCTGAGATGGCAGAGGAGGTGGAGGGAAGAGTGTGCAGAGGGGAGCTACCTGCTGCTGATGGCAGTCAAAGTCAGTGAGGGATGGAGGGCGATCCAGCTGTGACATTAAAGCAGCAGGTGGAGGCCATCATTAGGACTGGCACAGGAGGCTGGAAGAGCCCGCACACACTCATTACTTTAGGGCCCAGTGGACCACTGCAGAGTGTGTGCATGAATGTGTTTGTGTCTCCTCAAGTAGAGCTGAAGCATAGTCCCATAACCTCAGAGCTTATCCCACTCTCTTTTCAACCTTCCTCCATTGGAGATCCTCTTCTTTCCCAGGTTTCGACAGCTTCACCCGGCAAGGGTTGAGCGGGTCTTACATCTGGTAGCTCTCTTGTAATGGCTTTTGAGTTACCTCTTAAGCAATTACAATACAGACGTTCAGCTTCATTTTTCACCTCATAGCTTTCCCTATGTTGTGTTTGTGATGTGATGGTGCACAGCAGGCAACAGACTGGGTGCTCAGTTTTCCAAGGACATATGATAAGAAACTGTGCCAACTGGTCCCTGACTTTCATCTTCTTTGGCCACAGTTAGGACAACACAGCTCTAATGAAATCAGAAATGTGTGTATCAGTTTTCTCCACTTGCTTTTCATCTGGTTTTGTCTCCTGGCATTTCATTGTAGTGTCTTGGGGAAACTTTTGGCTACTTTGGCTAAAACAATGCTGTTTAGTCAAATGACAAAAAAATGGACATTATGGTGTGTAAACACAGGTGTTTTAGTTTCTCTATGCACTTGTTCTGAACAGACCTTGACATAGTTCCCATTTGATCTTAATTAGAACAGAAACAGTCCATCACTGCCAATGTAAAGTGCCTGCCATCAGATAAGTTAATTCTTGTACCTTTTAAAGAAACACTATGTAGTTTTTTGTAGATCTTAAAATAATGTCTCTAAAATTATTTCAGCTGTAGAACAACTCTTAACAGGATGAATTCTACCACCACTGCAGCCTGAGCGGCCTCCCATCAGCTGCAACAGCACTATGTAACTTTCATGTTCGGGTAGGATCACTCAGCCCCGCCCATCTGCTGCCAGGGGAAGAGTGAGACCTGCTTTACGGCAGACGTCACATGTTTTACATGTGGCCTGAGTGGAGTTAGCTAACTATAAGATGAAACAATCTAACACAGAATCCTCAAAACCAACACCATAGCAGAGCCAGCAAAGAAACCAAAGGGGTTTGTTGGAGGAAGTAAAGGAAAGACAGACAGGGAGTGATCGGAAACAAGCCCGAACACGAATCAATAACAGACTGGCTTGCACTCTGGATTCGCCGGTTCCATCAGCTTAGTCAACAAATCCGCTCCCTGCCCACGGGGAAGCTTATACAGTCACTGTTTTTACGACACTGGTAACAGACAATTGCACTTCTCTGTGAGCAAAAGTTACATAGTGTTTCTTTAAAGCAACTGTATGAATGCAGCAATGTCAGAATCAAGCAAGTACAGTACATTGTCTGATTTTACACATCATGGTTGACTGTTGAAATCTAAACACAGCAGAAAGTAACTCAAGAAAAAGTTGGCAAAGTATGCCAAGTCTGACCATGCACCTTGTGCACAGCTCTCGGGAAGGAGTGTATGTGATTTTGTGGGTGGTGGGCTATGGTACGTTTAAGCTGAGCGTTAATCCAAGCCTTTTCTTAGATCTCACATCCCTTCAGGACCTGTAGATGGACCTATCCAGGAACACCATTAGGCAAATGAAGTTGTTTGTATCAAATATTGACATGTTATCTCTTCATCGTCAAGTGGCAGGAGGGAAGAGAGAGAGAAAGATTGTAACGGTGGGTAATTGAGCCGTGTCTCCCCTGCTTATCGGTAAAGCTCCAGCGCGTCACGGACCTAACGAGCTGTGGCGCGCCGATTAGTCTGAAGAGAAAGTCGAACGTGAACACCAGAGTCTCCGTCTTTCTTTTTCTTCTTCCCTTTTTTTCATATCTGCAATGGATATTATGAGCCTCCCTGGAGGGCAGAGGCACAGCCTTATTAGTTCAATTCATGGGGGGGAAGTGAATTGATATGGATGAATGGCATGTTAGAGTATCCCTTTGTTACAATAACCATCAAGGCTGATGGTTGGGGCTGATGATGCAGCCCAAGGCAGCAGGGCGACAAGCTGAGGCCTTGACCTGGATGGCAGAAGATGTACACACACCAAGGGCAGGGGGCTGATTACACACTTCTTTAAACAAATGGCTTTGCCCCTTTAACATTTAGATATGGGATTTTCCTATGTGTTGGCATGTATACTTGTACACATGATAGATAAGGTGGCTATGGATATCTATTTCTGTGAGTACAGATTGTCATTTGTCTGAATTTGTAATCGCTTTTGTGCGTGTGCGTATGCGGCCAGTCTCTGATACATAGGAATCTCAACATTATCAGTAATAGTAGTGTCTGTGTATTAGATAATGACATTGTGAATAGCTAATTGTGAATGTGCATTAGCATTTCCATTTGTGTGCACACTCAGTATTCATATTCTTCCATTTGTGTACTGTTATTAGAGGTTGTGCGTGTGATTATTAACAGCCTTTTATGTGTGTGTTTGTGTCTATGCATGCAGTGGCAGGTGCCTCCACAGGGCATTACCCATTTTCCACTCGTGCCACTCTGAGAATAATCCAACAAAAAATGGGCGAGATGAGAATCTTACAACATGCCAGTTTGATTTGTACCCCTTACTATCAAAGAATGCTAATTAAAATCATATTTTGCATATGTCTTGTCTTTCATGCGCATATGCAAATTGCCCCTGTTGCCTTTCAGCACTCTGTAATTAGGTTTATGAAGGACAGCTGTAATACATAATTAACAAAAATGTTTGCAAGCTCTTTTTTCTTCACGTCTAAACACGACGACTTAAACAAGCACGCGTGAAGTGTTCCAAGACTGCTTTTCTCTCATATATATTGATTAATTCTTTTACTCCACACCCTCTTAGAAATATCTTAATTATGCTGTTTGTTTATTTATAGACGATGCCGTCAGTCAGAGACACTTCCAGTGGGCCGGAGAAGCTCAGCAATTTGATCTTGCCATTCTCCCTGATTGGAGTATACAAGATTTAGTCATATGCTCGCTCCCAGTTTAACTCCAAGGCAGCATTCTGGATGGGTGGATGGATTGAGTTAGAGAGGATTGAGAAAATGTAGAGTGATGATAACGAGGAGAAACAGTGGAACATGTTTGAATATTTATATGGTGGTGTTAGTTGGCGTTGGCCTCAGGGGCCTCAATGACGGACGGGAATCTGGGGCCATGATGGGATGGAGGACACAGCCATGCATGTGTGAGTTTATGTGCATCCAGACGTTGGACAGGGTTTTGGGGTTTAGAACTGACACAGTGACATAAATGGTGAAATAATTATGCTTTTTCTCTATGATAGACTGATAGAACTAAATCTTCAGAAAGACACAGGCAGGCATGCTGGAGAGAAAATGGAATAACGATTTACTTCGAAAAAGAAAATGTGAAAAGAAAAGAAAAAATGAAGACATGGAATGAACGACACAGAGGAGGACCCGAGTGTGTGCAGCAACAGTGCCAAGTCGGTTCAACTCCCTCGGCCTCTTTCATGTAGCTCCATCCCCGGCTCTCAGATGTGGTCATTGTCTCTCAGTTGAACAATAATGGGAAGTGATGGGTGCTAAATGAAAAGGCCAGGGGATGAAAACACTGGTGAAGCAGCTCGGATGTCAGAGTAGTTAGTCCTGTCATCCGTTCATTATGTTTTCATATGCTGTTTAGGAGACACGGTAAACTCAAGGCCCTCGACTCATTCAGGACATTGTGGTCACTGTCGACCAACTGCAACACTGTATCATTGACTGTGTATGCGTGCAACTGCATGTACTATAGACATTTAGGCATATGAATTCTTGCATGTGAGTAAATTTTTTTTTGTTTTTGATGCATTGAGATACCACATGTGGCCCTGTTTTCCTAAATTCTCACAAAAAGGTGCTACTTTAACAAATAAACATTCTCAAACTTTATACTCCTCTTGTGGTACAAGACTTTATATAAATTTGTGCCTGTTTTGCTTCTGTCATCGATTAGCAGAACAATAGTTACTCCACTCAAAAACATGTTTATGACAGCTTATGTTTGCTCTTTAGAAAACTCAATGTCAGATGTTTTTTTTTTTTTTTTTTTTTCTGGGAATAGTCATGGAAGAAAGATGGGTTTGTGTTCTCATGCAATTGTGTCTAGCAGTGGGAGAAAACAGAAGACAAGCAACAGACAGTCCCTCATATGAAAGTGAAACACATCTTTCATAAAGAAAAAATAAACAAAGCAAAGACACCACATCTTTTCTGGTTTATAGCTTAATGTTGGAAACAATGAAAAACAGAAAATCTTTTTATATTTTGCTCAGGTCTTACTTTATGCTGATGATGATTTTCTGGTATATATGTACTGGAGTGATTTAACTAAGTTTTAGATATTTAAAAATTTGCATGAACTCTTATTCATCAAAACCTCATTTTGAACTTGGTAGTAATTTCTAGCATAATGAAGCTTACATGTGCTCTTGGTTAACCCACATGCTTTATCTGTGTTGTGTAGCTGGGCCTTTGTGATGAAGAAACATCTCAGCACCCACCTACTGGGAAAACATGGAGTTGGACAGCGAAAAGAGAGGTAAAGTTAACACATGTAACTGCTTTCTCTACATATAATGTGCTTTTTTTGAACGGCCTTTTGTTTTGGTAGAATAAACATCCCTTTGTACTTTATTAGATACACCTAATAAATTGACTGTTATTTAGAAAAGCATGTCAGAGAGAAGAAAGTCTGATAGAAAATGATTTGCTGCACATTTACATTTATAAGAGAATGAGATTCATATTTGTTACTACATCCAGGATCCTGCCTGTCAAGTATCTCAGCTTGTTTTCAGGAGAATAAAGTGAGAGATACAGCAGGCAATTAATTCTAAATTTTGGAGGATGACTCCTACAACCCTTATGGGGGTCTACAAGCTTTTAAAGCAAAAAAGTCCCCACTAGTTAAATTTCATGTTTGTTAAATATAACTTGAAATCCTCCCTTTCCCTAATGAGTTAAATGGCTTTCACTCATTCTGTCTGTCTCGGTCTCTTGCTTACATCCCTTTTTTCTGTCAAACTTTATCTGGCTTCCTCCCTCATCTTACTTTCTGCTCTCCCTCTTGAATTAGGAATGAATGATGTTTCTTTTACCATTTTTTTTTCTGAGTATGTGAGTGTGTGTTTCTGTGTACGTGCCCTGCTGTCAGTAATCATGTGTGTATGTGTGTGGAAGAGATGAGGAGATGAAGTTGTGAAACACACCCCCACCCCCACTCTGACAAGCCAAAATGAGACGTTAAACACCTCTCAATCTGTCAAGTGAGCCGCTAAAATAGAAACAGACCCGCTTTTTCATTACTCGGCAACCAAATTGATACTTTTGACAACGTGTGGTATTAGATATGACAAGTGGCTTCAGATATGGAAGTGAGCAGCCCGACCAGATGCCTCTCCATCTCTCAGACATTATCAGCTAAATTCCTACTGTCAGCTGTTCATCTGGATTAGATGGAAACAAATCTTCATATCCTCAGCTGTTTCAAGTTTGCGTTTCATCCACAGTTTTGTTATTGTAACCTTTATTTATCCGTGGAGAGCTCATGCAGCTCCATACCATTCTCAAACAGTATATTTCCATTCATGTACTGTACTTTTACATCTCTTACATGCACATTTCAACCATCTCAAGGCTGAATGACCAGGAATGTATATTGCTTTCTAAAGAATTCAGATCTTATTGTTTCCCCTTTGACAGAGCAGATGCTTCTCTTCTTAACAGTGCATCAAAACGTATATGTAACTTACTATAAAAGAACCAAAAAGAAAAAATATGAAAAAAAAATAATATTTAAATCAGATCAAGAGATCAATAAAGAAAAAAAAAAAGCACAAGTAGTGCCAAGCCAATACATATAACTTCAGGTGCTGCTGGGTTTCATGGAGAAATCCAGGTAAAAGAGGAACATTTTGATGAAAAAGTTGAATATCATAAAAATAAAGGGAAATACTAATAAAAACAAAGTTTTCTCCTTTAACAGATGTCCAGACATCTTTGCCACTTGCATATCACCAAAACATGCAGTTATTACCTGCTCCAACATTATACAGTACTTTCATTTTATTAAACTTTTATCTATTATAATGTCATATTAGCAACATACCAACAATGTATTGATCAAGGGCCACTAAAAATTGTCTGCCTTGAATTTACCAGATCAGTGTTCTTGCTTATATTTTCTAATCCTAATTCCACTTACTTGACAATGTGGGTCTGAGATTTTTTTTTTTTTTTTTTTTAACATGCAAGTTCAGGTGATGGTTTTTCAGTGTTACATCTAGACTATAGTATAAACCTGTGTTGTAATTATTCACGTTAGAGTTTTGAGTCTGGATAACTTCCATATTCATGCAGGCTAATTTCACTTGTCAGAGGGGATGATTGCTGGCCGTGATCAACCCAAATATTTTTTTATGCCATTCATTGAACTAGTCCCTCTGTTTGGCATACAAGTGGAATCCTTGCCAATTTGGAAACACAGCTCATCTGAGAAGTGCTGTTTTAGCCAGATCCTGTGAAAACACTGATTTTAGTCTAAACAGCTGGTTTAACCTTAACTAGCGTGACACTTACATTAAGTTTAATGTGTGTCTCTCACTGCATCGCACTTCTGCACATGGCTTCCCTTTTTTCTTTTGGCTTTTTAATAGGAGATGGCATTGCAGCCAAGGTCACACAGACACACATACACACACACACACACAGACACACATTCACATACAAATGTAGCAGGCATGAATGCAGTAAGCAGTAAGGTCTACATGAAACCGTAATAGTGTTAGCTCTGTATTACCCGTTAGTTCACTGTGTGTTTTTGCCAAAAATAACTCCAGGCACTGTGCTCAGACATAAAGCAATATACCACACATTTATCTTACACACACAAACACATTTGAGTACTGTATGTTAAATCACTACATATAATGCGCCTACACACATAAACTATATAAACACCCGCTGCAAATCTTAATCAGAAAAATCATTCTTTCATCCTTTGTTTTGTTTCGTTTTTATTGCACTCGTCTATGCACATTTATGTGCCTACAAAGACACACCCACACAAGTATACACACACACACACTCTCATGCATGTGCACTTAGAGGGAGGACAGCCACAAGGTTTGTTCTATTTAAACCTGTAAAACACAGTGTCATCATTTTTCTGACAGTCCTGCAGATAGAATTTATCTCATCATTAATTAACCATCATATTTCCAACACAGTGCAACTTAATTAGCACAAGGTCATTGGGGAGGGCTTATTAAGTGGAACAAATTTGGGCAAATGTAAGAGAGGAGACAGAGGACAGAAGAGGAAAGGGAGGAGAAGGAAGGCGGTAGAGAGACAAGACAGAAATGGGGAGGGGGTGGGTGAAAGAAAGAAGGAAAGAAATAGAAAAAGAGTGGAAGTGTGTTTCTGTGTGTATATCAGTGGTTTGGTCCAACATGACAGTGCTGGTTCAGTGATTGATAACTGCACTGCTTTTGAAAGCCCAGACCTAGAGACTAGGACGGTAGCTGAGGGAGTAAGAGAAAGGGGGAGGAGGAAGGCATGGGGAAATGTGTGTGTGTGTGTGTGTGTCTGTGTGTATGTCGGGGGGTGTGTATCTGAACCAGCAACTGGGGACCAGTGAGTGGGGGGGGTTGAGCGGCATCAGGGACTGTTGGGGGGAGCCAATTGCAAACATATGCTGGCTGGCAGGCGGTGGAGAGATGGATTGCAGTGGGACAGTGTCAGAAAGGCAGTTTCATCACCATCTCTACGGCCCTGTTCACCTAGTATTTTTAGAACACTGGGGAGATCTGTTAGTCAAAGGGAGAGAGGAGGAGCAGAAGGAGGACCTGACTAGCTGCAGGTAATGCCAGGCTCCACGTGAGGCCGCAGGCACCAAGTTATTTTGATGCATATCAGTTAGGAGGCTAAAATCCCACCAATATGGACTTTCAGAAGTGGACAGTACTGATTGACAGAATGTTATTTTCAATTTTAAGTATAACTATTTTAGTTGAATGGGTTAAGCTTAGGAACGTTTGTCCCAATTTGACCTTTTAACAAACCAGTGAACAGCAGTGGGGCAGTTTTGTTGCAAATTATATCAAAGTAAACTAAAAACACTATTTACCACACAAACTATGATGGTTAAAACCAAATACACCACTTCCCATCGGTCATGAACCTGCGGACTTTCTTGTCATGTGGAGGCTAAATTCAAATTACCATGCATGTTTTTTAGTGTGGAAGGAGACTCTCAAAAACAAGCTTTGTCCATACCTTTATTTAATCAAGTCACATTGTGTCATTACTGTAGGGTTCCTGTCAATAAGTGCAATGGGCAGTGCTGGTCAACACCGCTCAGATCTAATAATACATGAAGATAATATTAGCTTCATATTGTTCTAACCCCAGTGGAAAAGAGGAGAAAGAGGAATGGGAGGAAAAGGATGGGTAAGATGACAGACTCCAACTATCTGACAGGTTCTGGGTGAGAGAGAGAGAGTGAGCTAGTGAGCGAGCTGGAGCTGAACTGTTATAAAGTGACACAACTGGGTCTTCGTCTCAGTCACACCAACACTCCTCACTGCAGGCACCAAGCGGCAATGAGGGCTTTTTGTCCTTTCGTCTGCCTACATGTGAATGCTTTGTCATAGATGTATACTTATCAGGACCCCATGTCCTCACATGTTCACAAGGCACTGTCTGTGCAATGTCTCCACTGTAATGGCTTGAGTGATCTCAAAAGCTAACATTTTGCATTACAGCTCAGAATCATTATAAGAAGTTGTTACTTTTGTTATTACCCACTAATAATACGGAGTTCAATTTTCCCTGTTCCTCAGTGCATTTTCATCTCCCTTATTCAGTTAATAGATGCACAGTCTTAGCGAGCCTAGTGAGGGAAATGGTTGTAAAGTTTTCAGAATCTGTAAAAGAATTCCCACTAGTTTGATTTCATTGATTTTGATTGAGCATTGCCTTTCAGAACTACTCTTTCACAGGAGAGCCATTGGGTTATCTTGATTGTAAAACAAAGAGAGGATACAGCCATCACTTTCGAATCCGTGGTCTTACCTGCTGCAGCAAAGAATACGTGCCCCTTAGGAGTAACATGGAATAAATTGTGTGTTACTTCTTTTGAGTAACAAGCCAACCACATTCTTATATAACAGACTTTTTCCATGAAATTATGTATGTACATGAATCCACCTGTGTGTTTCAGAGTAACAGTAAAATGCATTCTCTAGCTTCTCTATTGTTTAAAGATATTTCATATCTTTCATACCACTAAGGCTTTTTTTTCTACCACTTTAATCTTTAGGGTTTTTGTTGTAGATTTTTTTTTTTTTTGTAGATTAATATTATAAATTTGCTGTTAGTCTGAATGCGTGTGTTTGTTTTCTCCTTTTTTTTAAAGAGCCTGCAGGCACCTAAACCAACACTTCAGCAACAAGGGAGTGACTTAAGAGCATAAGAGCATGATTGACAGCAGCGACCTTGCCTTAATTGCTTGTAATTAGTTCTTTAAAAACAGGGCGCCAAAAGACAACTGACCTGTCTCGCATACCTGTTTTTTTAGATAATTGTTAAAAAGCCTGCCATTTTCATGCTTGTAATAATAAACTCCCTGAACTAATACACTCATCACTCTTGAAACCAGAGTGCTGACAACCCAGAAGAAAGATATATTTGTTTAAGTGGAGGTGGTGGAGGTGGTGAGGGTGGGGGGGCATGATGCAAGCAGCTGGAGAGAATGTTTTCAGTGTTTTTTAGAGATGTGTAATTGCTAAAATCTGCTCACAGCTTTGC
Source organism: Mastacembelus armatus (assembly GCF_900324485.2). Lineage (NCBI taxonomy): Eukaryota > Metazoa > Chordata > Actinopteri > Synbranchiformes > Mastacembelidae > Mastacembelus > Mastacembelus armatus. Next base: position 6,056,061 of record NC_046648.1, read on the forward strand.
TTAAATGCAGTTGCTGCATTTTTCAACAGTATTACTGTACATCTGAGCCAGGTAAGCGAGTGCTAAAATCCCTCTGAAAACCAGGTGAAAAGGCATGAACGCAGATCCAGAAATAGCTAGCATGATGCATGCAGCGCAGGTGTGATGACTCACAAAATGAAGACAGCGATATTAAGTGCATCTGCAGTGAGAGGAGTGGATTGAAATTGCCAATAGTAAATACATGTAGTTTGTCTAAATCATAGTCAGTGTTTTCTCAAGATTTTTATTTGGCTTGTTTGAATAATTCTGACGTTAATGTACATGATGTCAAAAATGGACAGCAATGATATTATTATATATTGACTAAAAGAAATGTCTTGATACATCCTAATATATCCTAGTCAAACCTACAGTTACATTGTACATAATACACTGTTTTTTCCTGTATGTTCGCACAACAGAATTGATACATTGCTGCAATCTCTTGCGTCGCTGTGCCAGGGGCTGAATTCGGCTGAGCGGGCATCTGGCTCTGCAGCGCTGGGCCCTGGGCTTGCAGCCGCGTCCCAGCATGCCGTGCAGCGCGGCCATATTGCCCCAGCACCGAAGGCTGCGACCGTCCAGGCTGGACGGGGGGAGCGGGGGCGGAAGAGCCCTGCCTCGAGCCAGCATGGTGGCAATATGGACCACATGGAGCAGGCAGGGGTCAAGTTACACAAAAACCACAAGCCAGTGCATGTGCAGGGCGAGTGTCTGAGCAAAGGAGAAAAAGAGTGAGTTAGTAGTGCGATAGAGAGATAAAGATTAGATAAAGACAACTTCTAATTCATTAAAATAAATCCTTTCCCTTAATTATTGATAATGAATCTGCTCTTTAATCTTTCTCTTTCTTCCTTCTCTTATCTGCCTGTGTCAGCACTTTGTCTCTCTGGGTTGGTGTTGGGTGGTAAGGCCTAGTTGTCAGCCACCCAAGGGCAGCAGTCAGCAACATCACATGCTGCTCATACTGTATAAAGGAATCTTTTACTACTGTCCTTTTACTGTGTTGCTGGTCAAAGAAGCCCAAGATTTTTCAGTATCCCTAGATCCTATAAAAGATTAATCTGTTTTTCTGATTATTCACTCACATCAAAACTCAAATAACGTCACAACAAAGCCACTGCAACAAGAAGAGACTGGTGTGGCACATTATAACCCTGACCAACATACACCAATGATGAGCACTGTGTTATGATCTTCGTGCAACATCAGCAAACTGAGTTTGTGTGCTTGCAAACATGAAGCTCCATTTCCCAGAGGTCTGTGCATCTCATGTAGTCCCGGTGTGGTACTGGCAAGCCCTCAGCGACCCCTTGCTCACCTTTGTGTTTGCTGGCTGCTTGTTTGAACAGGAGCCAGCGGACAGCGCCTCGCTGTTTACCCTACTCAATATTTCATGGAGAATGAACACTTGCAGAATGAGGGATTGCGTTAATATTGCTGTTAAAATTAAGCGATAATTAAAATTTGTTAGTTTAAAAGCCATCGCAGTCTATAAAAGTTTGATTACTGGAAAATTAGGTGCATTAAGTTTTTATGGGTTGGCCTGTGCTATCGCTTGGGAACGATTTTTATGCACTTGTCATGGGCATATGGTGCAGAATTGTTAGAGTGTGTGTGTTTGTGAGTAGGGGGCTATGAGGGAAGCATGCTGGTTCTCCGAAAAGCTGACACACTTTAATGCTAAAATCTCCACCCCTGTGGTCTTGCTCATCATTAGTTAAAGCAGAGTTTATTCCACAGCCTGATAACAGTGACTGTAACAAAATGCCAATTATAAATCTGGGCCTGTCTCTTGGAATAGAGATGTTAGAGGTCATGTTCATCCTAACTACTTTATGGTGAGGTCATGTGGCCAGTGAGGTCACATCAGATCTTTTGCCTGGGCAGGGTATTGCTAGATCGACATTTAGCTCCTTGTGGGTGCATCTGGGTCCTATTGGCTGCTATTACTAATAGTAATGTTAGTTAACAGTCGACAGCTTGTCCCATAGTTGGAAGCCACTCATCATGTTAGAGCAACATGACCTTGACTTGTGGAATAAATCTGCAGTAGTAGTTTGTCTTCTTATAACAACCTCATTGTCAACCTAATCTTGGTCGTGCAACTGCAACAGTTTCTCCGGTTTTTGAAGTTTTTCTTTCCCTAAGAATGATGTCACCCACCGCTGAAGCCCAAGTGACATTACTCAGCCAGACAAGAACGGTGAATGTGAACAGTTCACCTTCATATTCATTTCACATCCTGTGGCACAAAACCAGGCAGTTATATAGTGACACAATTGTGTGGCTAACTGTTGACAGTGGTTGGACATTATACAGAATGGGACTGTGGAAAAACTGGGCTGTTGCCAGCCTGTTTTTCTTCTCTATTGAAACATCAGACTGTCATGGCAGAAATAGATGTTGCCAGGCATCACTAATGAACCAATTAATCAATGAATTAGCTGAGCAGCGATTAAATTAATGCGAGCTGGACGGGCAAGCAGCACTCGTGGATATATCCTGGGGAAGGTGATTAACATACACAGAACAGGCAGCGATCAACAAGGCCACTATTAAGTTGGACAACTTCCTGAACTTTTCTCTTTTCAGCTAAATATAGCAATGCTTAATTCACTTTATTTTTATGTGGACTAGAGACATGTTATCAAATTTTCCCATGTGGCTTCACAGCAATGCTATTATGCTGTGGAACTCTGTTTTCAACAGATATTGTCATCTGTATTTTACTGTGTTATAATTTTTTCTCAATTGCTTCTAAGGGTATTTTTTTCTATAGTTATTTTGTAGATTGATGAGAGGTGTAGATTTGAATAGTTTCCTTATTATAAAGAAAGCTTTCCTAAACATTAGTATAATTACGTATTAATGTCTAATGAAATAAGTAAAAGTATGGTGTGATTTCAACATTACAGAAATGTTTTGAAATGTTTAAAATAGAATAAGAAATACCTGCACGTTAAGTCACACATAACATTTCTAATAAAATATTCTTTTGAATCTTATCTCCTCATATAGTCCCAAAACATTTACTACATATTTGATGTTTAGTGAGAATGTTTGCACTCATATCTATAACTTTTTTTTTTCTTTAATTTTTGACAATGTCTGGTTAAAATTAGGGCCTATGCACCACATTGTTTTAAGCGGGCTATAAGGCCCTTTAGGAGCCTCCAAGGAGTCTCCAGCAAAATGAGGAACAGTCTGTGTTCACTGCACAATATTTCACTAGAAATTATTGCATTTAGAGAATATGAAAGAATGATAGCTGTAATTATAGGTTTCATTTTTACCACTATTATTTTCTTGCAGTCAGTGTAGATAGTTCTGCAAATCATCACTAAATCAACAATAACTATTTTCCCTTTTGAACCTATGGGACTAAATTTTACAAACTGTGAAGCTTACTGTCAGATCTACCTGATTTCTGTAGGATCTTGTTTGGATGTGTGTGTTTAGTGCCCAAGTACGTAGAATTCATTATAATCATCTCAGTGTGGGCTGTTGGTCCATAACTGTAGTATATAATCCCCTAAGATCCAAAGTCTCCAGCCCCACCACATTCTGCTTGAGCTAAGATCTTATAAGAAAAGGGGGTGGGTGGGTGGTGGACTCTCTTGATTATGTGACATCCTCCGGAAGACTGTTGGAGTTGTTTCCTCCATTACTTAGAGAGGGAAAGAAGAGGCCTTTTCACTATTGAGACTGTCACTCTCAATTTGGGCTAACGGTAAGCATGCACAAGGCCTCCTGGATATTCCCCCCACCTGCTCTCAACCCACTCTCTCTCACCCCCCTCCCCAAACAGACACACACACCCACACCACCCCCAGCGTTCCCTCCCCCTGCAGTGTATTGCCGTGGTGACAGTTTGATTAGATCATCAATCGTGGCCGTTAACAGCGGTTTTCCTGAGCACCTGGACCGGCAGGTCACAGCTGGCTCTGAGCTACCGCTGTCCCCCTGACCCAGAGCTGTGTGTGTACAGAAGACACACACGTACATGCAGTTCACATGTGTTTGTGTGTGTACAACTGGCCCTTTGTATTGTAGTTCTGAACTTTGAAGTGCATGTATGTTTATTTGTACTATGAACAGTCCCATGTGCAAGTCAAGTGTGTGGCAGACATGGTGATGCAAGTGTCTCTATCTATTTGCAAGCATAGTCATGTTTGTGCATGTGTATGCGTACATGTGATGTTGAAGTGACCCCAATACAGTGCAGAGTTTTATTTGGATGTCCACTGCGGTTACAATTCAATACAAATGAGAGATGAATTCCCCGAGGGCCTTTTGACCCACCTTACTTAATATTTTCCAATATGTTTTTTGTCTGACCTATAAGGTCACAGCATTAATGAATGTGTTAATTCTTGACAGTGCTTTTGAGAGAATGCTTTCTAGAGAATGAGATGATGACAGGCGAAAATAGAAATGTTTGTCCATGTTGAAAGACTGTCGGAGGAATAAAATTAGAGGAAAAATGCAGACGCATCTGTATCTGTGTGTTCTCAACCAGGTACTTTCCAGACTCTATTGTTCTCTGTGTTTGCAGATGTATAGATACCAGGGTGTATGGCTATCCATCTATAACCCCACACACACTCTTTACTGTAGCTACGACACAGCACACTTCACAAACACACATATACATAAATCCACCTGCTTCCCAGTGTTGTCTTCAGCGGCTGTATCAGGTTCCTCATTGTTCTGGTAAAGCAGTTAAATTTATGGGCTAACAATAATGGGACAAAGTGTGTGTCTCGTTGCGATTCTTCAGGTATTCCATGATTAAATAAATGTCCCCAGTCTTTTCATAAAGCTTGTTTATGGCAGTGTGGCACCATATGCTACTGCTCCCACCCCACCCACCCATCTTTCCCTCTCTCTCTCCGTTCAATTCTCTTTCTCTTTGTCTCTCTGTGTCTCTGACTATGCTTCATACACTGCCCTACACTGTCTCTACCAGATGCAGACTTGCCATTATTCTGTGGTGGAGTCGTGGTGGAGAAACTAAAGTTGTGAATTAACATGTAGAAGCCATTATGGAGTGATGATAATATCCATCTGCGCTGTTCATAGGTGCTACTTAGTAAATTGTCTGCGCTGTAATGGCACAAAAGTAGCAATACAATTCTATTTAATCATCTCTGAGGTCTGTTAACGTCATTTCTGTTAAGTAGATGTTCGCATGTGACTTATTTGTTGGATCCACTTGAGTATTTGATGCAGCTTTGCGTTGGTCTGGCCTGTTGGTCAGATCAGAGTAATGGAAATGCTTGTGGATAGTGGTGGGAATAGCCAAGACAGATATGTGAGACATACCACATACAACAAGGAAAAAAAAAAACATGTTCCCATACAACAAACAGTATGGGAATGAATAAAATCACAATATAAGACTCACCTACAAAAAATATGACAGATCAAGTTCTTCACTGATGCTAGTTCAACTATATTTAATGCATTTATGTGTAATAATTGTAATGAGGTGATGGAACCATGATTTGCATGCATTTAGTGCTGAGTCGAATATGTCAGTTTTCTGTTCAGAGATGCAACTCTTTAGAGGTCTCTTTGTTTGCCCAATAGGTCATAGGTCATAATTTTAGTCAAAAGTTTAGATGCATTTTCTTACTCAACTGAAAGAGAAAGTGTGTCCCAGCTTTTGACTATTAGTTAAAATAAATGTTGTTGCAGTATCTATCATATCAACACATTAAGTTGTGCATGTGAAACACGTATGAACCCTGATGCTCATTTTTGTCTTTACCTGAAGAGTCCATAACACTCCAGTCTTTTGTGGCTGGATAGTTTTGACTACACAGGCAAAGCAGTGAAAGTTAAGACTAGTAATTAATTCTAAAAAGCAGCGTATGACTGTATGTGGTGTCAGGGGACAGGAAAAAAAAAATGTTTTTACAAAGCAAAGTCAGAAAACCAATTAACTTTTCCAGCCAGGACACGGTAGCAAACATGTGAGATTCTCTTGTTTGGTTCTGTTGTGGTATAAGGCCAGAGACAGAGAGATGGAATTTGTATACTATAGACTTTTGTTGTGATTATTAATGACCATTTCACATTAAACTGGTCCTGCTAATATACTCGACAAAGGCCCACATCACCTGAGCCATGAGGACGATGGAGGTGGCCCTGTCCCCCTTGTCCAGCCAACGCTGTAGCGGCTACCCTGCTATCCCCCCCACCCAATGACCAAGATTAATGAAACCTCCGCCGTTTTTAATTAGCGCGGCTGCAGTCATCAATTACGTCTGCCCCACCCCAAATACAAATATTGTTATATTTGGGGGGAAAATTCTTGATTTATGTCACTGTGGTGGCCGAAGGAGTGAGATGAATGGCCTCCTATCATGGTCATTTGCAGGGATGAGGAGGAGGAGAAGAGAAAGCACGGTGGGTGGAGAGGGGGTGGGGGCACAATAAGATCACTGGGGGGGAGCAGTTATGTCGCACAAATAGTTGAGTAGAGGACATGGACAGGGAAAGCCAAATCTACAGGGAAGGAACAGTCTAGGTCTCAGTGCCCCTGTGCAGGGATCTGACTCCAACTGTCCAGGAGCTTAATTAGACTTTCCTTGAACCCACAGCTGTATGATACCAGGTTTTGTTTTGTTTTTTGTGAGCTGATGTGAGTAGCAGGTAGTTGGAGATTGCTTTCATGTACCAGTCAAAGTCCTGTTTATGGGAGCGATTGTTGGGCTTTTGGAAAACATTTGCTTGAACAACTGCATCAGTCACGTTTATTCGTTTGAGTAAATCCGGATGTATTATGTTTATTAAAAAAAGATCACAGATTAAAATGTTCATATGCCTTTTTGCTCAATTTTAAGGTGATTTGACTCCACAATATTTAATAGCTGCCAAATGTTTACATAAATATGAATCAATTTTGCCTCTTCAAAATATACAAGGCCATAATCAGCCATTATTAGTAATATGATCTTTACTCTCTTAATAGAAACATAATTAGTCAAGTATTAAAGTGTTGTCTTATGTTTGAGGGCCATTTTGCAGAGTACAAAAGAGTCTCCATGATTTTCCATGCTTTGTTTTAGTCTGCAGGGCCTTTTAACAACAACTCTTGTTGCCCCAGTGGATTTTTTTTAATGTCATGTGCGCGCTGCTACTGGTACATTTGTCAGTGGTTTTTATTGGATTGTAACTTTTCTAATGTTTTTGGCTAGTATAAAGCTGCATATTGGATGTTAGTATTTGTGAGATCAGTAAATGTCCCAAAGGTCAGTTTCTTGATTGTTACTTAAACACAAGGGATCTGGGTGTCAGAGCAGATTTAAAGCTAACATTTTCCGCTAGTCAGTTTTGATGTGTTTTCTACAACAGCATCCGGAGGCAGGTTGGAGTTGCTGGCTGAATTTTTGCCACATATAATAACATCACTCATCACAGCTCATAAACTAAGAAAGGCCATTTAATACATAGAAGTGTTGAAAAAAAACAAAGCATAGGCAAAATACAGTGCTGCAACTTAATGTTTGTCCCTGTGAAAAGAAATAGCACCTGTGCCAGATCCTTTTCTCTCTGCTGCTTTTCTGTCTCCACTACACTCACATTCAGTGGGTTGTCTCTGAATGTGCTTAGCGCAGTACAGTTCAGTGCTTGTGAATGCAGACTGGACTTGTAGTTGAAGCCTGCCTGGTCCAGCTTGTTCTGATACAGCACAGCATAGAAAGATATACACAGTGCAGACACAATATTTGCATCGGTCCTAAGGGTTTTTCCACATCTTTTTTTCTTTATGGGTTTTTATGTCTCTTCTGGTTGTTGCTCAAACTAAGTCTAGGCTGGCTTTTCTTTTATTTGCATTCTGGTAAAAATTGAATTATGGAGAAAAATAAACTCTACTCCAGATCAGCTATTCAAAATGGGAGGGAAAAAAGGAAGCTATAGGGGGCCTGTTCATAAATGATCATACTAATGTAGCTCCTTTCTGCACTTCTTCACACAGTTGCTAATATCTGACTAGGATGTGTCGTAATAATAACGCAGTATATGCTGCTTTATGACTTGAAGATGTGCACAGCTGTCTCCTGTGGTCTAGGAGTTTGGGGTGTTTGCGCTGCGGTGAGCCACCAGCCATTTCACTTGTGCTGGCCACACACACACATGCACGCAGATTTTATACCCTGACTGCCACGGCCATCGCCTGCCCACTGACTCCAGAGAAAAGGGTGGGAAACATCTTGAATATTTTATGAAGCTCGGGAACCCCACCTCTGTTTTCCCCACCCTGCAAACCACTTCTGCTATGTCCAGCAGTGCACACACACATACATAGCAGCAGAAAAAACAGAAATAATGTTTTAAATGCAATCATTGTCAGGCCCAAACAATGTCATTTATCAAGGGAGCATTTGGGACTGTATAATAAGTTTCACATTATTAATACAATTTTTCATCCTCTGTCAAGCCTATCTGATTTATGGCACGCGTATGATCTAAGGTGATCATTGAATTACAATTCCAGTAATAACAGAGAGAATGGACCTGGTCTTTTACTTCTGCTCGCTGGAGCACACACACCCACACACGCAAAATCCTGAATGAACAGCCTCCAGTTGCAACATACAGCAATTACACACAACATACAACAGTCACTATCGCCTTATCTGTGTCATAACTTTTAATGGTCATACCACGAAGCAAATTTTCTAAATATCTGTGAGCTGAACCAATATACCAGCTTCCTAATTTCAGCAAACAAAAGAGGAGAGGGGGAAAAAAGCATTAAATGAACCTAGGCCCCTGTTAATTAGATCAGGGATAAAGCTCATTATTCTAAAATTATATTGGGGCCCAGAGAGTAAATATGAGAGGTCTGCTAGGGGCTCAGTAATGCGACGAGGATGCACGTCGTTACAGGGCCAAATGATTTACAGCTAGATGCTGTTTGATGTATAGACTGTACCTTTTATTAAGTGGATGTCGTTATGGTCACTGGCTCAGTCATTTCCCTTTGTGTCTAATCAAAATCCATATCCAGACACGCAGCCTTCCAGACCACAGTTGTTCCAGATGGGAAAGAAAATACAATGGGAATGTCGGCATTTCCTTTCCACAACCACCTCCTCCAATGCCTCCAGCCTGGGCTCACATTCAGCAAACGCTACCAGAAATGCTCACAATGCAGATAATATAATCTAACAAACAACAACAACAAATAAACAAATAGAAATGTGAAATTGTTTTGAGGTAATTAAATAACAAAGACAGACTCCTATCATAACATTTGGATCTAGTTTGAGCAAGTATTTGCACTATTAGCAGTCCTGCTTTTTCACTTTATCAGATTAGCTTGTTGTTGAGGGCCTGCTGATCGGCGTCATACATCATCCCGTTTGATTTCTGTTTAGAGCAAATTTGGGGAAGCTGCTAATTGGATTGCAAGAGTCTAGCCCCGGTTAAAGATGGTAAACAGCAGAGCAGACTTGTCCCCCAGCTCTCAGCCTCACAGGCTTCTGAAACGCCAACTCTCCTCAGGATCGCCACAATTTATGACACATTTTCTCTGTATTCTTAAAAGATAATTAGGTTTATCACCCTTTTTTTTTTTCTCTCGGCCCCCCTCCTTCTTTCCCTTTTGTGTACCTGGAGCACACAATCGCAGCGTAAAAACATAAATATTTCTGCAGCACAGCAGCGCTGGCAGGTGAGCCTAATGAAATTCTAGGAGTGTAATTTGATTTACGAGGTGCTAATGCGGCCTGATATTAGAGAGAAAAAGCTCTGATATGGCTGCCTTGTGCTGTATTTAAGGCCTATCAGAAGCCTGATAAAGAGCATCCTGTCCTCAGCACTGCAGCTGAGTTATTGTTGCAGATATTCATATTGATAGTAATTCTTCCCGACGCAATTTAGTGCTGGCAATCTATAAATATGGAGATAATAGTTAATTTTGGTGGCTGTTCTGATTGCGATGCTTTAAATTCACGTCATACAAAAAACTTGGAGCCGTGAAGCATCTGGACACTTTTTAAAGTGCCAGTTAAAGCACAGTTCTGGGGGGGGGGTTGAGGAAAGGCCTTTGACCGAACAGTGTCACGGCAATCTGATTTCCAGTATTTCTCTGTTGCTGCTAATTTCAGCAAGAAGCTTTTTGAAGCTCCTGATTTGCAGTTTTAGGTTTAAAACATTTTGATTCATCATCTGATATGCTTTAAACCTATTAAGCTTTTAAATTATCTGAGTCAGGAACAAGACAGCACACCAGTACAAACGCACACAGTGAAATAGATCATTTCAGGACACTTTGCTCAGAATCATGTTTTTTCATTGTCTTGCAAAAAAAAAAGACTTTTGTAATTTAAGGTTGTCTAAATGTGTGTGTGTGTTGAATTGTGAGCGAGTATGTCTCTCCAAGCGTGTGTGCGCAATTCCAAGTCTCACATTTTAGGTTTGTGTGTTTCAATGTGTGTTTGGGACTGTTGAGCTATGGCTCATAATAAAAACAGGCAATAACAGGGCCACCACAGAGGGACCTGGCCTTTGTGCCTCCCTGCTCCCCCACGCTCCCCTCCATGCTAGCTCCTTCTCTTCGTGGCCTCTCCCCACCCCCTAAGTTATGGGCTGAATAACAGCCTCAACAATATTAAGATAACATTTCCTGATTGTTTGTCAGGCAGGAGGCTCCTTCACCCTGCTTTCATCACGTCCACCATGTTCATTAAATTGACAATTTGTATTTGCCCTACAGCGGGATAAACAGCAGCTTATCTGATAGGCCTGGTCTTTTATTATTTATTTCATTATCTTTTTTTTTTCTTCTCCTCCTCCTCTTCTTTCTCCTGGGATTGAAGGTAAACATAAATCAGCAGCAGCATCTCTGTTGTGTGCCGTTGTTTATATTGCAGTCATATGCAGCAGCAACCCTCTCAAAGGAGGTTCATCTACAATACTCTGCAGACACATGTGGCCTCTTCATGGAGGTTTTAGTTGTTGTTTTGTGTGACATGCTGGCTGCACACTCCTGTAGGTCTCAATATGATGTAGCTCCATAGATATTTCATTTTAAAATGCCCTTCTTCTAGGATAATGCTTGGACTTGTTCCTAAGAGATTCTGCTCTTCTTTCCAAAGCAGACTTTGCACTGCAGGCCAGAGCTTGTTGTCTTTGTTCATTTGAATGTTAAACTAGCGCCATCCAGGAAACTGATTTGAGTACCCGCAGACCGCATTGACTGCAGCACTTTCTAAAGCGTTTCTCCTAGGCACCGTGAGCGATGACGTTGTCTGGTTCGATGTCTTAGCCGAAGAACAAGCCTGTCATCGGTCCACATTGTGCCCGCAAACGAAAAATAACGAAGCCAGCGACCTTACTTAGGAAACAGTTGTCCCAGAAATTTAATCTTTTCCTCATTTTTTACCCAACACCCCCTTCTAATCAGGTTTCAATTGACTGCCATTGAAGGAAGAGCCTCTACTCAGACACATATATAGGTCCGAACCCAGTCAGACACCATTTAAGGCTTACTCAGTCTTCCTCCCAATATCTTGGAGAGCTCAGGGCCAAATGATTTAATCTTCATTCAGCTAATTTAGTCTGGATTTAAGCTGCTGGGTTGTCGAAGTGCAGAGTGATGGAGTCTGAAAACAGGATGGGAGGGAAAGGCAGAGGAGGGGAGAACGGAAGGAAGGAGGGAGGGAAACAGAGAGCAAGAACGATAAAGATAGAACGATGGAGGGAGAAAGAGAGAGATGAGGGAGGAGGAGGAGGGGGCTGAAGATGATGATCCATCCTGACCCTAGTGAATGCTGTCATGTTCCTCCCTCTAGGTAATCTCTCTCACTCACTCGCTATTTTGCATGTGAAAATGCTCTCCTGACAGTTGCATATCAGATAAATTTTCCCTCTCTTTTTTCCCTCCCCCCCCTTTCCCTTCGCCAAATAAACAACAGTCTTCACTTTGAAGTTGTCTGTTTGTGTCAGTTTGGCTTGAGGCGAGAGTCGGCCTCTCTCCCTCTTTCTGTCTTTGTGTTGCAGTGTGAGAGCATCGGCGGATTATTTCCTCTCACACTGACTGGCCAACACAACCTGAAACCCCGGATTCCTTAGCTGTCTGAAAAGGCCAACACAATTAATCCAGTCAATTAAAATTACTTTGTGTTTACATGTCACCTGATTAGGGTGATACTCTACAGTGTAAAACCAAGCTCAGCAATGAGCATGGGTGTTAGTTCAACTCCAAACAAAAAAATGTCTTTCTTTCTGATGCAGGGTCTTGTGTAGTTTAGCAATATTTTTTTTCTCTCTTTTGCTCTTGATCATACAAAAGCTGCCCTGTTAGAATACACTATTGCTTAACTTCCAATCTGGAGCAGATGATTACAGCTTCTACTAAATATTCTACCAGATCCCTCTCAAAAAAGCACAACCTCGCCACTTGGGGGCGATCATGAGTGTGTGGTAATGTATTAGGTCTGTCTTTCCACTCCCTTGTTTGAGGTACAATAACTCCTCCTGAGGGATAGCACAGCAAAGGCCAGTGTGGCCGGTGATCTTCTGACAGTTTCCCTACATCCCTGAACAGAACAGAGGATCAGACCATAGCTTAGAAATGGTAATTAGTGACAGTACAGACAAAGCACCAGGCAACTTTCTGAACATAGAGGTAAGAGGCCTTCCTCGGTTTGACTAAATCTGCAGTGGGTGTCAATCGTATCGATTCCCTTAAAAAAGGGAGGAGTAAGGAGAGGGAAGAGAAAGAGAGATACACGAGGAAGAAAAGCAGGCATGCAGCTTGATGACTAGAAGTAGAACTCTAGAGCTTTTTATTCTGTTTATGGTGGCAATTGCTATTCAGGGTTTGACAGGAACAGGAAAAAGCTAGGCATCAATCAATGCAAGATAATTCATTCTAAATAGGGCCTTGTTTTTGTTCTCTCTTTTTTGCATATTTGAATGTAAATTTTTTTTGCTCCAATATTTAAATGTTGACTGTGGTTTGGCCTTTGTAGCTTTTGGTAATTTTACACCAAATAGACCAAGCACTTTAAACAAAGGGCTAATTTAGGACCTAGGTTGGGTCAAAACAATGTTAATAAAACTTGCCTTGCGCACACAACATTTCTAGCTAATTAGAATGTGTACATGCCAGTAAATCTGTTTTTATAATCACAAGGAATCCTACAAGTAAAAATCATCCGCAAAATCATCACAATCATCATCACCATCCTACACCCACAGTTTGTTTACAGGACTGTAGTACGCATTTGTGCATACATCAGTTTGAAAGCGAAACATGTCTTTGCTTGTTTCCTTTGCTTCATACAGTACATTTAGAAATTACAGCCATAGACATTTCTATCCCTAATATGCCCAGTTTAAGGACATTGTCAACTATGTTGAATCTGAAATAGGTTGCTTTTGTCAGCATTTTGGGAATTTATGTGTGTGTGGGAATTTATTTATTTAATTGATTTTGTAAATTCAATTCTGGGAAACATCTTAATGTTCTTTAAATGTTTTAAATTTGGAGACTTCTCTGTCTCACTTACTTCTGTGTCTCCATCTTTGCTTTTCTCCCTCCTTCACAACCATGCATGCACACACACTAAACCTGTCTCCCTCCTTCTATCTCTCTCTCCTCCCTCTGCCTCCTACCTTTGGTGTGTTTTCCATGGTGGCTGGCTGTTTAGAGGCAGTATGCATATGTATGGGTGAGACGGTGGATCGTGACGAAATCTGACATGCGGGGACAAGATCAAAGCGCGCCATCTGATCCCATAAAAACAGACGCAAAACCTCCTCTCATCCTTACAAAACCCCCACTGATAGTCAACTCTGCCAGCCCCGACTCCTCCATCTTCTCTCTTCTCCTCCTGCCTCCTATTTTTCTCTCATTTTTCCTCCATCCCAGCATGCAGCATGCCCACATCAAGGCCTGCCTGCCTGTCTGACTTCACGATCACGCCCTGTGATAAACAATGGCCCGTTTAGCTCATAAAGCAGGAGTGTTGTGCATAATGCTTACAATAAAAGATAGCATCTCTTCACTCGTCTTATTTACCTCTCCCATGGTGGCACGGCCGAAGAGCTGTTCTATAAATACCACAGAGAGGAAGCAAAGAGAAGGAGTTGCAGATGTACATCTGTTCATCAAATAAAGTCTTTGCCAGGTCAGTTGATGAGAATTGGAGGAAAACACTGATCTGAATATGTATTTGAGCTTACAACCAGGTGATAAAGGTGCCATTTTAAAGCTGCTCCATCTTAAAATGTCCTCTCTGCTAGCATATGATGACATCCATATCAGGTTTAGATTCATCTTCACAAAACATATAGATTGATACGGAAGCCAGGACACATTTTCCTCTCCAACTCTCCCTCTCACCACCTCCCCATCTTTAATTCCCTCCTTTCTCTCTCCTGCCCCCCCCCCCCCACCATTTTTCATGCCCCCCCTTCCAGTAAGGAAGATGTACGACTTTGAATTATTGATTCAGACACATGCTACATGCTGCTTGGAGTCATTATTTGTTCAGGTGAGTGTCATGCTGCTCACTATGAAACAGATACCACAGGGAGTAAGCGACACAATCAGGACTTAAAGACAGCCGCCCTCCCTAAAATAACATGGCCCTTGCTGCAAGACGAATGCTCCCCAAAACCCAACTTCATTTGTTTATGACTCAAGCATTAGTCATTCTGCGCCTAAATTATAGCACGGGGGTAAAGATTAATCCAAGCACAGGCTTTTTCTATTGTTTTTATTTCTTTGTGTCTTTTAAAGCCTTGTAACACAGCAAATGACTATAGATCCCAGCATCCTACACATTGATTTAAAAAAAAAAAAAAAAAAAAAAAAAAAAAACACACATAGCTTTTGTTGAATCGTAGGCGTCGGCATGAAGAATAGACAGATGTCCATGTAAAGGAAGCATGCCATGCATATTCACATCTTTACTCTTCAAATGATTCTTTGGCACCATACAACAAAACAACATACACCACACATGATTAATCATGCTTTTGCATTTATTGGATTGATACTGACTCTACAAAGCACGGCGAGTGCTGATGTTGTGAAGATGACGTGAAGAGAAATAGAAGGGACATGTTTGGAAAGAAGCTCTGGTAGAAGCGCTAAGAGAGAAGCAGAAGGTAACATGTTGCTAACCGTTCATTTAGCCCCGGCTAAGTGGTCAGGGACGTTGGACAGGTGAACTCGATTCTCCCCACTGGCCCTGTGGTGTGTGTGTGTGTGTGTGTGTGTGTGTGTGTGTGTGTGTGTGTGTGTGTGTGCGTGTGTGACTGTAACAGAATTTCTCTAGTCCTCTGGGCCCTGGTGCAAAGCAGAGAATAAATGGTGGAGGTGGCAGTCCAGGACAGAAAAATCAATGCCTGCTTATACAGACATGACACACCAGCAGACAACTGCGTTCTGTGTGTGTGTGCGTAAGGGGTGGAGGGTGAATGAGGGGAGGAGGGGGGCATAGATGTACAGCGTGCAATCATATGGCCCTGTGCTCTATGGGTGTGAGTGCTAGTGCCCAACAACTTCTATTTGCTTTCTCACGGGGTAGATATTCTAGCATTTTACATCAGCTCTGGGATCAGTAAATATCTCCTCATTCATCCTCATGACCCTCTGCCTTTCTTCTTCTCTTTCAGGAAGTTTGAATGCAAGTTGTGTGAACGCTCCTTCAGTGAAAAATGGGCGCTGAACAACCACATGAAACTGCACAGTGGGGAGAAACCATATAAGTGTGCCTGGCCGTCTTGTCACTACGCCTTCCTCAACCTGTCAGCCATGAAGGACCACTACAGGACACACACTGGTGAGACACTGAGAGCGAGCAACCTCCACTGTGAACCATTACTGCTTTACGCCTACATAAACACATTGACTGACACTCTAAACTGCAAAATTCATGAGATTTGCTTTTTACAGGCAATCAGTGTTTTTATGAGTTGGGGACAAAGGGTTATTTATCAAGAAACACTATACTTGGATCAAACAACATGTACTTTTTTTTCCTCTATAGCTGTAGACTGTTTAGCAAAATGAAGGTTATGCGTTAGCTGTGAAAATCTCACATTAATTATGAATCTTCACAGCTTTGTTTGGAATAAATATACACACTTTTTTGGCTGATAATAGTCATGACTTGTCCATCTGTACTGATTTTCAACATACAGAGAAAGTTGAGAACAAGTTGTTGGCATCTTGTAGACACTCTGTTAAATGGTTAAACTCTTTTGTCCAGATCCTGATAGACCCCCATCACTAATATGTGATGTTGCATCAGCCAGTTCTATTTCAATAGAGGCACTTAATAACCAAAGAAAGAAAGAAAGAAAACAGAATGAAAAGATGTTTGATTTTCATGTTTGTTTTTGTTTTCTGCTGATTGTGGACATTAAGATAGTGTGTATTCCCCAGAATCCATCTGGTCACTAAGTGTATGTGTGTTCCCCAAGCCCAGCTGGTCAGCAAATGTGTGTTCATCAAATCCATCTGATCCACAAGACTGTGTTTTTTTTTCCCCCAAACTGAACTCGTCCAGTGTATGTTGGTATAAAAAAATCTGGGATAAGGGAAAAATGCAAACGTATTTGAATGTGTTAGTTTCTCTCACATTTGATCGAAAAAGAGAACCATTAAAAAACTAGTCGACTCCCAAATAATTAAAGCAGACATCTCAATTATTTATAACCATTAATTTTTAAAAGCTACATTTTGTTTTGAAAATGTCATGTATATGTATTTGGAGCTAGCCAGATAAATCAAAAATTTTTCAATATACACTAGAGATTGATGTGAAAATCCCCAATTCTACCTGCATTTTATATCTTTTTTATTTTTACATTGGTTCCAATATAAAAAGCTTAAAGTTTAAAAAAAGGAAAAAGTTGAAAAATCAGTGGGTATACATATGGAGCGCCTTTTCTTTCTGATTCAATTCTTTCCTCTTGTTTCTGTACTTAATGTACAGTACACTGTGGGAATGTTCGGGTTTTTTTCACTTTCTAAAAACTCTGGATAGACAGATGGTGTGGTGGGCAGTGGAAGGATACTGTCTTGAATAATAGCCCCTCTATAGGAGCCCAAGTCAGCCTGTTTGAAAGTGTCTTTATGCTGCAGCCCAGCAGTTTCCCCTCGCCCTCAGTAATGTCCCACACACGGCTACTTGATGCCCTTTTAAGTCAATGACAGGAGCAACAGCAGCCAGTGGCCTGACAGCCTGACTGAGCGCTTGCAGGGGAGCCCTCCATCCGTCATGGGTGCCTGCTGCGTGTGTGTGTGTGTGTGTAAGTGTAAGACTTACTTGATGTTATTTTAAATGTGTTTTAACAGTGATGTAACGTCAAGGCGCCTCTGACATAATTAGAGGTTTTATTTTCATTTGTTTCCAGCCCTCATCATTTCCCATCAAGCAGCTGGCATCACGCTGTCGCCTAGCTGTCACCTGGAGAGGCGTGGGGTGGTGTGCGGCGGAGGTGTGTGTGTGTCATTGTGAGTTTGGCAGAAGGAAACACAAACTTGACTGAAGTGATTGAGCTGCAATAAAGAGAGTGATTGGATAAGAGTGCTTGAAAGATCAAGGGTGACCAAGTACATAACAAAATGAGAGAATTAAGATTAAACCTGAAACAACGTTATTTTCGTAAGCGACAAGACCTAACTTGATTAGCAAGACCCAAAAAAGCTAACGCATTTTGCTCTTCTGTGACCTACGACACTCCTTTGCCAGTTGTAATTGGTGCAGGGTTGGACGGCTTGCTACAGCTATGCAATCACTGCAATTACATTCCAGCAGCTAACCTGACACACTGAAATATTATCTGCATGTGTGTGATCTGTTTAAAGGTTATAAATCGGCTCCTTCACGGCGCTAAGATGTAATACTAACAAAATAAGTAGGAGATTTAAAAGTTAAACTAATCTGTCCTGAGAACCAAACAGTCAGTAATAGAGGCTGTGTGAGTTACAGAGCATGTGTGTGTGGGCTATATGGAGACTCACAGGACGATGACTAAATGAGGACTTTGTACTGCAGCTGAATGTAATGATACACACATCTGGCTTATTAGTTTAACTGTAAAACTAAAAGTGTTATCCCTCTATCAAAAACTTCATCACAGTGTCAGGTTTTGACTTAGTTTTTGTCAAGTGTATATAAGAAATCATAAAAATATATATGTACATTCACCCAAATCCATCTTTAGCAATGCACCACAAATACAAGTGCAGCATTCAGATGCAGCTCGGTAAGACGAGGTTGCCTAACTCACATTTATTAACCTTCTTCCCTGAACAGAGATTATCCAGTCATAACCAGGTAACCAGGCATGGCAGGCCTGTCAGGATTAGATTTCTTTCAGGTAGAAGTAGTTGTGCATGGGACCGAAGTAAGAATTTGGAGTGTATGCTAACAGGAGTAGATAAATTCTGCCCCTGTTTCATATCAGTCACCTTAATAAGTTGTTTGTCAAGGCTCACCCAAACTTTTCTGTAAAACTGTATATCTGCCGTCATTGTCATTGTCATTGTAAACTGCAGTGGGTCTGTTTTGACGGGCTTGGCAACAAAAAGTAAGGGAGCTGTAGTTTAGAAAAATAAAAACAGCAAAATCAGAATACATATTTTACTTTGCTCCCATGATGACATCCTAGCAATACTAACAGCCCAGACTAAGGAGTCCTGAACAGAAAGTGTCTAATTTTATCATCCTATGGATAGACTGGCCAGTTATGGCATGCACAACAGATAGCCCCGCCCTCCCCCGCATAAAAGGAACACATTAACACCTCAAGCTTTCTTTCTCCTGTCTCTAACCGGATTCATTGTTCTTCTCTGATTTGTGTGTTTTTTATGTTAATCACTCCCTCCTCACACGTCATGTCTGAGGGAGGGGGAGGGGGGCAGGTTTGGGGGATTCAGTAGTCGTCAACCACCAGGGTCATTTGTAACGGCTGATGAATGAGCGACTCAAATAAATAAATAAGTGCACTGCATCTGACCCACCCAGCTTTTCTCAGGCTCTTGGGTGTTGTGGGTGTGTGTGTGTGCACGTGTGTGTGTGTGTGTGAACACAGCGACAGGGCCACAATTGATTTCCTCATTGCTTCAGTTTGTCGCTTAATCTGGCGATATGCTGATAAATCTTTGCACTTTGTCAATTAATTTCCCTGAAAAATGAGACCCAAAATGGCGAACACATCAATACAGCAGCGGATTCCGTGTCAAAAATTAAGCGGTAAAATTAATTGCCCTCCCATCCGCTCCTGCTAAAACATAACTAATGAGGGAGGCAATTATAGCTGCATGCAGACTCCTCCGGGGTTATTTAAAACACACACACACGTACATACATATATATTCACGCACATGCAAAGAGAGGTTGTATATTTTGACTTCAAAGTTCTTTTATTCTCTCCCAATAAGGCGTATTTAATTCCAGTAAGGGGTGAAGGGTTTAGGTGTATCACCGGAACAAAGGAAAAGGACCAATGAGGCAATGTTCAAATGGCTAAAAAGTTTAAGGGCTGACACATTGGCAGGAAATGTAGTTTAGGGGCATTTTTATGACTGTTGTTTGTCAGACTTTGGATACAGTGGGTTGTGTGCGCTTCTAAGTGGATGCTTGTGACCTATAGCGTAATTTGTTTGTTTATAGCGTGGTGTGTCTGGCCTTCACCTCTGCACGGGAGCAGCTTAGGGATGATGCTTGCTTTCAGGGTATCTGAGATCAGATGCAAGTCAGACTTAAGGTGGGGTTCTGTAAAGAATATGCTTTTAGAGTTACTGTTACACTAGAGTAAAGTTTATGGGAAGACTAAGTGTTTTTTGTGCACAGATAAAAGGAATAAACATAGTCTATGCGAGACTGTGTGGTGGGTGAGCAGAGTCCGTGCTGAGGTAGCCAACCAGTGTTGACAGCAGCGCGTCACTCTTGTACTTACCCCACCGAACCGTCCCCACCCAGGTCCTCAGAGGGCTCACCGCCACAGACCAGCAGATGAAAAGCACACATGTAATTTATCGCCAACGTTTCCTCCTCAAGAATAATTGTGGCGACCGCGGCTGGGCGCACGGATCGATGGCTATGGATTTTTCTGTGGTGGGGTCTTGTAGCATTGGGCGTAATGAGAGATGGAGAAGGAGGGGGGATGTGGAGGAAGGACTGGCGCTGTTTTTCTAATAGGGAGAAAAGGTCTGACCAGATGCCTAGTGATTATTGAGAGTTCAGAGAAACCAAAATAACAGAATTTATTTGCCTACTCATTCATTTTAATTAAAGGCTTTACAAAATATTTTCCTCAACCAGCAATTGGGTGCTATATGAAGAAAATTTTATAGTTATATCATCTTTGATTATTTTACATTAGGGATTTCTGCGTTTGTATTTTGTCCATATTTTTTACTCTGCACAGTAGTTTGGAGTGGGGCTCAGGTCGCAAAATGTAATGTCATGTACTTTTATGCAACAATCAGGATTTTAGCAAAAGTACACAGTCACTACTACAAACACACTGTGCACAAAACCTTTTTTCCCAGGATTTTAAATTTGACCCAACATCAGCGGATGTTTGTGGGGGTGTTTGCTTACGTTGCCAGGTCACTGTCAATCAAGTATGATATGAACCAAACCCACACAATACTGATGGAGCAGATTGGCTTGAGTTTTTGACTGTTAAGTTAAATAATGCATTAGGATGTTTTTTAATTTGTGTTGCCTGTTAAATCACTACAATTTAATGGGGACTTGAAATCAAGTAAAAAAAGAATTTGTCTCCATTGTTTGGTGTAAAGTGTTACAGTATTTCTGATAGTGAGAGATCTAGTGTTAATCATTTTGATGCTAAGTCCTTCCCAGTTTTCATATTTACACAAAATTCTAGTACTGTTGTGGCCACAGATACAAAATATTTTGCTTTCTGTGTCACATATTCAGATCCTGCTTTTTTTTTTTTCAAGAACATCAAATTTCAGGTGTTTAGAACAGCAAATGTAAAGGAATGATTTCCTGCAGCTACAAAAAGTAGCAGAATGGATATTTATTTATACGAAAACATTATTCCCTTAAAAGCCATTCACTCTGAGACTGAAAAGTGAACCTGTACGAATCAGCTAACGAATGCACCTTTTTAAGGCTGTTTTTCTCCCCTCTAAGTGGCACTGCATTAAAACTCTTCTCACAGTTGAGTGACTTTAAATGGGTGTAATAGAGAAAACTTGAGGCTGCATTGTCTCTGCGGACTCGGTGAAAGCTGCTATCTGTGCAGAAGAGGAGCAAAGCACTGCCAAGGCCCAGATGGAAGAGTCACCCAAATGTGTTTTCAGTACATTGCAAGATCTGGAGTTCAGCATCAGCATTTAGATAAATGTTTCAGTGATGTTAGCCCCGCTAAATATACCTACATATATGTTAGCTTGTGTGGCACTTAGTGTTTCGATACATGTGCTGTTATACAACAGGTACATACCACACACCACATGTAGTCTTGTGTGTGTGTGTGGGGTGATTTTCATGCACATCTGTGTCCATTTTATAAATGTATTTGTGTGTACACATGCATGTTTTTCCCTGAGTGAGCCTTATCACAAATGTTACTGTGTGTGTGTTTGTGTGCGTGAGAGGTAGAAATACAGAAATGGAGAGAGCGAGAGACAGAGACCATCATGATGTTAATGACAGGGCCAGATGCAGGGAAGAGAGGAGGAGTGTAAAAAAGCTCTCCACGCTCCCCATCTGGAAGGCATCGCCCCCAAATGAAGTTGTACAAAACCATCCCATTGATAATAAAGCTAATTTTTATGGCTCTGACAAGTATGTAATTATGTTCAGCGGTGCTTTTCAGATTTTATCACAGTCAATAAACCACACTGGCAATTTCCCGTCCCCCATTTGACATATTTACACGGATCCATCTGATTGGAGGAATTAGTTAGCTGTGAGAGTTCTGATGGATATACACTAGTGATCTGTGACTTCTGCTTGGCTCATCTGTTAGCCAACTAGACTCGCTGCTCATCTGTTCAGTCTGTCTCTTCTTTTCTCAGTTTCTGCCGTTTCCCTCCTTTACATAATTCTCCAATCCATTAACTCAGTATTTCTTTGTCTTTTACTTGAGCTCTCAGATTTTGCTCAGTGGCACCTTGAAAGTAGTTTTGAGTCAAGGGTGTATTTTCCTTCCTCCACACACACACACACACACACACACACACACAAATCTACTTTTAATAATCCTTCACTTACTATCACCATATAATAATTGAAGTTGTATTTTTCCCTATTTTATTTAGCACCCTTATTAATGTTATTGCAACTTTAAAATAAAAGATATATTAGTGACACATTAATTATGCTGAGCTATATTTAGTTGAGACAGACCGAAGAAAAACAGCTGAAACAAGATAAATGTCCTGAATTGTATAGCATCACATGCTTATAAGATTGAAAGCACAAGCATTAGCAGTTTCTTCTATTATTAATAATGGCATGTCTTGCATTCAACCATAAACATGTTGTCTTTTAATTTAATTAAGCTCAATAAGCATAATTAAACCTAACAACCTTAAATATTAAATGCTTGTTGTGCTTCTTACAGTATTCAACTATTACAAATTTTCTGCTATCTGCCTTATATTGTTTTTCACCGTAATCTTAATTTCAAGTTGAGTCAAAATTCTCTGACATGGTCTTAATATGTACCTTTTGTTTCCTGTAGATGACTCCTTCTAAATGAGGCAGGAATGCATTACTAAATGTTGTTGTACTGAAAGATTATTGAGGTATATTACAGAATCACATATCTTTCGGTTTTCTAACATTGCACGCAGTCATTTTGTTTTCTGTTGCTGTTTGTTTGTTTTTGTGCGTACATGGCCAGTTTACAAAAGTCACTGAAGTAATAAGAATAAGTGGATAGACACGTAAAAAATCTAAGATGTGAAAGAAACCTTCATTCACAGAAAAATCAAACGTGAGTGCACCCACAGTGTTGTGTTCTCATTAAGTTTAGTCTATTAACTGTGATTGTTGTTCACAATGGGACATTTAATTAGGTAATAATTACAGTTGTAATACCAAGTTGGCATGTGGTCCAGTTCAGACAAAGTTTAATAGGTTGTATCGGCTAACATAAAGCTGATGAAAATCTGATCCTGACACTGCTGAACTTTACTGTGTTTAATCCACCTCTAGTGTTGTGCCTGCTCTGTTTTACCAAGGCTGCTCGTTGTCAAAGAGAAAATTACTGTGGGAATGTTAAAAATCATTTGGACGAATTAAGGTCACCGAATCAAACATAGATGATGCCAAATAATAGTCGCTAAGCTATGTATCACATTTTGTCTTCACTCTTTTTCAATTTAGGTGTATAAAACATTCAGCTAGTTGCTTTTACTGGTTAAAATGACAAATGTTATCAGTGGCAGACCATATGAATCATTCCTAATTAATGTTAAATTCAGAGCAACATGTCAACTGAGACCTGTCCTTTCACCCAAAGAGAGCTGGGATAGGCTCTAGCAGATCCCCGTGACCCTGGTTAGGAATAAGTGGGTATATATAATGGATGGATGTCAACTGAACAAAATGAAACTCATCTGTTGACAGGTTTGTGTGTCTGCAGTCATCAAAGATCAGTTCCGAGGCAGGACCCTTGACTCTGTACCAGTTCAGTGTGTGTCTGTCATTCCAATAAATTGAACAGTGTGGTACCTATCCTGTCCAGTGGGTTATGTCACATCAAATTCAGCAGTCAGATTCTCCTTTTAACTACCATGAATTGAAGCTAAATAATTGAATGTTTTTTCAAACAGGACCTTCAGTATTTGAATGAAAAAGTATCTCACTGTGAGAAGTATTGTGTCAGATTAAGGCGACTGCGGCTTTTATTTCATTATATCAGTTACATATTTATTCAACATTTAGGACAAATGTACTGTAAGTATCTGATTAAACTATGTTTTGGCAGTTACCCAATATCAAAGGACTGGACAGGACCAAATACCTTGATCAAGACATCCCTAGTAATTACTGTTTATTTATTTGACCTGGTACTTTGTTCAAACCTTGTGTGACTTTCTGGTTACTTTTGTTTCCACATAAAAAAAAAAAAAAATTAAGATCATAGTCAAAATTAAGAGGAATTTTAAAGAATAACTTACATTTTGGTTCTTTGAGGGAGCTCTGAATTTGAATGAAAATATTTCAAAAATGTAAAAGAGACAAAAGTTGTTTTTTTTTCCACGGGTCAGTGTCTTGCTGCCATTCTGGTTTCCCATATGTTTTCCTCCATCACTGATGCCGCTAATGCCCATTTTCTTCTTCTCTCAATTTGTCTCTATAGGAGAGAAGTCTTATCTGTGTGATCTGTGTGGTTTTGCGGGAGGCACGAGACACGCCCTTACCAAACACAGACGCCAACATACAGGTACGCAGCAACACATAAATCCTGAACTTATGTCACAAGCTAATCTAAACACACAAACTAAATTCTGTATGTGCAGACCTTCATAGTTTGGAGTGGTGATGGAAGTGAACATCAGAACAGCCACAGGATGTTTTGTTCCACATTTAGCAACTGTATAACTCACATACATACAGTCCACACATACAGGCATATCTGTCTGACATGTCTCTGTCAGTGATAGGCATGTGTACCAGTATGGCTGACTGAATCTGAGATTTTTAATTTCAGTTATCATTTCACCATGTCATTCTGTCGCTTACGGAAATTGCATTTTTCAGATAGGCTGTCAATAACAAGTGCTTTTGTGGAAATTGGGATAGTGAAACAAATACTGTTCTTAACCGTTGTCTGGCAGGCGCCCAAGGATCAAGAATCCTGTTATAAATATTCATTTAGGTTTTCATAATTTATTTTGTTTACTCCTCAGATTCTCTTCAATTTCCCCCCAAAATCTCCAATTTCTGCTCTTCTCTCCAGTGTTGACATGTGTCAATTCCACAGATTTAGCTGCATATTCAAATTTGTTGGGACCAGCCTGTCTAACAGAATATGCTTGTCAGAGTTTGACCAATATATATTTTAAGAACCCCGGCTAATGCCAATGTTTTTTCTGGTTCAAGTTTTCTAAAGACAATGTTGTGCCATTGTTTGGAATCAGAAAAAAAATTGCTCTTTCATGTTCTGAAGTCAGTGGCTAATCTTCCTGTCATTGAAGCATTATTCAAACAACCACTGGACACAACTACTGTAGAGTCCATTGAATGCCCTGTTAATGAACATCCTAAATCCACTGAAGGTTAGTGCCTCCCTAAAACAAGGTGAAGAGGATTTATTACAGGTTGTACATACATCCTTTGAAGCCATCTTGTAAAAACTGCTATTAGTCTGTCATTTGAAATAAAAATAATTCTAATAGAAAGCTCCCAGTCAGCACAGACCTTTTGTGTGTTTCATGGGAAACCAAGCAGAACAGTGACCCTTACGGACTGGAGTTTGACACTCCTGGGGTGTGTACTGTATGTGTCTATCTGTCAATGAAAACATTTAATTAATCTCAATCTCACCACCCATTTCTGTTTCTTTTCACCCAATCCGCCCGCAGGAGAGAGGCCTTTCAAATGCAAGCTCTGCAACTTCGCCTCCACCACACAGTCCCACCTGTCACGGCACAAACGCGTTCACACTGGGGAGAAACCATACCGCTGCCCCTGGTGCGACTACAGGTACTGGCTCATTGACCTGCCCATGGTTGGTGGCGCTGATGGTCACTACCATAGTACTGATGAGGGTTTTATAGGTAGGGATTGCAGTCTGTAGGGGATACATTAGAATGATTGTTGTGTGTGTGCGTGCTTGTGTGTGTGTGTATGACAGAGATGTTGAGATAGCAGGTGGCATTGTACGGTAGTTTGGAGGGGTTAGGGTGAGCGTGGCATTAATGCTAGAGGTTTTGAGTGTGTGTGTGTGTGTGTGTGTGTGTGTGTGTGTGTGTGTGTGTAATTGTACTTCTGTCTTTGTGAAGAACCATTTTGAGCACAATCCTGTGAGAGTGAAGAAATGTTGGTCTCTGTCCTCACTTTGTCCACACTCCTGTTTGACGGTTAACACTAAATGATTTTGAGGAGGGATTAGGGTTAGGCAGTTAGTTGTGATGATTAAGGTTAGTGTAAAGGTCTAGGGAATGCATTATGTCAATGAGTGTAAAATAGAAGCACAAGTGTGTGTGTGGGTTTGTGTGTCTGTCTGTGTGTGAGAAGGGTGGATATGAGAGGTGGAGGGCAGACAAGTCTAATCTCCACCACACGGCTGCATCTCATCATTTTGCCATCATCAACAGGCCCAGCCAGATTCCCCCACAACACACATACACACACTCTCTCTCACACACGCACACACAGTGTCACTGTCACTGGCAGGTCCCTGTCATTAAAACACCATCATACCACATCAGTAATTACACAGGAAATTGTCGGTGAAATTGAAAAAGTTTTGGCTGGCATTGCACATCTCCATCTCCCTCTCTTTTTCTTCCTCGCCTTGTTTCTCTCTCTCTGTCTTTCTCTCATCAAGTGCTTCCTCGTCAGGTTGTGGCAGAAGAGTGTGAAAGGGAATGATCTCAAACCCATCATTGGTTTTAGATGTACTCTTCATTCCTTTTTTCCCCTTTGTGACAAAATCATTTTAGCAGCTTGCTACACCTGCTCTGCTGTAGTGAAGCAATCGACTCGTTTCGTCTGTCTTTTGTATCCAGGCCAACTTAAAAAGAATGAAATAGTTATTGTAGTGTAGTAGTTATTGTAGTGAGGATATTATTTCATAATTATCAATGGATTGTCTCACCTTGTACTTGGACCAGACTGAAATATTGTAACAATGACTGGATGGATTGTCACGAAATTTTGCACAAACATACACGGTCCTACAATCATTTATGATTCTGTGGCTGTTCATCAGGTGCTGCCATGTGGTTGACAATTTTCTTTTTATTGAAATGTCTCAATTATTGGGTGGATTGTCATGAAATTTTGTACAGCCATTCACGGTTCCCAGAGAATGAATTCTAATGCCTTTTGTAATCCTCTGACATTTCATCTAGGACCATGATCAGGTAAAACTTAAATACACTGTTTGAACCAAATACTAAACTAATGACTTTCCCATCAGCTTTTGCTGTACTTTGTAATAAGTGCTTAGTAACAAATATTGCCATCCTATCATGATAAACTAAGCAGGTAAACATGATAAACTTTACATCTGGTAGACACCAGCATGTTACCATTGCCACTGTGAGCATGTTAGTTTGCCGATGTTATAAGCACTGCTGTGCCCAGGTAAATCCTCATAAATCCACTAGCATGGCTGTAGACTGTTAGGCCTTCTTAGATTCAAACTGCCCATAGTTTGCATTAATTTTGAAAACTGCATGGATGTTGTTTTGTCCAGAATTGACTATCTTTCTTTTGCTGACTCCAGTCCAAATATCTCATTAAACTTTTTTACTAGATCAAAGGGTTGAAAGTAATAAAGTGTTATTCTCCATGTAATAGTTCATCATATAAATTGGTTGATTTTTTTTCTTTCTGTTTTTTTTAATCTGAGTGGAAATTTTGGTCCCATTTCAAACCACTACACTGGACTAACACCAGTATCATAAAACAAGCCAAATGTTCCTGGCGCCATTGTTCATGCACTGATACTTAATGATCATTATAGATAGTGGCAAATGAAACAGTAAATTAGAATCCCAATTAACATTTTGGTGGCCCCAGGAGTCTGAGGGGTCCAGAGGGGAGGTAAGAGGGACCAATGTGGGAGGGGGGAGGGAGGATGGGGAAACGCCCCGCTGGTTTACTAATGTGAGGATGAGGAATTGTATTTGGGGCCCTCTTATTGCCTTGAGGGCCCTCACCAGCTTTTAAACTCTGAATACATGTCTAAAACCCTGATGTCTCTGGTGACCTGACAACAATATGGAGATCCAAAAAGACTCAGTTCGTTTGACCTTTCAATGTTAACTAGCCTTATGAAATGAGTCAAATGAAACTGTTGACAGTTTTTGGTTATAGAAAATGTCTATATCTGTTTTAAAAGGCTATATCTGATATGCCTCATTAAAATATCCATATTAAATGTTATAAATGACATCTATGGTTCCCACTTGATACAATGTTGTCTCCATCAAGGCTTCTCAAATGCATGTAAATGAACAGGGAGTGAATGATGTATCAAATGCCACTCATCTCCTATTCAGACACAGATAATAGAGGGAGATAATTATAGTTGTGGAATAGTGGTAAAAATATTCTAATGATATTGCGCTATAGTCCTGGGTTGTCAATTAATGGTGTCTTTTTGACTGTTCTCTAGCTATTTATGCAAGCTGCAAATGTCTTTACTTCAGTTTTTAAGGAATTATTTGTATTGTTCACAATGAGCAGGTTTTTTTTTTTCTTTTTTTTTCTCATTAAAGTGACAGTGACATCTTAAATGGTCTAATTGATATGTAGCCTCTGACTCCTGCCACGTTACCATCCTTATGGGGCTATTATTGTTTATTGAACGCTGCAGCATTTATGTTTCAATCTACCTATTAAAATACTGTGTCAGTTCTTGGGGATGGTGGCTTTGAGGATGACACGCTTAATGTCAATGCCAGGAAGGTTTGTGACCTTAAAGTGAAGGGTGAAATGAGGGAAGCATTAATGATGATAACTGGGGCTCCTTGGCAGAATAAGATCCAAATAAGACCAATACCACCACCACCCCCCCGCCCAACTCTTCACACACACAAAGAAACACATTTAAATCTCCTCTAACGAAGCGCCTCTCAATTACACCTCTCCCATTACCATACACTTGTTGGAAGGATGAATATGGAAATGGCTAAAATAAAGTGGAGAGAGAGGAAGAAACAGAAAGAGCCATGTGGGGGTGATTTATCTGTTGAGCATCAGTATGGCTGATTCCCATGGTGAGTGCATAGATGGGGGAGGAAGTTGAAACAGTGTTGGACTAATTAATACAGTATATAGTAGGAGGGCTGGTGTGGGCTTTCACTAACTGTGACACCTGCTGACTCCTAAACGAACGTTGTGTTGTTTTAATATGACAATTACACCATTACCATATCTGAGAGATAGCATGGCCCCCCTAGGAATCCACCCGCACTCTCTTTAGAACCTTTTAGCTCTGCTTCAAATTTTACCTATTTAGGCTCCAGCTTTCGAATAAGAAATCAGTTCACCTTTAGTATTAAATACATTTTTAGCAGCGTTATCTGCATTCATTCTTCAGCATGTGACAGCTTCAATTTTTCCATTTGCAGTAGTCAACTGATGTGGCCATGATCTGTCTGTGAACCTATTTTTGTTTTGACAGTGATGGCTGATGACAAAGTAATTGCAACATGTATGTCAATTTGTTTGATAACTGATTGAGAATATGTATCAGTATTAAAGCTTATGATCAGTCAGTCTGAGTCATTTAGATAAAGTACTTTTGAAGATATTTCATTATGCTCTTGAAATCAGGCATTGATGAAGGTTCGTAGTCCTTTTTAATAGTGAGATATTAGTTCTGGTGTTTCAGTACAGCATGTCATTTGTCAATCAAAACCTCTGGGCCTCTGTCTTGCTCACCCCCTGTAGCTGTTGGTACTTATACTTATACTCAATATACAGTTCTGCTTATTTTCAGACCAGTCAGAAATCCAAGCATTAATGCAAAAGCTTCCTTTAGGGAGAATTAAATCATATTAATCAATGATCCGCTAGTGTTTCTTTATTTGATAATGCTGTTTTGCTGAGTAATTTGTTCTGTTGTTATTGTGGCATGCCGTCCCACTCGAGGGATCATCTTTGTGAAGAGGCCTCATTGTTCACCACTGACTGGTGTGTATATATTTCACACAGCATGAACAGAATCCAGCAAGAGCCCTCTCAGTTTTTTTAAGGCCTTAGTGGAGCTGGGCTGGACTGTGACCCCATGATGGAGAGAGGTGTCTCTGCAAAAGTGAAAACAAATTCTCTCCTTGGCCGGCGTGAGCTATGGCACTGTGAGGCTTTATTGTCCAGGCCAAGGTGATAAGAGAGAGTAATTGCGTATTATACTGTCCGAGAATGTCAGGTCCAAACTGAGCATGAGTGCCCCATCCATCAACACACGATGCTGTGTGCTTATGTGTGTGTGTATGAGACTGTGGTCCATGCTACACATGCTTAATTGCAGGATTCTATGTGTCAGTGCTTCTGTGCATGTGTGTGTTTATGAATTCATGTCTGTATATTTGTATCTATCTATCTATGTACATTTCTGTTGTTTTTTAATTATTTTGGCACAGACTGGGGTTTGTTCATGTCTGTGTATGTTTGTATGTGAATGGGTGTTTTTGTTGACCATCCAGGGCTTGACTAAAATGTGTGTGTTTGTGTGTGTCCATGGACAGGTTTAGATAGAGCCTGAGAGCAGGTCAGGCAGCGTCATTAATCAGCAGAGGGTTGTGTGTGACTCTCTGAGCTGACATCATTACATCCTACACCCTGCAGTAGCTCACTGCTCGGTCTGCCCTATCTGACCAGCTTCACACACACACACACACACACACACGCACTCACACACACACACAAATTAAGCCACTATTCCTATACCTTTCATTGAGTTTCATAGTGCAAATCAGATGCCTTTAGACATAGCTCAAACTCATTCAATGCACCTCTAGATCCCATCATAACCCACTTCTTGCAGCAGTATTACACACTTACAATTGGAAAACAACAAAAAAAGCTGTAAGAAAAAAATAACTAAACAGATGTAGTAAGAACATGACAGAATTTCAAATAATTTGCAAGATTTAAATATTTGTGTAAAAGCAGTTTCAGTCATTTGCTGGCATATTTAAGCAATCAAATATGGCTGCTCCCTCAGCACCAAAGCCCAGCTTGAATTTTGTGAGTGTGTGTGTGTGTGTCATCACTGCAACAAAATATATTGTTAGTACAGTAGACCTTTCTTGGGAAGTTTGCCAAGTGTTTATCTTGTGTTTTTCTCCCTCGTGACTCTCATCTCATAATCTTTGCTTTTTTTATTTATTCCAAAAAGGAATGAGTCATTTTTATATTATCTTTGTCTCCTTTAGATCCAACTGTGCTGAGAATATCCGGAAGCATATTCTCCATACGGGGAAACACGAGGGCGTGAAGATGTACAACTGTCCCAAATGTAACTATGCCACCAACTCACCCATGGAGTTCCGCAACCACCTTAAGGAAAATCACGCTGATATTGAGAACCCAGACCTCGCCTATTTACATGCAGGTAATGTGCTCTTGGCTAACTCTGTGTATAAGTAGATAAATGTATATAGTGTTTCACAAAATAACTCCTATCTACTGGTTACTGAGGAATCTCTTGAGCAGTGTAGGAGAGTTCGCCAATGTTGTATGACTGCTGCCCTGGTATTATCTTTGTGTGTCCTTCCTCGTGCCTTTTGTCTGTCCCAACATTTATACTATGAAATTCAATGAAATGCCTGTTCTTCATGAAAAATTCTTGTCAAAAATAAGACTTGGATATATAGTATACCTACATTTAGAAACAATTTCCTCAACACTTGTGTATTTGAAGGTCATTTGAGCTCCATGCTTATTTCCAGGTAGTACTGTCAACATCTTTTCAGTACTCCCACAGATCTGTTCTGCTGGCTGCTGAGCAACTCCACTGGATCACAGAGTTACAGAGGCACTCCAGTATTCAGCCTGTAAAAATCCTCTCTGAGGCTTTCTAGCCTGAGTAAAATAACCCTGATTATGTCAAAGTGATGTTATCAGGGTAAACTCAACTTGGGTCAAACTGTATCACATTTAATGTGATGTTTAAAAGAACAGTCGAGGAAGGTCTAAGGAAAGATGATACTGAGTTGCATGATAGGAAGTGTAGCTATACCCAAACCAGGAACTGTCAGTCAGCTGTTACTCAGCTATCAGCTAAATTTTTCCCTTTTTTTTTTAATCTGTCACTTTGAGTCCCTAATTTTATGGAAGTGAAGTACCAAATTACTGGAGTGACCCTTCAAGTGTCTTGCACCTTAATGTAGTATAGTATAAAAATATGTATTATGGCCCACATCCACTCTTTGTCTGCGGTTCTGTATTTACTAACTTGCCTCTTTAATCTTCGTGTTATTGTGCACACAAACATCTGCGCATTTATACTCAGACAAATAAGCATTTGAAGTCATTCCACTCCACCTAACCGGCCCTGCAACCCTGCCTAGGGTTTATTATTCCACAGAGGTCAGATCTTCCAAAAACCGTGCACGTGTTTTTGTCGGTGGATCAAGTCTTGCTATTCAGTGCTGATGGAGGGCACCCAGCTACAAAAAGGCAGCACTTAAAGATTGCTGATCTAGCCATCCCTGCCAATCACTCAGGCCATAGAGACAGATGAAATCTTGTTCCTCCTCTATTGCTTTCTTTGTGTCCCAGTGTTCTTTCTTTGTCCTTGAAAGCCACCAAATCCAATCGGCAGAGTGCTTGTCCTTCAGAGGAGCAGAGAGGACAGCCTTTATCCTGTTATCCCTCTGACCTTGCATAAAGCCAGTAGAGTTGGAGGTGAGCACTATGGGAAAGGCCACTTTTACTGGAGAATGGCTGAATTCCAGCAGCACTGTAGTTTATTTCCTATTGGAAATGAATTAATCTAAGTTGTTTCTTTGTGCTGACTTTGAAAAGTTTTTGTGTTTTATGAATTACTGAAACAGACTTATTCTTGGTGAAATGTTTATTTTTAACACTCAAGGACAAATTCCTTTCTTTAATCTCCTTTGCTTCCACCTCCTAACCTCCCTGCACAACCTTTTTACCTTCAACTTCCTCCTTCATATTCTCCGTACCCCCTCACCTTTAACCAAAGCATTGATTTACACCTCTTCTTCACCCCAGAATATCCCTCACCTTTATTTGTCCTTATGCATGGCTGACCTCTGGTTACAAAAACTCAGTTTAATTTTGATTCTGATCTGTTAGGCCATATGAGAAAACAACAGTAAAACCAAGTCAGGGATACTTTATGTGTCCAAGGCGAACTCCGTGGCGATCCCCCAGCTACAGCAGACACCGCACATTGTGGGTTTCAGATTACACCATGTTAAACGAAGGTCAGGTTTTGTCTGGAATGTGTGAATGTATGTTGGCTTTCAATCAAGTGAGAAAAATATTTCCCCTCTTTCAGTTAAGTTAAGCAGTGTGCTTTCAAGATGTCATCTTGACTCTCTAATACATATTCTCATCACACGACAGGTATAAACCCAAAGAATAACAAAAGAAATGATCCAAAAATGCAGTTAATGTAGTTTCTTTCCATAGGAAACCCTCCAATTTCCAGAGAGAAATTACTGATCGGAATTTGCTTTCATTGAAGCATTACCGGTTGCATAACAATTTCGCCATGTGATAGCCATACATAAACAGAAATGCAGATAATCAGCAATTCTTTACCTGTTGAAAACAAAGCAATGAAACTATAGGTCATTTGAAAAGGCATTGGAAGTACATTTGTGATCTCTCCTCTTTTCAAAAGCAGAAAAAAGGGAAGTGGGGTGGTAGCAGAAAGAGAAGTGTTTCATCTATGTAGACAGAACAAGACCAAAAGAAAGAGACAGGGGGAAAAGATTAAGAAGGGGGATGTTGAATTAACCTGCTTGTGATTGCTCTCTGTCAGAGTGGCACCAGGGCCAGCAGAGAGAGGCAAATCGTCTGTGATGGCCCTTCCCCCTGTTCCCCCTTTGAAAGACACAGATCAAACGCACCCTAGTCATGGGCCCTTGCAGCCCCTTGCACCGGATTGATTGACACCCGAACGTCTCCACTGCTGCTCTGTCTTTCCACATCACTCTCTCTCGCTCACCGTCTTCCCTTCTTTATTCAGCGTCGCACTTCGAATTAAAGCCCTTCTCAAGGATGAAAGCAGAGGTCCTTTGCAAACGAAGGAAGAGAGGGAATTAGACCCCAGCAAGTGATGGCAGAGAATGATGATTAGAAATGGAAAAGAAGAAAGGAGGTTAGATATGTGAGGGGAAAATATTGCTGATAGGACACATTTTAATAAAATGGTAATGACAATTGTCTTCCTTCTACGATCTGCAGAGAGATATGCCAGAAGTGGCAGCGCCTATATGATCTCGGCATAGATAGCGCCGCAGCAGAACTAGACCTACAGGTACCTCATATTGCAGTGACTTTGCTAAATTATCTCTCTACTAGAACTTTCTTTCTTGTTAAAATCCTGAAAGTATGGTTTGACTGATGCAGCTTTGGGAAAAGGTATATTTCCTTTTCTCTGGTATGTCCCTCCGGCGAGGTCAGCTCTAGTTGCAGGGCAATGACTTTGTTAAAGCAGCCTTCTGTCCTGTTTAGTAACAAAAGCTATGTTACACCCACACACACACTGTTACACCCAAACACACACACACACACACACACACATATAGGTGAGGCATTGCTATTAGCTTTGTCAGAGCATCTTCATTCTACTATTTTTAATTGTGAAATATTTCCCTAATTTTCAACCAAGGTTATAATTGCACATCCTGGGGGCATAGAGATCAAATGCTTTGTAATTAGCTAACAGCGACTGAATACTTGGATCTGCAGTTTAATGCCTAAAAAGATAAAACAAATAAATAAATAAACTTCTTCGAGGCATTGTTGCTGTTTTATGCAGATTCTATTTTCCTTAATAATGCATGATGGATGGCTACCGTAGAGGGCTAGAGGAGACCTGGCCTTGTAAGTGATGATCTTAATACACAGTTACAACCACAGGCAAATTCATTTGTTTGCATATATTTTTCCTTATTAAACAAATCTGTAAACAAATATGGGTTTCGATGGCTTTTACTTAAGTTATGCATCCAAGTGCCTCACCGGCTTCCCTCCCTCGCTTTCACCTTCTGTTCATCATGTAATGAAACATTACTCTCCTGAGTTTTACTTGCGTATTGTGTTACAGCGGTATGTTGGATTGTTGAGGACAGGTGTGTATGTCATGCAAATGCTGTCCTGGTATCTCAGCGCATATGACACAGTGTCGACATTGTGAAAAAAGCCACAGACACCAGCGATAAAATCAACATCTGTTTCTAATAACAGTGTGTTATATGTGACATGTTTCTATGTGGGAAAATATGTGAAAAAACAATGCATCACAGTTCTTTGAAAAACACCTATAGGACATCACGTCGTCAGCGTTAGTGATGAACCTGCATCTTTGTGTCACCTTCCTTATGTTGTGTTCACATGATAGGCATTAATGAAAAAAATCATTCTGTTCAGCACGATGTAAAATCAGATGAAGAGGGTGGCTCATTGTGCTGATGCTGTCACAGTGTAAATTTGCACCATTATTTTGAGTTGTATCTTACAAAATCAACAGCGAGGCATTTGCAAGCCTAATGGAAAGCAAAAAAATGTAACACAAAGAAAAAGAAAAAGATCTAGTAGTTAAAATTATGAAAAGACTACTATCTGACATCCACATGTGAATGCTGCTCGAGATCTAATGGCCTGAAGTGACTTTATTATGGCCCTTTTATACTTAAAATATAATTTCAGGTCAATTTTACCCTTTTCTATCTGTGTTGTTGTTTTGACCCCATTATATCTAATTTCCCAACTGTACAAAACAACCTCAACAAGTCTGCATGTATAAACTGAAAGACAAGCTCAGGTGTTGGGGTGTTTGTTTGAGAACGCCCCCATGCAAGAACACCTTTGGTCTTGAATGGTTTACTTAGAGGACTTAAGTAAATTGTTTTGAACTTACTAATCTACCATCCTTCTCTACCCGTTGTGGTCACTCTGTAAATGTACCATTATTCTATATTTAAAGCCAATTTCTTTACAACTACACACTCCACATGTAGTCTCGCTTGAGATATTACAGTTGAGAAGCAGCTGCTCAATGCCAGAGTGCCCCAGGAGACATGCAACAAGGGTTCTGTGCGTGAATGTGATTGGGGGGGATGCGTGTAATTTAGTGTTGTAGGAAAAACACACACCATCAGTTGCATACATCTCAGTTAACCAATACAGGGCCAGTCTGGGCCGAGCAAGCACCAATTCCTGCATAATGACCTGCTCCAATGAGCGTGAAAACTCCCCCAACCGGCTGCATTTATCACACATCAGCCACAACAAACGAGCTTTTGTTTCATCCTCTTCCTTCATTCTGTTCTTTCTGGCGCCAATCCGAGAGCGTCCTCTCAGCCATTTAGTGGCCATTCAGAGCTTTGACTGACAAATCCCATGCAGTCAGCATGCAGGCATAGAAGCTGTAGGTTTCTGGCTGCTTCGAATGTGAAGAGATTTCTACATTGTGTCTTTGCCACCTTTAGGCTGTCACAGACAGATTTCTTTTCACTTGTTAAATTATAACTGGAGGTGTGGTGTCACTGTCAGATCGGGTCACCCTCTGCCTCTTCCCGAGCCTCTGGACAAGTTCTGTCACTGTGAGAAAATTTGAGGCAGATTGATGACACTTGATACTGCTCCCTGGTGGTGCAATGGCACAGTTATGTTAGGTGTGTGCTTATGTTGCACTATTCTAAAAACTTACAGATGGCTTATCTAGGGCACAACAGTAGCTCAGTCTGCGTAGGGTTTTTTTTTCTCTAATGCTCCATTCTGATTGTCATATTTGAAACATAAGAAGTTGGGTGTTCAGAACAGCATCAAGCTGTTTTGCACCCAATTTTATAAATAGAATTATGCAACAAGATTTTTGTTTACTGAAGTGAATAGTTAAGCAGTAGTTAATTGGAAAATGTGTTCTTAAAGACTGAAACAAATTTTCCTGGAAAGCTGTGGCTCCATGTTTTGCTGGGATGCATTTGTGTGTGCTTTCTCCTGTGAAGATCCAAATCATAGGCAGAAACACACGTACACTGTACTATACGGACACACAAATGCCTCCTATGAGTGACGTGCAGAGGTGATGCTCATGGGCAGGGCAGCTCCTCCTGTATGGGACAGTGAATATGGGATCAGACAGGCTGCCGGCTACTATAAAACCTCATCCATAATTCAGTCCTTCACCCTCAATTCAGTCACTCTGTACACGTCCAGCTATAGCTAACAGCTAACCTGCCTGAGACAAGACAGACAGACAGAAAAAGAAAGTAATAATACGAATAAAAAAGAAAGGCAGAAATTGTAAAGAAGAGTAGGTTATGTGACAAGGCGAGACTGCTGATTTTTACTTTCTGCCCCTCTTGCCCAGTCTTGACCTTTACTGAGTCTAAACAGCTCCTATACTAACATGTTTTCTCTTATCTACACCCTCATTCACTGAAGTGCACTTCTGAGATCTCCACCACGACCTTTGCCCCTTTTACTGTGCTGAGAACCGTCATCTTCCTCCTTTGCCTCTCTAGTTTGCATGTGTCATGTGTTTGGTGGCTCTCTAAACGTTTTGGCATCTCTAATTATCAACGGGCTAAACTTTCCCAACTAAACAACCAATTACCAGCGCTTTAGCCCAGCCCAGTCCCATGTTTCCTGATACAGTGGCCTATTAGGGCCCCTTATTTCTCCCCCTGTATAATTGAATCCCCTGGCTGCTCATCAGTGGGCTAATTTAAGCCAAAGTGCAGAGTTGGTAATCAGAGGGGCTTCCTATTAGACTATCAGGTCCCAATTAAATGCCCTCTTATTTTCAACATAACAAGCCACTAACTCTGCTGCTGTTATTGTATTTTCTTCTTTAGTGCCCAGTTTTGTTTAGGCAAATCTGTGGTCTGTGTGGAGAAGAAAAGAGAGAAAAAAACAGCGTTTCAGTGTAACCATTACCAGTATTCAGCATTGGATCAGGTGATGTTTTAAGAGATACACCTTTAGGTGGAGAAAAGGACAATGCTAATTAGTGTGACAATCTATAGAGCAACGGTCTGCTTATTTTTCTAACGTCTGACTGATACTTCTCAGTGATTGTGTGCCACTCTCCGAAACATCCAGTACTTGATAGGAATAAAACAGGTCTCATCAAAAAACATTGTATTATTTAAAAAAAAAAAAAAAAAAAGATTTTATATCCCAGTTTGAGGCCACAGAGTAGAGGTTTTGTGTAAAAACACTCCTTCCTTTTACATAAATCAAACTGATGAGTGAAATCCAAGGCTCTTCATAAAAGAATTTACTGTCTTATTTGTTGCAAAGATTTTTTTTGTTTTTCACTACAATATTTGGGTTGATTCATTGGGCGTGTAACCAAGTCCATGTTAGAGTATTTGAGGACAGTGAAGTCTCCTGCTGCCACTTGGATCTGCCAAAACCTGATGTGGCTTAATGCGACTTTAACCTGATAAATAGATTTGAAATGGAAAAAGGTTCAGACATGAATGCTTTTACCACCAGCACCTCTTTCTGTCTTCTTACGAACACAGAATATCTCACTTTTTTCCTTCTTCCTCCCTTTTCCTCTTTTCTGCCTGTGACTGGTGAAGTTGAGGGGAGCCAGAGTGTGAAAGAGGCCCACAGAGGGTTGCTGAGGACTGTCTTAGCGAAGCATGTCTTCAGTCTGGGACTGCAACATTTGAGTACATGTATTCGCGCTTGAGTGTGTGTCTGTGTGTATAGTACTCTGCATGTATATCTTGAAGTTTTAAGTGTGTGTGTTTAGTGTTGGTGTCGACTCCCCATAGCCTAATTAAAGGGCGAGGAGAGCCACTCACAGGGAGATTAAACCTAAATGGGTAAATTAGCACTCAAAAGGGGTGTGGCAAATTCACAGATATGCACAGGCCATGAAATCTCTTCTGACACCTGCTAAAAAGAAAAATAGAATCAGGAGGATGGAGAGAGGAGAAAAACTGTATTTCTATAGCAGAGCTTTGTGCTATGTGTTTGTGCAGATGAGTATCTGAACAGAGTCCGGAATGTTGGAGATCAGATCTTGGGAAGCTGCTGGGTCCTTTCTGATCAGTCAGATGGACTGTCTGTCTTACTTTATTAATTGACTTAGTCACTTGTTGCAGGTTTCTTTAAAAAGAAGTTTCAGTCAGGTAAATATAAAATAAAATAATTCCAGGACCATGTGATCACAAATGTCAAAATGAACACATACTTTTTCATTCTAATAGTCAATTTCACACCATTCAGTTACTTTTGGTTTGATTTGCTATAATTTTAAAGAGTAATGAGTATTGCACTTTAATAAATTTGGCTGCATGTTAAAGAAGCCTGTTTTCGCTTTGTGATGAGTCAAATGAACTAGCAAAACTGATGCAGTGTCCCTTTAAGATATACTCTTCTGAAACCTCTGTCCCCACTGTTGTTCTCTGAAGTTCAAAGTATTTAAAAACTTAGCATTTGAGAAATTCACCAGCAACCAGAAGAAGCAAAACTCTGATTTGTATTAACTCTACAGTTTACTGACCTCTGGTACAAGTTGGCAAAAGGTTAACATTTGCAGGAATGTGGTATGCGTAGTGTCTTTTAAAAAAGATTATCATGCACGCGAGGGAAACAGATGAGTGTCACATCATTGGTCATTTTGTTTATAAATCTAATCTCAGAATTCAACAGTGTGCATTAATGCCCCTGGATACACTAATATCTCCTTATAACTGCCAGCTCACTTTTCAACCCTCTTACTCTTCTCTCACTGCATCAGTACCTTTCTGTCTCTGTCTTGTGGTGCCCTGTGTGATTGTGTGTGTTGTGATGTCTTACCATTTCAGTGATGTGTGTTTGCGTTGTATGTTGAGAGTGAGTGATGTGTCTCTGGGCCAGCAGTGGAGCTCTGCCATGCTATCTGTCTCTCTGTCTGTTTTCCAGTCTGTCTGTTGTCTTTTCTGTGTTGTCTTCTACTCTGTTTGACTGCTATCAGACAAGTGTGTTGTTTGAGAAACTGTGTGTATATGCCAGCCTGCGTGCACATGCATGCGTGTGCGCATCCATGTCATCAGTCAGTGTCTTTCTCTAGAATCAGACATCTAACAAGAGCTCTGCTTGGGACATACGCATACTGTGTGATGATACACACACACGCACGCACGCACACACACACACACACACACACACACACACACACACACACACAGAGGACTTCATCTCCAATTTTATAGTTCTTTGCCCCAAGGACTAAGTGTGTATGTTTGCACCTAAAAGAGATTTCATGTCTATGTGTTTGTCTGTGTGCATGCACACAAGCTCTTGCATGTCTTTCTGTTTGTGGGTGTAAGAAAATAGATCTTGGTTCAGTCACGGCTGGGCCTGCAGGCATAAGAGGCCTTAACGGATGTCTCTTTCAGTGAAACACACACACACACACACACACACAAACAGGTCTCAGACCCCTCTCCCTTCTGGACTCGCAGTGAGGAATACAGATTCAGGCTCCTCTCTAGATAGTGATCAGCCTCACCGTGGTTTCAGAAATGCTATCTTCACCGGGCGGCTGAATTGATAATACTCCCCCCTACGCATTTTATTACAAAGGCCCAGTTTGTAAAAAGGTAATCATTTACTGTTGCTACTATCTCCCCTGGGCCATACATCTTCTGTCTTCACAGGACAAAGTTCTCTCGCTTCTACCAACGTTGTTCTTTTTTTTTTTATTCTTGTTTTACTTTGCCAATGGTTTTATAAGGTGGCGACTCTCAGACTCCTGCTCCTGACAACCCACCTGGAAGAATTAGATCTTTTTGTATGTATGTATGGATTTTGTATTTGTCTGCATGCGTGGGCGTTCAGTCTGTGTGTGTGTGTGAGTGAGTGTGTGTGTTTGTGCAGGGGACAGGAAGGCTCAAAATGACAGTGAATGAAGGTCTAATCCCTTTGGGCACATAACGGAATCCAATACCAAGTACCAAAATCTCATCATTTCAATTATCATATTTATCATATTTATTCATTTTCTCCCAGCCAGGCTTAATGCTGTCTCTCTCTTCTCCTCCCTCTCCCTCTCCCACCGCTCCTTCTTCTGTACATTAATCTATTTTTTCCCTTCATTGCTCTCACCACTGGCGACATGTAAGCCTGCCAGTCATGTTGATTGACAGCACTCAAGTGGCCTACGGAAAAGCAGCTCATTTTTTCTTTCGGTCAGACGTTGTTCTGGTGATGCCGGGGCCTTATCAGGGAACCCAATTTATTGCTGTTTCTCTGGGCAAAAGGGGTTTGCCACTCATTCTGACTGACAGCTCTCAGGTTTTCAGTCTGCAGAGAAGGGATTTCCTTTAAGTTATGTTTTTCTTTTTTTCCTTCTGGTGGAGATTACCACACATGGACGTACACACTTCATGCATATACACAAAGACGTAGCAGATAGACCTGCCATGTTTCCTCTTCTCCAAGCCCTTTTGTTTTCATCTGACCTTGGTGATTTTGACTGACGGACATGATCCCCCATCCTGCTCGCCACACGGTCGGTCAAGTTCAGCTTTGTGAATGTTTTGGTTTGAGTCATTGTTTTGTTCGTGGGGGAGGGTGAAGAAAATACACTGTGAAAAGAAAAGCTCACTTGATTCATGTAGGTATTGGCATTTCTCTTGTTTTATGTTTTTATGTGTGACCGCAAAAACACATTTGTTTTCATTGTTAAGGACATTTCATGTTGGATTGCAGACACATGTATGAATTTATGTTCTCATTTCAGCTAGTTGATTTTGCTTGTCCCTCCCAGTCTGTGTGTGTATGATGGAGTCTTTATACATGTGCGTGCGTGCATGTGTGTGTGGGCACAGAAAAATCTTTGCTTTTGTTTGAAAAGCATTTGAAAACACATGCCATCATGTGTGAGTTTTTTGTGTGCCCCTGTCTATGCTTGAGTGTGTGAGTGTGAGTTCCTGTGTGTGCATTTGTGTGTTGAGTGTGACCTCCGAATCCTGAGGCTTATCGTGGCGGTGTTCCACATTATTGATAGAGAGCGGAGATATCGACAGGCCAAGCGCCAGCAGCTTCCAGCAGCGTCGGCAAGCGGGATGGGACTTTGATATGACATATTGTGCGTCTCAGCACAAGCCATAAATAATTCTGACACGTTTTTGTATGCATGGGAAAGTCCTTGATTCAGCCTCCCATAAAAATAAACTTCTATTATGGAAGGTATTTGTCAAGTGGGTGCGTGATGGATGGCCCGGCGTTTACCCCGTGGCAGGACGATGGGTTATGGATGCCCGCCGCCCCTTGCCGGGGGAGGAGTCGCACCCAGCAACACTGACACCAGAGTAATTACTGCCCTCCTCACCACGGCAACGGAGGGAGGGAAGTGAGGGAAGGATGAGGGCAAAGAAGTGTGGATATTGGGGAGCGGGGGGGGGCTTTATACACACACCTGCACACCTGCACTTCCCTCCATACTGTCCTGTAACAACACCAGCGTGAAGTGATAAGGGTGGTGAAGCCTGTAAAGGCTGTCGTGACTGAACAAGCAGGGACCGATACAGAGATAGATGGAGACTCTAGATCATTCAATAGATTTAAATATTGATTAACTGACTTATTGGAGATTAGCCTTTTTCATTCTTCAGGATGCTTTTACGGGTCATATTTTTAAGCATCAGTATATCTTTGCTTGTGCTTGATTATACAAATAGGCTTGTGGCAGTGGTCATGATTATTTGTAGTGTTGGTGCTTCTTAATCTAAATCTGCATTTCTCATATAGAAAACCATTGCTCCTACTTCAATCAAAGGTTATTTCAATGCTTCCATTTGTTTTAGAGATCCCTCACTGGGGAATTCAAGAGTCACAGTAAGAAAGCAAATATACATTATGAGCATACTATATGAAGAGATCAAAGCACTGAGAAACACTAACTAACATTAAATACACCTAAGACACTGAAAATGGTCAAAAATGCTTTTCTGTCTAATAGAAGTGCAAATCAATACCATTTATTTTTGGACAGTTAATTGGATAAAACAAGAAATTTTAGACTGTCAGCTTGTGGCATTTGTTCTGCTGTTCTACTGACATCAATTAAATCAACTAAACAATTAATTGATCAAAAATCAGGCTAATCATCTACTTTAACCCTTGGTTGTTTT
This sequence comes from Mastacembelus armatus, assembly GCF_900324485.2. NCBI lineage: Eukaryota > Metazoa > Chordata > Actinopteri > Synbranchiformes > Mastacembelidae > Mastacembelus > Mastacembelus armatus. The sequence continues at coordinate 6,099,091 of NC_046648.1, forward strand.
TTAAAGCTAATATTGGTGGTAAGGTATTTGACACATTGATTTCTTTGACAGTCTGCAGCTTTGCACTGGAATCACATCAACCGCTTCCAATTTTGCGCTCTAATATATTCCAGTTGATTTTTCCTCTAAACCTGAGATGTTGTTTGAGGTGGTAACAGTTAAAGTAATTTTAGAAACATATAGGCTACAACAGAACTTAGTTTAGAGCAAGTACACAAGTATACCTGCATACCTCCAAATGATTGAAATTATTATATGAGAGTACAAAGAAAGGTGTACTACAGCAGAGCAAAAGTGTGTGACAGTTTGCATATATTCACAAACTTGTGCCCATGCATTCTCGTGCTGTCACACTTATAAATAAAACCAGGCATTTGTGTGTGCTAATGAGCGCATGTGTGTGTTTTTGTAAGTTAGTCAGTGGGACTAGCTGCCAGATTGAGCTAAGGCTTAGGTGCCATCTGAGGAAGAGGAGGAAAGTAGGCGTCAGGTGAGGAACAGGTGAGGGATGGGTGCTACCTCTAACTGCCATTACCCCTGCTAACTTGCGTGGGTGTGCAGGTGGGGCAGGTGCTCAGGGTGGGGGGCACAATGGCAGCCCGTCAGTGGGAGTGACACCTGTTCGCCACTGCCCACCCCTTCATCCTTACAGCTGCTCCACTTCCTCTGCCTCAACCTTTGTCTCCCTTCAGTTTTTATTGACTTCCTGCTCTTCCTCTACCTCCTTAGTATACAGCATGGAGGGGAGGCTCGTCACAGCAGACTTGGGAGCAGTGAGTAGGACTGGCCCAGATGTTGGTACATGCGGTAAGGGAGGAGGGTTTTGTAAGGACACAAACAGAAACTCAAACAATTACTGCCTCAGTGCCACTAAGGCTGCTGTTAACTGAAGTGATTGGTACAAGATGGTGTGTAAGTCACATAGACACTCACTCTTCAAAACACACAGGTGAACATAGAGCATGAATGTGTTTTCAGTACAGTTTGTTTAGTTTGAGAAACAGAATGCACTCATATTTTTTTTTTTTTGTGATTATACAAAATGTTATAATTATTCCAGAGTTCTACGAAAACTTTCTGTTTTTGTAAAGCAGATTAAGCTGAGCTGTTTTATTGTCCCAAAACTGTACACCTACTGAGAATCTAAGAGTACTTTGCTGTTAAGAGTGTTTGTACAATTCACACCACCAAGCGCACCATCACACTCGTGCCTTTCTAACCTCCATGTTTCTGCAAACTGTAAAAATTGGAAACACTGTTTTGTAACCCAGTTTGGTGATAATTGCAAGTCAGAGCTTCACAGATGAAAGAAAATAGCTGAAGTTTCTTGGCTTTTCTTTGTCTTCAAAAAGCCATCCATGTTTGACTTTAACTGTTTCGATTCTTTTGCACAATGTGCATCCTTAAGTTTGAAGTTTTATTATAGGCAAAATAGCTGGTAACCTATCACACAGGCTAACCCTCCACTACACCCCTCCACTACATGCATACAAATGCAGGCAGAAGCAGACAGCATTAAGATATGCTTGTTTGCATGGTTCAGGTTTAACCTGGTAACCCTCTCCCAGGGTCCAGATAGGTGGACTGAAGCTGCTGTCCGCCTCTGCAGATGGGGGGTCAGGGAGAGGAACAGGCCTTGGTCAATAGGCTTAGAAGACCATCAGGGACTATTGATTGTGGCGGACAGTGAGGCCAGCTCTGCACTAATTGTTTCTTTACTAGCCTGTGGCAAAGACAACAGTCACGGGCAGGGACTCATGAATCTTACATCTGTTTTGTTGCGAAAGCACCGGGACTTAATAGCCTTTGATTACAGAGAGATGTGTGTGTGTGTGTGTGTGTGTAGGCGTGTGTGTGAGAGAGAAGCAGCATATGTTACAATGTGTGTATAAGGTGTATGTAAGACGGTGCAGATTTACACATTACCAAGTTGGATTAGCTTCTGCTACTGAATTACTAAGTTTTAAATTTTGGTGATTAATATACTGAGCCAATATCATTCAAATGTATTTGCAATAGAAGAATAAAATTAATTGTTTTATCTTAGCATGAATGTTAAAATATTCTAATATGCAGTGGCAGTAACAAGTATGACAGCAACTGTGTACTTAAGGTAGCATTTGTATTATTTAGAGGTCAGTGTATATGCAGTTAAATAAACTGTGATGTTATTATATAGTTTCTGTGAAAAGAGAATATGGACTACATTTCCCATAAACTCTGTGGTTCCTTGTAGGTTGTAGGTTTAGCTTGAGCAACAGCATCTGCTCCCTCTGTGCAAAAAGCACATGATCAGTAAATCTTGATAAAACCTAAAGCAAAGTGTTGCACAGAGGTTGGTTTGTTTGTGGTAAGGACATTACTGTATCGAAATCCAAGTGGGACTACAGGTTTTAAATTAAAGTGTTATATATTGTGCCTATAATGACTCAGAATCGTTGGTAATCCTGGTAAGTGTTCTACCTGAAATCCCCTTTCCACACATCAGTCTGAGTCACTAACATTAAATATAGCTTCACTATTCAGTTGCCAGTTTAAATGATTTCAGAGCAGTTTACTTTGGCTCACCATTTAAAACACAAATAGTTACAAATAGTTTTCCTGCTCACCTCCACACCCTCCCACCTTGATTTCTGCTCTGCCAGTATCAGTTGCTGCTGCAGTTACTGCTGTTGTGCATCTTGTTGAGGTTTCCAGGGGCCACTGTCCTGTATAGGAATCATATCTGGTATTTTAACCCTGCTGCAGTGGCCAGGCTAAATTCAACTCTGTGCGGTTAGTTTATTGCGTACAGCAGCAGGGTTTGTTTGTGGCCGGCTGTCAGAGCGACCGGCCTGTTGTGATGAAAGACACTTGGACCTTCCCATCCATTTCACATTTGCTCCAATCAATTATTCAACAGGACAGCCAATTAAAAATGAGGGAGAGCGGTCAGGGCCTCGCCCCCCGAAGGCCGCCACTAGACAACTCTCTCTGTGAATAATTGGTGCAATTAATTTAGCATTGAGCAATAAAGGAGTTCTCACTCTCCTCTCTCCCTCTATCTCCCTCTCTCTCTCTGTATACTGCAGAACCTCTCAACACACCAGTCATTACAGACACACATCACACCGGAACACACACTGCAGCAATAATAATAGTAGAACATTCAAGGATTATTGTATAACATGCAGGGATGCAGATGAGACCTGACCATCTGATTGACCCGAGTGTCCACAGAATTTAATGTCATAGTTTTTAGTGATTCAGAAAAGAGCATTTTAACAAGAATAGGCAAGAAGAAAAAAGAAAGAAGGGAAAAAGCAGTGGTTATATTGACAGATTTTTGTTTTGGAATGATCACTAGCTGTAGGTAACACTTTATCCAGCTTGTTATTTCTCAGATATATCACTAGAAATGTAGTCACACAAACACAGACACAACAAAAACACAGCTCTGCCTTTTGGGACATACAGTCTCACAAACACACACACATTCTTTGGACGCAGTAGGAGGGAATCTAAGCTAGTTTTCAGAAACCTCACTTAGACCATACATTATTGCCATACAAAGGAATTATTCCATTTACTTGATTCTATACATTTCTTCCTCTCATTGTCCCTTATCTGCAATTATGGTTAATTTGCTGCTGCCCTCGCAAGATGGTGCCTGTACAAGTAATGGCACACATACACACACACACACACACACACACACACACACACACACACACAGTAATAACACTCAGGAGGAGGATAATACTGACAGCTAAATTCCACAGCAGCTTTGATTTATTCAATCACAACAGAAGTATTATAATGAACCAAACCCTTCCTTCTTCATCTTTCTGCCCCCTCGATCCTCTGCTATCATCCTTTCTTTATTGATCAATCTGTAAGTCCAAGTATAACACATCCCCCCCCCCACACACACACACACACCACACACACACACACACCCTAGTCATCCCCCACCCACTTCTTTTGATAGCCAGATTGACAGTTGAGTAATTTCACTGTCAGTGCTGACTGACGCATGGTAATGGGAAGACTTTTTGAGCAGCATTACAACACAAAATAATTTCCAATTTACCGCTCATCAAAAGCACCCTCATAAAAAAAGAGAAAGATAGAGAAAAGGAGGAGGAGGTGAGGAGAAACACAACAGTGGATTTATGGCTTCAATTACTGATATTTCACATTTAGTTTAAAGCGACATGTTTTTGTAATGTGACAGGCTTCAGTGGATTTGAAAACCTCTTCAGACCTCTCCACTCTCCTCTTCTGTTTTTTTGTTTTGCTCATCCACTTCCCTTTTTTTTCTTGCGGTGGAGATAATGAAAGGGCAAATCCAGGCGAGGTGGAGGGAGTTGGAGGGGTGGAGTTTGAGGAAGAGACTGATAGCTGTGACTCCTGAGCCTCTTTAGAGGGCCAAGGAGGAAGATGAGGCCTGGAGCTTTGATGTAGATGGATTTGACTGCAGTTCTCTACATCACTCACTATGTGGGCCTCAATCTCTACCCCCACATGTCACTGATGGGATTTACAACTGTACTTCTCTCATCATTGATGGACCTACAGTTAGCTACCCCATGACAGTCAGTGGTGGGTTGCCATTTTTTTTTATTATTTCCCATCCTTTGCTACTGGTTGATTGACAGTTTTCATGTCATGGGAGAATAAAGGATCTTTTTGTGTGCATGCATGACTCAAAGTAAAGTTTGTATCATTGTGATTTCAAATACAACTGAGCATCCTTATGCGCAGAAAACATGGCCATAAGAAAGTCCAACTGCAATTTGCAGCAGGTTTGGGCATTTGATCCTGACTGATCCCATAAGTGTTTCCCCATTACCAAACTGTTACTGATGGAGATGCTCTATTTTAAAGTGGATGACGGTAGCAGCCCTCACTCCCCCTTGTTGAAAATTTGCATCTTAAATAAACTATCATGGTTTATCATGGTCCAACAATAGAATATTGCTTAGATGTGTTCACATTGAAAATAGGCCTGAATTTTGAATTCTTATCTTTTGTTTGAGGGGAAGGTACTATTTCATTAGCTATAACTGCTACTGAAAAAATGGTTACTTGTCAGTTACTGGAAAGTATACTAAATTTAATTTCAAATGTATCATCTATGCTATAGGGGATTCATCATGTTGCAGATCCCACCCATCTGTCACCAAAGTACATTAAAATAAACGATAAAAGCTTTTGCACCTGCCATCTGACCCAGGTTCTTACTGACTTGATGGGCCTGTGTCTTTCACTCATATTGAATTACTCTATCCTCTGAGAAAACTGTCTTCATTCTTTGTCACTGACACTTCATTTTTTTCCTTTTTTCTGAAACTCTCCTCACCCCATCTGCTCCTCCCTTGGGCTTCTTAAAAAAAATCACATATTAGGTAGCGAATCTGTACCTTTAGTATTCTTAGCATCTTTATTAAACTGCCATACTAATGTGTGGGCTGTTTGATGTAAATATCATCCCACATTTCTCATTCATCTTCAGCAAGCGAGGTTGTAATACATTAAAACTTCTGGAAAGACAAGAGTCATCAGGGCCATAAAGGGAAATGGTTTAAGTTGCACTGTATGCTGCAGTCCTCCCCCACTCTCTCTTCACTTTCTCCACCATCAGTGCTTCTTTCCCAACAGAACCACTCACTTCTGCTATCACCTGTGTCTGTGTGAACTTATTCACATAAACAGGTACATGAGTCACCTCCCACAGTGCTCTCTAGGCAACACTTACGCTGTGTGCATATGTATGTGTATATGTGTCTGTTTATAACCCTTACAAACTACCCTCCATGCAGCTGTTTGTGGTGTCGCAGCAGAGATTGATAAGTTAATGCTAAAAGCTCTTTGTTTGAGGAGCCTACTGGAGTAAGAGAAAAACACCACCTGCTTACCACAGCAATATGAGAACACACACACAGACATACTGTACACATGTCACTCAGTGCAGACGTTCTGCTAACAACTGGCTCTGAAGGAGGGGTCAGACTCAACAGCAGCCCACGGTTTTCCTAACATATTATTCTCAACTAATAGCAAAACAACTTTACCAAATGATTTAAACTGATATTTGGTTGACTGATTTTTGCAGATTCCATATATCTATTTTTGCTGATTCTTAAAGAATGTTAAAGTGGGTAAAGATCTGTGAAATTGATTGCTAGTAGTCTTCTTTAGTCTTTTTTTTTTTTTTACAGAATTATTACATTAGTTTGAAATAAACACTGTTAGATTATTATTATCTGTCCAGTAAGCTATAAGAGGGAATATCTAATGGCTCTAATTGACATTCATATGTGGAAGCTTATTAACTGGCAAAAAATGTACCTAAATATCTTTGTTGCTAGATTATTTTTAGCTAATACTGGAGTTACCTAAGTAGAGACCAGCATCTATGAAGAGTGTGGCATGCAAAAGACCCATCAGTTGATATGTTTGTGAGTATGCATGCGTGTGTCACTGAATTTCATTGTTTCTAGCAATGCAGGTAGACATGCGAGTGCTTAGCTATTCCTCCTTGTCCCTGCGTCAATTTGTTGCAATGGACGTATGTAAATCAATGCACATAATTGACAACGTGAATTTGCAAGAGAAAATAAAGCAAAGGCCAATGATAGTATGTAAAATGTCAGCTGTAATGACAACATACTGTATTTGCCATTTAGTTTTAGACATGTTTGAAAGCCTTCTGGCTGTATAGTAGTCGAGGTGATTAGAGAGATCTTGTCATTAGCCGTTCCTATATCTGGAAATTAAATGTAACTGTCCCCATCACCACTCCTGCCAAAGCTTATTCACCAAATTATCAGTTTATCATATTCTATTTTTTGTACCTTTTTGTCTACTTAAAGTCCATGTTGTTAAAGTATATGTTAGTTGTATTAGTCGTTTTACTGTAGTCTTCAAACGATGATTTTCTACTTACCCCATTTATCCAAATTATTACTGAGGGAATAAGGTCAGCTGATGTATTCAGGAAAGTATGGTGGTTAAGCTCAAACAAGGCTCTTCTTGCTTTAACACTTGCATAAGCAGCAGTCATGGGCAAAGTGTGGTCCAGTGAGATGGCATGTGTTATCCCCAGTGGAGTTGCCTTTTTTCTGTAGTGCTCCTGGTCTTTGGAGAATGTTTCTACCTCAGTCCTCTGCTGCCAACGCCACACTGCAACAGACCTCACACAGACATACACATAAATAGGCATGGTCTCCTGTCACTCTCTTATTCTTCACATGTGCATCGCCAGCAGCTGTTGCTGTATGTGCAGCACACTTTGTAAATGTGTATATAAAAGTATGCGTGCCTGTGTGTCAGTGTGTGTGTGTTCTGTATGTGCATGTTGGTGCCATATGTCTCTTTCCCCTGATACAGCTTCATATCACCTTCAGAAAGCAAAGGAACAGAAGCCAATAGACTAACAGTCAGACACTGTACACTGCAGCCAGCACACATGCCATTTACACAAGCGCCTAGTAACTAAGGAAAACAAGATACCTACCGATGAGGAATAGGGTTGGAAAAAGGAAAAAAGTAGAATGGTTTTTTTGCATGCATGTGTAATCCCGTGTGGTTTTCCTAGTTCTGGACCATGACACTTTATCCGTCCTCTATTAGAATCCCTGAATCCAAACTTGTGGTATTCAATCATTTTGATTAAAAGCCACGGTCTCTAACAGAAGTGTTGGGAGTGGAGCTGCACGGCGGCCCGCCACGTTTGAGAATTCATATATTTTCATAAACTTTTAACAATGTCAATGAGACACGTCTTCAATCTTTGGCCACGCGACGGCAGGGCATTCAATCTTTCTTTAGCTTTTCGACAGAAAATTTGAATACGAGTGCAGTGTTATTAATGTGACAGTTCATATGGAGGGCTTCATGGGGGGATTTGTGAGGGTTTTTTTTTTTATTAGTTTTAGAGACACTTGAAGCAGAGAGAGAAGGAAGGGGAAGCAGCACGCTCTGTTAGGTCAAATACAGCTGGAGGGGCCTTCTCTGCGTTCACAGCTAGCAGTGAAGTTAACATTTTAATTTTGCACGCCCAATTAACAACACTAACTAACCAGGGACATTCATTTCTGCAGCAGCTTCAATATTAGAAAACCAAATAAATTTTTTGTCCTGTTGTGAATCTCTTATTTATCATTTTGTTTTGCACCTCCACCCTTTTCATTTTTTTATTGAATTGCAGTCAAATCAATATTGTCCTAATGCTGATTTATTTAGAGGGATACCTATCTCTGCTCTGACTCAATTTTAAGTGGTTGGATTGGGAAATATATCAGTGTATTGTGCAATTAACAGGACAGATTTTGATACTTGAGTTAATCTAACCTAAATCAACTTTATCCTGTTATTAATGAATCACACAAAAACAGCCAGAGTTCTTTCCATTTTAGCATAAATTCATATTCATGTTTATTTGAAAGTGACCCTCCAGTGAGTAATTGAAGCACGATGACTTTGAGTGTATCACATTTGGATTGATAAGAGGTTAAATTTAGCCTGATGCAGTAAAGCGCATCTGATTGCCCTTGATACAGTAAAGAGCAAACCCTGGCTAATATGAAATGGTTTGTCAATGCTAGATCAATGGGTACATCTTAAATGAATGTGTGCTGGCTACATAATCTATAACAGTAGGTAGGGAAACAGCAGCACAGCAATGTATTGAGTGTCTGTTGTCTTTGACACATCTTTGGTGTCATGGGTGGTGCCATATAGGCGCCTCAGAAACAGACCAGTCCCCAGTCATATAGCTTTTATTACCATTCTCTGGTTACATGCCACTATAACAAAAGGCATTTAAAAAACATTAACTTCACTGGTGTAGATATCTATCTGTCAATATACAAACTGCCTATTCACCATGCCCATATTTATAGGATGGCCAATTTATGTTGTGCAATGTGCTGCAGTTGCATACCGTTGTTTGTATGTGTATGGCAGTGTGTGTGTGTGTGTGTGTGTGTGTGTGTGTGTGTGTGTGTGTGCGTGTGCATGACTGTCTATAAATGTTTTAAAAGTCCATAAAGGTTTGAAGTAGTTGATAAATGCTTTTCTTACCAGTGTCACTGTCAGTGTCTGGTTTGTCCATTCTGGGCTCCTGTAGAGACATGGCAGTGCAAGGTGGCTGCGTCTGTGAAAGGAGACCCACTCCATATGTAGATTTACTATAAAAGGCTCATTATAAGATTTTAAAAAATGCCATGATTGGTATTTGCCGACGATTACACACTAATGACAACTTATTATGAATACTACATTCAATTTCTGCTAATACTGTATTTTACACATTGATGCTTTAAGATTTTCAGTGTCTTGAAAATGGCCATTGTCCTGTTGAACAGTTGACCAGTGAGGCATTTAACATCTCAGAATTCAAACCCTAACCCCCCCCCTTATGTTGCAGATTAAAATTTATGCAACACTGGCAGTTCAGGTTAAAGTGTTGTTCTCCCAAATTGCAAGAAGTAATAGTATCTCTCTGTTATATGATGTAGCTATTTTGCCCAGGTGTTAGGATATCCATTTCTGAGATTTTGTTTTCGCCACAATATGATGGAAGTGACTGGAATTATTTTTGTCGTCCTCACAACGGAAAAAATAATGTAAAAAATTTCAGTAGGTTTTAGCAGCAAGACTGTTGTGCCATCCACTTTTATGACAGTTACTGTTTGACAGTTGGCCAGCAGTAAATTACTATCCAAACTACACTATAAGGTTTTTGAACAGACACGTTTTTTGGGCTTTTGCTTTTTGTTCTTTTGTGCTACAGCACAATCAGTTTGAAATAAAATATCAGACATTAATACACATTTATGTGCATGTGTATTTAATAGTTTGTGGAAATAGGCACTATTATAAGCTTTGTGTTTTTCCTTTCTACATCCGTTGCTTTTGCCAGTCATTTTTGTTTCTGAGCCTTACGAGGGGTTTGCCTCCTCTGAAGTTAGATGCAGGAAGTCTCAGTCATTGATTATTGATAAGGAAATTTATGTCCTGGGAGGCATTCTTGACATGCTGTGCACTAATAGAGTGGCTTTTCTTTACCATGCAAATGATTTTCCAGTCATCCACATACTTGTGCTTCTTTATCTATCTGGTCATTTTCCATTTAGCAGTTTTCCTGTGCACACCTGTTTTATTAGAATGTATCTAGCTACTGTTACCCTGGCACTCCAGTACAGGAGTCCAGATCAGCTCTCATATTAAAGTGCTAATTGCTAGCCTGCCTGAGGTTGCACAGAACAGGTTCTGGGCTCTTTGACACTACCAAACCCACTGCCACTGATATTTCCCCTGCAGATTTAGGACTTTTTAAGCCTTTTGGTTTTTTTTTTAATTGCATGAGCTTCTCTTTACTCCTCATATTGAGTCCAGCTCGATCTAAATGGCAACTCTCAATCAACTTTGAGCCACGTGGGTTTTTTTGTTCAGGAGCAAATGTTTTAACAACACATAGCCCATTTGGTAGCCAGCTGTCTATATCACTGACATAATATTGATGTGATCCGACCTAAATTAAAGCTGTAACTTGCCACTTAGTGTAATATCCATTATTTGATTTCATACTGAATGTTCAGAAACACAGAGCATGAAGACCAAAAACTGTAACTGTACATACACAGCCCAGGCTGTATGCTTATGCGATGTGCCTTTTTTGCCAAAAGACTTGTATCAACCCCACATAGCCATATAACCCCTGTGTTTATTTTCACCTGTACTGGAGCATTACATTGTTTTTCCTGTAGTATTGTGTTGTGTGCATGTTCCAGTTAGTTGCACATTATCTCGCACACAGTTTTTGTAATACTTGTGTTGTGTTGACTTGTGGACCCTCCCCTGCTCTGAGCTGAGTTTCTCCCAGCCTCTGCTGCATATCGCCGGTCTGTTTTCAGGAGAATGGATAGACTTCGTCCTCGCCTGTGAAAACCTGGCCAGACACAGAGTGCTAACCCACTGGATAACAGATAGACACAGACGCCCCACATCCCTTTTGGGGATTTGAAAAGGGGGTTCAGTGTCTGTCTGTGTGTATGAGTGTGTGTATTTGTGTGTGTGTGTGTGTGTGTGTGTGTGTGTGTGTGTGTGTGTGTGTGTGTGTGTGTGTGTGTTCCCGTGGTCGTTTGTAACCCTGGCACACTCATAGCACCTGCTGCCCAACCCAGGCAGCCTGGTAATGATGCAGACTGATGATGTTAATAAGAAGAGGTGCCCCCCTCAGCTACATAGCTCAGACAGGACAGGGATGCCCACTTATCCACACACACATATGCACACATACATGCACCATATGCATACGCGAGCAAACTCAAATAAAAACAAACAAATGTACATTTAAGCATTTTTGAAACATCCTGTAAACACACTGTCCCTTCACGCCCGACACACACACACAGTACATTGCAGCCGTGACAGAAGATAGCTGAGCTGAGAGACACTACCTCACTATCTTTACAGATAATAATGGAAATAAAAATATGTTGGTGCATGCAATGAAAATCTTTCCACTATAAGGAAGAAAAGGGAATTATCACATATAGCGATGTTGCCATGCATGTAGCAATACTCAGTCTCTTTTTATTTAAGAGATAAACATCAGTAATTGGTGCTTGATGTATGGTTTCCAGGGTGCATTCTCTACAGGTACATGTACACAACTGTTCTTTTTTAATCTATGTGTGCACAGGTTTCAAATGTTTGGGGTCTCAAGAGCTTAATCCTTTCTCTCAGCCATACTGCTCCTGTGTAGTAAAAGCTGGCTTGAGCCCAGCTAGTTCTGGTAGGTAGTTACTTTATGTTTCCCTCTGCAGTGTCTTCTTTTTTTATTTTGCCTCACATTCCAGAAGAATTGATGGAGTTGCTGTGTTTATTCCGGCAGTGTCAGCACAGCACATACACACTTTTGCTCTCTCACTCTCTTTCTTTTCCTCTGTCTCACTCTCTTTCCCTCTCACGAGGTAAACATATTTTGCAGAAAAGCTGACGGAGAGCTTGTTTTAACAACCTCAAGGTCAGCAAGTCAAAGCCTGCAGTCGTCACGCCAGCTTCGCGGTGTGTCGTGGCCTCTGTGTTATGTGTGTGCGACTGTGTGTGTGTGTTACAACAGTATGGCATCTCTGTGGCAGATTTATACCTCGCCATGCACCTTCAATAATTCAATAACAGTGCTTGTGTCTCCTCCCAGCTCTCAGTGCCATTATAGAACAGGGCTAAATGCCACCAGGCCTGGTCCATCTCTCCGTCGGTGTCTCTCTACTGCAGAGCCACAGCACATACAGTGTAGCCACACACACACACACACAAACACACTCTGGTGTGCCCTACTACTGCCCCACTTTGAGTTGAGCTCCCACTGCTTAGCAGACTGTCTCCTGTTGCAAACGTTGCTAAAAGCTCGCTATATGTGACATATTAGTAAGTAGCTGTAGTAGTAAGGACCACCTATCTAATTAATATCCTCTGTTACTTTTCTGTGCCAACAATACAATATGGTGGCTACAGTTGCATTCAGGCATGATGAGCATCAAAATCAGTCAGTTCCACTGGTCCCTCACCTCTTTTATGGCCTGTCGATGGCTCCTCCCTGTAGTGCGACGCTGTTTTAACCTTCCTGACCTGTCTCCTAGTCCTGCTTAGCTGTATCGTGGACATCCGTGACTACACTGGTATTACGGAGCTCCTTCAGTCTCTCCCATCGATCCAGTTCATCTTCTGTTGCTATGTGCTTCAACCTCTCTCTGACCCATCCTCTGCTGCCTCATAGTCCTGTCTAGTAATGTGCCCTGTGCAATGCCCTGCCCGTGCATATGTGTATATTTGTGTATGTGCACGCATGTGTGTGTTCGCTGCTGACCTGAGTGATGAGTGGTGACCCTCTGGCTGGCGCCTGGCGTCCTCCTCACTCCTATTGATTAGATCTGAGGTTTCATACAGTAGCCACCTCACGTGACTGTCATTTACTGTCTCTCCGCTGTCTCTGACCTGTCTTGCACACACACACACATGTATTTGTTCAGTCTCTGATGAAGCACACATCATATAAGTGATGAGCTTGTTTTTAGTTTGCACTAATGAATGCGAAAGGGGTTAAAGGGCCCGATTCCATATTGCATGTATGAACACACAAAGGCATCCAGGAAAATTTGTTTAATTAAGAGACAACAGATGCAGCATGCTAACTGCTTGTATCATTTAGCTTATAGCTACAGGATGAGTCAGCAGCGGAGTGAAGTGTGAGCGAAGGATCAGAGAGAAGATGAGGATACAGCTGTCAATGTTAATACACATGTTAAGGTTTGACTTGATTTGATGAAGTGCGATTTGTGAGTCTTGCATTTCTCAGTGTGCCAGGTCGTTTCCTGCCCTCACAGTCTGGTAAACAGTGTCCTCAGAAGAAAAAAGACTTTTATGTGTGTGTGTGTCTCTGTGCGTAAGCGTGTGTCTATATGCGCAAGTGCCTCTTTCACTCAGTCATTGCCACAGTAGTGCTCAGGTTAAGTGTAGTTGCAGGCTATTATACATCATTAGGGTAAGTAAGACTAAGGCAGCATGGCAAGAGAAATGGACTCAGATCCTTCGTTCCTTACCGGCCATGGATGATATAGGACCTGATGTCACACACACGTGCACACGTATACATGCAAGCTGCAAGTCTGTCACAAATCATGATGTCAGTCAGATGGTTTATAGAGGCAAAAGCTTCCATGCTACTCAGTCAGTCAGTCTTGGCACTTACCTGCCACAGAGGAAGTTAAAGCATCCTTAATGGACAGATACAAGTGTTTTATCGAGTTTTCACATTTTATGACAAATGTTAACACCAGCTGTGCTGGATTTACAATGTGGTAATTTCTTCATTAATGAAGATATAAGCTTTTCATTAAAAGAAGTGATTAATAATACATTTTTAAATTAAGAATTTTTTGTTTATTATTGTTTTAATCCTAAATTTTACTTTATGGCCTAATAGGTGATGATGGGAAAACATCACTTCATAATAATTTCATATTTAAATCAAGTTAAAATGTGTAAATATCACAATTATTGGGTAATTGGGTAATTATTTATTTATCATATTCATCAGCATCACCCTCCGAAAGTCAATGTGACAATTGTTTTTAGGAGATGAGGGCAGTTATATTAAATAAATGTTATGCATAGTAGTGATAGTCAGGCAGGAAAAAGGTAGAAATGCCCTCTGTTATCACTCCTAAAACTATAATTTTTATGCAGAGGGTTTCAGTGATGTCCTTTGTCCAGAGAACGGACCTCCAGCTGGGCTTAAAGACAAGAGGCCAGCTGCATGGCAGAGCCACAGGAACGTGGAGGTGATAGATGAAGGAGGGCAGGAAAAAGACTAATTGTTCTCATTACAGAACAAATAAAAATCAATACCTTTCAAAGCAAAGGGGAGGTGGTGGTGGTCGTGAAGGGCACTGTAGTTATTGCATAGGAGTGGATTTTGTTGGAATTACAAGTAGTGGCGAAGGCGCAGTGGAACCGATCACATTTGAATGCTAATTCCGATAAAGGACAGTTAGATTAATAGATGTGCCGATCCAGCACTGGTCCTTCCCCCCATAAAAGCAAGGAGGGTGTTTGAGGTTGAAGTTTTAAATGCAATTCAATGAGAAAACACATGGCAAAAAGGGGAGATATTTTCCCGTTTTTATTTATTTATTTTTTTTGTTTTTTATTTTAAGTTAAAGCAGGGAATTGTATTACTAGGGGAGCATAATTTATACAGGCAATTACAAGGTTAATACATCTTCAGCATCCCACTTAAAGTCATCATATATTTGTTCAGGGATTTTCTTGTATTTTAGTTTAATTGGCTATGCAGCACCTATGCGGAAAGTCTGTGTTGTACACACATGCAAACACACACACACAGTTAAATGCAATAGGTTCTTATACATGAATCCCCTTGAGCTTTAATGTTGCCTTAACCAAAACCAGTACATGTGTGACACTAACCACTGTTGCAGCTTTAACATAACCACTAACCTAGCCTTGATTCTGATTGGTAACCTTCAAATCACTATGACAAACCTGAGTGTCCACAATACACAAAGTGTCCTCAGAAAAGTAGTGGAGAGCAGTCATGAGTCAGTCCTCATAAATATGTGTGTGTGTTGCTAAAACAGAGTGACTCTAGTCTGGTTTCTCTCTGACAGAAATGACAGCATTGTGTGCATATGTTTGTGAATGTGTGTATACATGTGCATGTGTCTGTGCATATGTATGTGTATTTATGTGTGAGCCTGGAGACATATTGTACAGCTCTCACTCACATGTTCACTTTGACTTCTGATTTACCATTTATATCACTTATATATTATAAAGTAAGTGCATATGAACAGCATATCCAGTAACCATAACGTGATGATGTAAGTTTACAAAGCACTTTATAGAGAGATAATACAGAGGGAGACAATACTATCACTTATGATTGTATTATACATCATTTAAAACAAGATAAAGAAAAGGGAAAAAATAATAATCAATGAATTAAGAATTGAAAATTGTTTTCAGAATGCAGTTATATAGAGTCTGTTAATAACAAGTTTAAAACACTAAACTGGTTTGTAGTGTAACATGTCGGTGCCAATCTCCTCTAAGTTTCCTCTGTGTCAGGTTGTTTTCCTCTGATTTAGTCTGTCTTACAGCCACAGAGGCACCACACTTTATGATAGAAATTCAGCAGTGAAGCAAATTGGCAGAGCCACAGAGGGCGGATCGACAGCAAGAAGACAAGCTGGGAAGGAGGCGGAGAGCAGAGGAGGCAGTGTGAAAGACAGCAAGAGAGCGAGATGGAGATGATGATGGAGGGAGAGAGGGAGGCTGTGGTGGTTTATATAACATCTCCAGGATGGTCTTTGGCATGCGTCAGGGGGTTGAGCCATCAATCACTCCATCTGTGTAAAATCACGAGCTGACTCCAATATTGCTAAATATTTATACTGTCACATACACACAGGCGTGCAGATGAAAAGAGCCATTCATTAGGGCCTTCTCAGGCCTGTCAGCCTGGAGATGGAGATTAGAGAAGCAACCTCCCACCGCGACTGCCTCTCCTCTCACCAAGCTCCTCAGCCCTATATATAGAGCCATCAGAACGATAAATATCTCCAGCATGCCTGTGTTAGGTAAATACCCAGTAAATATGGCAGGGAGGAGCGGAGACTAAGCCAACCAGACCTGTGAGTGTGTGTTATGTATGAGTGTGACTCACTCAACAGGGAACAATAGGGATTTGTCAAACAATATTCTGTATGGAAATACTTTATGAATAGATTTCAGCATCATCAGTGAATATATGTTCAATAAAAAGGTGGCTAAATTTCAGATTATAACAACAAGCCAAATAACCAGAAATATAAAACTTAAATCAGTTTTATTTATTTTTTAAAGGAACCTAGATCTGACCATTACTCCTCCAGATCTCTCCTCCTAACCCACCATTGATTTGTAGTCTACAAGTTCTCTGTCATAAGGTTGAATTACAGATAATGTAGGATCCAGTGTTTTTAGAACTTGAACCCAGCTGACCTGTGCTGCTTCATGGAAGTGCAACACTGAATACCTGCAGGACTCCTTCAGTGTGTCTCCATCAATTTGCTTGTGCCTTTATTTTATAGAGGAGCAACAGTGAAACGTTCACCTGTGAAAGAATAGCATTGTTGTTTTTACATACATATATTTTTCTACATCTAATGATTATATTCTTTATTGATGAATCTGACAATGATTATTATCAATAATTATTATCAATTATTACAATTTTTATAATCAATAAATGTTTAGTTGATAAAAATGTAAATCATTTACTAGCATCCTCTCCCCAACACACCCTGCTGACTTTCTCACCTTTACGCACCGGGTCGATTACACTGTGACATGGATGTGAAGTTTCAAAAAGTCTTAGAGATGATCAGCCCAAATCTTCTGTTAGTGGACAGAGGGTTTTTTCCATATTGTTCAGCTATGTGGCAAGCACTTTAGTTGGATCATATTTACACTTTATTGTCCTCGGTTCATTTATATTATCTGACCAACAGTTTACAAGAATAAAGAGGCAAATCACAATTGGGTTACTGAAACAATTTTATGTTTTGGACATTTTTTTGCATGAAGTTACCTACTGATGCTGGTCAACTTTGTCTCAGTCAACTATCTCAGGTGGATTGGTTTGCTGACTCACACACCAGCATGTTTGTATTTGTCTAATATCATCAGAGACATGTCCATGTAGTATGCTGAAAATTGCGTTTGTTTAGTTGATTCACAAAAAATAAAGATAGATTATTTATTTGAGTCAGGCTTCAGGGTAAAATGCCAATCATTCCATAGTTCCAGATGGTCAATGTGAATATGCTTTTCTTTATCTTAACTGATCATAAAATAATCTATTTCTTAGGGCTTTTACCTTCAAAAATATGATTGATGTACTCAATCCAAAAGAAAAATAATGTTTTAGTATAAGCTACTGGCTTTGGCTAAAGAACACATTTCTTTCATGACTGCTGGTTTGAAGTTTTAGACCTCTCTATGTTTCCCCTTGTAGGCCTTTGTATTGACATCTTTCATAGCATTCTGATTCTTTGTCTGTTTGTGTTCTTTGTTTATTCTCTCTCTCCCAACGCAGTCCAGTCCACTTTGTCTTCATTTCTCCACCCAGTTTTTAGAAATTCTGAGGCAAGCCATTATGTTGTGATTATTCATTTCATCCGCCTTGACGGACCTCAGATCATTGCGCAGGCCAGGCCTTGGCAACAAAAAGACATCAGCAACATCATCTTCACACTGTAATTACAAGAATGGGGGAAAATTTCATTTTGATTAGCGAAAAAGCTTTTATTCTCAAACGCACATCCATAATTAATCATTAAATCATGGGAGAGTGAGTGAGAGGGATAGATGGGTGGGGGGAGGGAGCACAGTGAAAGGAGGATGGAGGGATGGATAGAGAGAGGGAAGAGTGTAGCAATAGAGAGAAAGGGAAAGGCATGTAATTATCTGCAGAAGTTCGACATCCCCAGTAAATCCACGCAGCCGTCTGACATGGCTAATTAAAGAAGCAATCAAAGGTCCACCTCCAGAGATTTTGAGAGAAAGACGAGAGAGAGAAAGAGAGAGAGAGAGAGAGAGAAGAAGGAAACAGGCCAGAGTGATAGAAAGGCCTAATGGGAAGAATGAGACGGGAGGAAAGGAGGAGGGGATATGGGAAAGGAGAGGGAGAGAGTGTTGTGATCTATGTTATTGTTTCATCTGTCAGCCTCCTCTCTTGAATTCTTGGGTGAGGCTCTTTCACGCCTCCCCTCTCTATTCTGTCTTTTTCCTTCTACTGTGCCATCACACATTGATCATTTCTGACCTTCATTTGCAGAGTGCAAATAGCTGTGATTTACAGCATCAGGAAAATAAGTGGTGCACCAACAAAAAGTAATACATTAGTCATATCTGGTTAGTCTTTGGTAAACTTGAAATGATGCATCTTCTGATGCTTTCTAGGGCAGATAATCAGTGATGTAACCTGCAGTCATCAGGTGTTTCAGGCCTTTCAGCACCAGATGCACTCTCACTGTGAGCCCTGCCGAGGCTGGTCAGGCCACACTTTGTGCAGCTGTTGCAGCCTCCATGTTTGCTCTTTTTTAATCCATAGCCAAACAGATGAATTTTCAGCAGCATATGTGCTGTGGTTGATGACACATTGATCTAGCAGGGGAAGACTCTTCCAGCAAAGCTCTTGCACTAACATTTATGGGGTAACCAGGCCTTTATATTTAGCTTTCTAAATTTGAAAGCTTTCTCCATCTGGTCATGCCAGTAAGTAGTTAGATCCAACATTGTCCACTCTAGCACAAGTCGTATCTCTAAATATAGCTCTAACTGCTAAAGATACCGAGCTACATATTCCTTTCTTCCGGCAACTGTTAACAGCGTTACCTTAATCATTAACAGTGTTTTCACTGTTAAACATTCGTCTTAAACTGAATCTTCTTTTTATTTTTCTTTTCATTCTTGTGTGTCCCTTTCTTCTCTTATGGTTTCTTAGTTTGATTAAGTTTCTTTAAAATTCTCTCATTATATACAGATGTATACATCTTTCTGCCACATCTGATTTATGCTTATGTTTTTATTATTTGCTAATCAAAGGTTTAACTGAAACATAGTAATTACATTTTATGATTGCAAACATTGCCAGAAGAGAGAAAAGGATGCTGGGGGTGAAGATTATAATCTAATGGGGTACTTGAGATGGTTTCCTGATTATATTGTTGTTTTTAACCTCTTCACCTTTCACCTCTTTCAGTCTCTCATTCTCTCTCTCTCTCTCTCGCTCTCTTTCGGCTACGGTACAGACCCGGGGGACATGAAGTAGATAGAGTTAGTGTGGACCAGATTATACTCACTCTGGGTCATCCTCTGTCAGCAGAAAAAGAGCTGAGAGCAGGACACTGACCTGCGTTCACTCTGACCACTGTTATACCCTCTGTGTGTGTGTTTGTACTTCTCACCTCTCGAGCCCTTTCCACTTCAACCCATGGAGCACTATATTTCAGTTCAGGCTTCTGCTGTTATGATATTTACTCTGCATTTAATAGCTTCATGTTTTAACATTTTTTTAAACATAATTATTTATTTTATATATATTTATATATATATGTTCTGATGGTCAGTAGATTTTGTTATGTTACTATTTAAAGAGTGCCATCGCTTATAGGCATATCCACATTTCCTGTTTCCTTCCGATTGATGTAGGGTACTGTTAGTGAGAAGGAATTACACCATGTTTTACTCAAAATAAGTGGTCCTTCAGCTGCATCGCATGCTCAAGAAACAGTGTAGTTATCTTTAGCTCTAATGTGTCTCCTTGTAAAATTGAGTAGAGGAAAAAATACCAGCACTATGCTGTATGATAAAGTGAGGCTGACCTGACATTTAGTCCTTTATGCATGATGAAAATATAACTAAAATAACTTAGGTCAGTTATTTGTTAAGTGTAATATACCACCAAACAACAAATTGCTTGACATTTTACAAACAATACAAATACAAAGACATACAGTGGATTTTTCCTTTAAGCCCTTGTAAAACTTGTGTTTTCATTTTGAGCCTGTGCAGCAAGAAATGTCCCTAAGACTTGGGTCACACTCTTATCAGATCTTAGTGATTTGTGTTCAGAAATGACACTACAATCTGGATATTGCAAAGAACATCATTCATCCTCTTAGCTTACACTCAGTACAAAATGAAGAGACATGGAGGAAAACACATTATGGGTTGTTTCTGAGATGTATAGCTTTCCTGCCAGGCTCTTCTCTCAATTGTAGGAGACCCTAAATAAAGAAAATAAAGAGACTATAAACTACAGAAAATACTTCTCTTTTCACAGGAACCATGAAACACTTCACTGCCAAAAACATAAAACACAACTTCCTGTTCCCTGCTAAAGAATTTATGCCATGACAGACTTAAAAGACTTCATGAACATGCTAGACTAAACATTATGTTTCATCAATTGACAATAGAGAACAACAACACACACATTAATTTATGGGACAGTTTAGCAGATTATGTAAAATATATTCACCATCCTCTTTAGCTTCCAACACAAGTCTGATGGATTAATATTAGCCTTCAGAGCGACTCTGTAAGTGTTACAGCCCAGAAGGCCCTCTGTCAGTCTGTGCCCTCATTCTCTTCTGTTTATTCGTCCTTGGGGTGTGTTCAGTGCGTCTCCATCTCTCTCTCTGCCCTGTCCACCCGGTGTCAATCTGGCTGCTGTATAATTGGTTGTTTTTTGGTCGGCCAGCCTGTCCTCCCTGGCGTTGATTCATGGCGTTTGTAAAGGTGACAGTAGCGCCTGTCCCTTCCAGACAAAGTAGAGCCATCACCAGCCGGACCTCAGCTGACCCGCTAGTTTGTGCGCGCAAACTTGCACAGAGGCAGACACACATACACGCATAGAAAACACATGCAGCTTTGCCTGAGGCTTCACAAGGGAGAGAGAGAGAGGCAGGTAAGGTCATCGTGTACACAGCTTGGCAAGAGTAGATCCTCAAATAGACACACACATAACTAAATAAAGGTCTGTCACGTTTTCCTAGTATGCAAAGTGAATTCAACACATGCTACATATACCTCAAATACATTATAGCTTGTGGTCTACAGTATATGTCACATGTAAAGAAATTCATGCACACAAACATACTAAAATAGACAAATGTAAAGACACACATAGATTAGAAAATATATATAATAAAACTCTGTACAGCTCCTAACAATTAAAAATAAGTTTATTAGTAAAGGATACATAAAAACGAAACATCAATACAAAGTAGAAGTGTAAAGACAACCAGAAACATTTTTTTAAAGATAATAATCAAATACATACATATATAAATTTACTATGCATACTTTAAAATGCACACAGACATATAAATACTCAGAAATGCACACACCCTCACAGATGCAGGCCTTCCCTGGTGACCTGGATACACCCAGAACTGA
The DNA here is from genome assembly GCF_900324485.2 of Mastacembelus armatus. Lineage (NCBI taxonomy): Eukaryota > Metazoa > Chordata > Actinopteri > Synbranchiformes > Mastacembelidae > Mastacembelus > Mastacembelus armatus. The sequence goes on from NC_046648.1 coordinate 6,120,616, forward strand.
CACTTTATCTACTTAGCAGTGTGACCTTCAAAAGCCTGCAAACGTGACACACACACACACACACACACACACACACACACACACGCATATATATATACACCACCTCATCTGCAAAAATACCCCCTCAAATAAGCAAAATGTGTGTCAGGTTTAGGGGTCCCCATCATGCTGCTTCTTGTGAAGGACTGACTTCATATCTATAATTGAAGGTAATCGGCTGGTAAAAGGATTGTTAAGGGTTTTGTGCTGCAGTTAAGAATTGATCATAAGCTCTGGCTTTTTCATGGTTCCATCATTGACCTTGTGATTGATTTGGTGAGCATTTTTTCTCCTCTCTTGGGTTATGGTTTAATTGGTATTGGTATAATCGACTTTGCCTGCTGTGGCGTCTATTCAGGTTCATGTGTCTTTCACAGGGTGTGTATTTTGGGGCACTTGGTGTCGCTATGAGAACCAAGCAAAGGTTATTGTGGTGTACATTTACAATAAGGTGAGGTTTCATTTAGCTCTAAGGATTAAAGAGTGAATATGACAAGCTCAGTGTCCTCGCAACTATAGGAGGACCACCATGCAGGCAAGTGAGCTGGCCTGATTACATGCGTATGTGCAAGTGAGCTTACATTTGCATCGAGCTGACCTGTGTTGCAGTGAGTGTAATTGATTGTGTGTGTGCTGGTGTCTTGGTGTTAAGGTTAATTTCTCTAACTGCTGGTAAGTGCTGTCTGACCGCTCCCCTGGTGGCCTCTCTGAGCTGAAGTAATGCCACTTAGAGGCCCCGGGCCCCCGCCACCGTCCAGCACATTGATCCACTCATCAATAATTGCGTCTGTACCGTACACTGAGCAGAGAGGCTGCGGCGCTGACCTGATGCTAACACACCGGCTGGTGTAAGGCACAGAATCACATCACACAAATGGTTAGCAAACTGCGGTCCAGGGATCACCTAAGGGTCCTTAAAGGGGTTCCAGAGCAATCCCCAGCAAAATTAGGTTCAGTTTAATTTCAGTGGCATTTCATTCATTAGTTCTTCCATTCTGATAATAGATTCACTCTCAGCACTCTGTTATCTCCCCACACAGTGCAGACGCTTGTTTTCCTTAGATTTTTTGAACATGTGTAAGCATAGGGGAATAATAACAACAACTCTAACTCTACTATTACTTCTTAGCTGTGCACATATACAGTAGGTAATAGATAGTAATAGATACATTTTTGAGACATGCAGTTTTGGACCAGTTAGGGGTTTGTTGTTTGTACAGCTGCCACAATTCTCAGAAACCACATTTCATCTTGAAAATCCTTGTGGTAACAAATCACAGCACTTGCAAATGGTATTTGCAAAAAAAGCTATGCTTCAACCAAATTTGACATTTGACATATCTTAAAATGTTAAATACAACTACAAGAGTTTGATTCTTATTCTTTGTGTCACTTACCTCTTTGTAAACACACGTGGCCCTTCCATCCATCTCCTTTTCATATCTTTTTTCCTTTTAACTCCATCTCTGACTCTGGCTCTAGCTTACATGACCCAGAGTCACTTGGACATATACCTGCCAATACAGGATGTTGTGCTGACAATAAATATTAAATAAGTTCATATAATAAAAAAGCCCCCTCCCCCGCGTGTACTGTAAGCTTGGTGCATGTTTATTATTAGTCACTGATTCGGTTTTACAATAACACTTTCCGTAAGACATTTTTGTCATTTGGATATCATAATGACACCACCGCCTGTCTCTACATCCGTTTCTTCCTCCTGGTGTTTTATTCCTCTCAGGGAGCCTCCATCTTGTTTCAGATCACAGCCAATAAAGCAGCCTGCCTCTCTCTCTCATCCTCTTTCCTACTTCCTGTTAAAGGAATCAGTCAGTCAGAACACTCAAAACACATATTAAACAGGCATCAGCCTCTTGCCGGGGCCAAATCACGCTGTTCAAATGTTGTTCTTCCACCGGGAGCACAGGACAACTGAAGAGATGGGATCTGCAACATTAACTTGATTCACGGCTGCGGCGACTGAGTGACACTCCATAAACCTCAGCAGGCCGCCGCTGGGCCCCACCGACAGCACCCCATGGCTAATGTGACACACACTTGCAACACATAGCCTTACAACCCACATAGCACTATACACAATCTGATACACACACACATATACATATATATAAGCGAGCACATTGAAAGACTCACATATACCTACCCATACAAAGATGTACAGTATAGTAGGACAAATTACACAGACACACACAAGCAAACTCTGACCTCACATTCCACCCACATAATGACATACATACAAGATGGGAAATCAGAGACTCACATAAAAACATACATACATTAACACATTTTTGACTCAAACTGGCAAAAGTGAAGCTCTGCATCTACCACAGTCACGAGTTCATACACTAATATGCCCTCTTAAAAAACACACCGAAATATATAAGCAGTTTTTATGGTAATTCAGCAGAAGCTGCAAAGCCATTGAGTTATTGTCCTTTCCAGCCAAGCTCTCAGCTCGCAGCATTTTGGCGTAGGCAGTTAGTATGGGTCCTGTAGCTCTGTGTAAAATAGGTAACCTCTGCTGCTCAAAATGCCAACTTCCTCTGGCTGTCTTTGACAATGCTGACTCCCTCCACACACTAACTACTGTGCTTGTCACTGTAGATACAAATAGTAGAGTCTGTATTGATATTTACTACACAGACTTGTTGCTTGTGTACTGCTGCATTTGTGACGTGAATCTTTTTCTTTAGTTTCCTCTAAACAAATGCATATTGGTAACTTACCCTACATATATAGAGAGAGATATATGCATTAGATGTATGGAGAGAAAAAGAGATGGGCAACATGGTGGAGGACAGACAAAGACAAATACAGCAGGCAGACCTAAAGTCTCTATTGGTCAAAATCAGGGAGTTGTGCCCTTCACATGCAAATCTGCATAGTATAATTGGTCACAGCATTTAAGCTATAATGCAATATGTAGCTGTGTTATCATTCTGAACAAGGCTCCAGAGTACCAAGAAAACCCCACTGCTAACAAGTCTGGTCTGATTTATGTTCTCCCCTTTACATTAAAAGGAAAATGTTTTCATACTGGCTGTCTGTCCAGAGTTTATCTCAACTCTTCACAGGATAAATGGTGTAGATAATGTAAGGATGGGTGTTTAAACATAGCATTCTGCTGCTACCAACATTAGCTTCCCTCAGAAGTTTCCAAAGGGTAAATTCTGCACCAACCAACATGCAGTTGCCCTAAGAGAAACATTTTCTGAATGGAATCCTGAAAACATTTATCCTCAGAAAATCCCCCTGTCCATCTACACAATGAAAACTGCCCTCTCCCAATATTGGTTTCTGTTCTGTCACACACACATTTGTAAATTTTCTCTCTTTTGTTAAGACCATTAGGCTTCAGCGGCAGAAAACATTGGCTAACCTTTCTTCTGTTCTGCATAAATCAAACCAGTTATTGTGAAAAGAGCTCTTGAAATGGCTGTCTTTTGTGCAGTGTTCTTTCTTTTTTTATCTACTCCATAAACTGAACCTGGCAGGTGTAGACATGTGTGGGTGTATGTGCATGTAGATGTCATTAAAATAACTAACCAGACTGCAGCAACTTCTCATTTTCTCACTTTTAGGATAATGCCAGTTTTTAATGATTTATCATACTGTATGCAAAAGTGTGAACAGGACAGAACAGATTTATATATCTGAGGCACAGAGGAATAATCTTCTACTACTCTTCTTGTGAGTTGGCCAATTAAATAAAAAGCAGAGTATTTCTTCATAGTCTTGAATAGACAGGAACTGTCAGCAGATGCATAATTTCTATACATGTTGTCCTGTCCAAAAAACACTGCGTTTTGGTGGTTTATTAATTACCTTAAAACTGAGTCGAATTTCCCTCTTTGACGCATAATATCTTTATTTTTGTGTGTTTCTTGACACCAGCATCTACAATCTGTCCAGGTTCCAACATCTTACTCTGAAATGTACTGGTAGTTTATTTTGAGAGTGCATTTGTGCAGAACTAACAGACTTGCTGTGACTAAAGAGCTGGTTGGTTTTCCAGTGGGGCTAAGAGGTAAAAGCTACCTCATCTCTGTGTCTGTTTACAGTCGAGGAGGACGAGGAACAGCTGGGCTAGGGACTGTTTGCAGCACAAGTCTGATTTTCTGATCACAATGTCATCCTTGTGAGTGCAGGACCTTAAATGTCAGGAGGAGATAGGAATATCAATGATTGATAAGTTTCTTCCAATATGTACTGTGAGATCTGTGTGAACTTTTTGCTCTCCTTGGAGTAAAACCTTGTACCACCACAATGTTTTCTTAAAAATCAAATAAAGCTGTTTTGTCATTTTCTGAAAAGTTGAGATTTTAGAGAGGGTTCTTGGAAAAGTGTTTGATAGTCTAAAGGGTTGTGGAATCTGCAAACTTTTCAGTGTGAACCTTAAGGGGAAACCAAAACATTGCAAATTAGGGTCCATGTGCTCTTCCCATGACTATAATATGTGTGTTTTCACTTTTTTTCTTTTCTTTTTTTAAAATAAGTTCATCTGTGCCTAGAAGCATGTGTGTGAACAGAGACCCCTCTTGTGTCTCAAATTCCTATTTTTCTGCATAGATTAGCCTACAAGTGTCTGAGCCAGGCGCTGTTTAAACAATGGCATTTCTAACACTGTTCCTGTCACCTTGGAAACGCCATGGCAACCTGTGATCTGAGAGGGCACAGTGTGGCTCAATTAGCACCAGCCATATCTCACCACACTCTTCTGCCAGCCTAATATCTCCATATTCTGCCTCCTTTCATGCATTATGTGACACAGATATGTGAAGTGTTACATCACCTTTTATATCAGCTTAGCTTCCCTTATAGCTTTTTCCCCTCTGTTCTCACACTGATGGACGCACAGCAAGTTTAACATTTGTGCTTACTGAGAACAAGAATGAGGATGGATATGTGCGGTACCGTATGTGTAGTAATTGTCATGCCTGTATTAGTACTATTGAATATTATTCTTACCATTTTGTTGCAAACTTATTTTCTTTTTATCCTCTGAGTTTGGACTCCTGTCTATCTAATTTTAGCTCCTGTTTTCTTTTGTCTTTATACTTTGCTGTTGCTATGACCACAGGAACATTTCAGAAGCTTTATTTAAAGTTTTAATAATTTTACAAATCCAGTAATAGTACGTAATATTACATGTCTGTGTTTCCCAGGTATTGTGTCCAAGTCCTTTGAGTGTCGCCTGAAGGGCCAGGGGGCTACGTTTGTGGAAGCAGAGTCTGTGGACTCCCCTGTGCACAGGAAGGGCTCATCAGAGGTATCTGGGCTCGACGAGGAAATCCAGCAGGTCATCATCATCCAGGGCTATGGTGACGGGGAGGTGGCCATCGACCAGGCCCTGGAGGAGTCTGCTGCTGCCACTCTGCAGACACTGGCTATGGCTGGCCAGGTGGCCGAGGTGCTGCACATCACCGAAGATGGGCAAGTCATAGCTTCAGGCAGGGAAGTATCATCTGCGGGGGCTCACCTAACTGGAGGCAGCACCCAGTATGTTGTGCTGGAATCGGGGGAGGCCAGGAAGGAGCTGCAGGCTGTAGCTAGAGGTGGGGTCACCATTGCAGCCGCAGGCCAAAGTCACATTGTTTCAGAGTCATCCACAGCTCTGGATGCTCTGCTCAGCGCTGTGAGTGAAATGGGCCACCAGGAGGAAATGCAAGGAGAGGCAGCCGTCGTTCATGAAGCCTTGACCCCTGAGACAGTTGAGGCCGCGCAGGCTGATGTGAAACAGGAACAGGAGGAGGTGCGGGTTATCCACGAGAACAGCCAGGAGGAGATGCAGGAGGTACTGCAGCTTGCCGCTTCACAGATGATGAAGGAAGGTCTGACCCAGGTCATCGTCAATGATGAAGGCACCCACTACATTGTGACAGAGCTGGACAACTGCACCTTACAAGTGGAGGGAGGCGTGTATGGTGAAGCTGGGCCAGGTGATGGGCAGGTGCAGCAGGCAGAGCAACAAGCTGGAGAAGAGATGGTGGTCTATCTGGATGGAGCCCCTCATAATATAGTCCTGGAAGGGTAGGGGAGAGATGAATGAGGTGACCAGGGTACATTTGTCATTTGATTTCATTTATCCTTATTTAATTCTTGTAAAGCCTGCATTAGGCCAAATGTTTGCCAGGTCTTCCCCTTTAATTCCACCCTATTTAATTCCTTTTACATCACTTCTGTTTTTTACTATCTTCTCTTGGGCTATGCTAAACTCAGGTTAAACATCATTTATTCAGTGAGAAAGTGAAAAAAAGAGGTTTTGGTGCTAAGTGTGCTAACTTGCAATTCTCACAACCACCAAGACTATATCAGCAACTTGATTAATGCCATACAGTGAACAGAAATTACTATCTTTCCACCCGAAATATGTTTTAAAAACACATCTAATATGCTGAAAATGTAATGGCTGACCGTAAAGGAAAATATGTTTTTGCTCTCGAAGTGTAATACCTTTGTGATACGTTTGCGTATTACCATTTGAAGTTTTATTTAGCTACGCTATGTTCGATTTTTTTTTTTTCATCCTTTATAGTTATTAGTATATAGGTAAGAATCAGTGAATTGATTTTGAAAAAAATCCACACATCTTGTGCTTGTTTTATGTATAACAAATAGGATTGATAAATATACATTGTAGCTTTTTTTTCAGTCTTTGAGTTTTTGGAAAACTCTTAAAAACATTAATGCAGTTTCATTTGTGACAATAAAGATTGAGCCTAATTTTTAACCACTGGTGGCCATATTTTTTTTCAGCATCAATACTGCAATTACATGTACAGCACAGCACCAGCATACAAGTAACATGCACATACATGCATCATCTGATGTTTCCCATCATGCTTTCTGATCACTAACACAGTCATTATCATCACCATTATCATTACCGTCATCATGATCGCCATTATCCTAATCGTCATCCTCTCTTCTCTCCCCCCATCAGGCCCATTCTGTTCATTGCGTAAAACACACTCATTCTTTTTTCCCCAGAAATATTCAGCACTGGAGGGTGAATCAATATTCGTTTAGACCCGTACACAGGCCTGGTTTCTGATGGAGTGAGTGGGAGACCAGTATGACGGCTGCAAACACAATGGCCAACAGCTGAAAGTAGGGAGAGAAAGCACTCATACACACTGAGGGTATCAAAAGATCATCCCTTTAACACACACATCCACCGCACTCGCAGAGCTAGAAGGTGGGCTGAGAGAGAGTGGAGGAGTGGGCAGGAAAAATGAGAGGATTACAGATGGATGTTGAGAGAGGTGAGGCCAGAGAGAAGTGAAAGAGCAGTGAAATCCACAACCACACAGAGAGAAAGGAGCCTGTAATTTCACCTAGAACCTGTCTGCCTTTCAGCCTGTCTTTGTCTCCTGCTCCCAGCCTCGTGTTGCATTTATAACCGTACACAGTCTTTTTCTCCACTTCACATTCAACAGAGCTCACGTTCTCTGTGTGAACATCTGTATCGGCCTGTGAGCCAGAACTAAAGTTTGTCAACACCCACTGAGTGGTAAAAAAATCCAATAGCGTTGAAATGCTTCACGTTTAGAGTTTACACCATAATCTTTTTTGAAACTGCTACAGAACCATATGTTATTTAGGCTTCATTTCAAAGTATGAACAGTTTGTTTGTGGTGGTGGGAGGGAGTTCAAATATTTAAGAAACTCCATGTCACCTGAATTTATTTGCATTTTATAATGAACAACTGTAGAAATGCACACTTTAGTGCTTTTTGACTATTTTGTCCCTTAACACTTTGCTTGTGTTTAGCAGTTTGGGTTTATTTAACATTATGACAACATCTAGTCTAATATTATTTTCTTGTAACCTAAAGGTTTTTTCTGCTTTTTCTCTATTTGTAATTTTGTCATATTTGTGACACTGGAGATTGGGAACCTCTACTTTCAGAAACAACAGGTTTTTAGCAGAAGTGCTCAGGTCACATTGTATAATGCTGACATTTCACCCAAATCGAAAATTTTGCTGGTAAAAACTATTATTACAAAATACTTTTTATACATACAGTATGTGTGTAGTTTTGTATGTGTTTGACTAACATACTGGAAGCATATACAATCATTCTGATGTGATGTAGGCAGAAAAAAGAAAAATTGTGAAACCTCCAACTGAGCTCTGACAGGTAGGCTGAACTATAGTACTTTGCGTAGCCTGTAATGGAAATAAAATAAATTGGGCCTCCACTAACTTCCCGACTTCACTGTGTGGCAGTGTTTTTGTTCTGAACAGGCATGTCTGTCAATGCCCATGCTTGTGCATGAATCTACAAGTCTAGCTGAGTAATTGTACACTACATTGTGTACATCCCTACCCTCCCCATGTATTTCCCTAATCAGGGCTGGATGGCTCATTATTAACTGCAGCAGGCCACTCGTGTGACATGGAAGAAGGAGAAATTAGCAGCTGTCACCCAGTGATGAGTTCATTTCCTGACAGGTCTTTGCTCCAAAGAGTCCTGCTACAGACGACCAGAGGGCTGATGGAAAACTGCCGCTGAAACTTAATTGGCGAGCAGGAAAAGGGCAGGAGTGGAGGAGGGGAGGGTACATGCACGGAGACATGAGGGTAAAGAAGTGAGGGCAAGAGGGGGAGATAAACGTGCTAATTTTTGTTTAAAAAACAGAGCCAGAGGACAGTGTATTACATTTAATAGGTGTCCAAAAACATGATTCCAAATGAATGCAAATGCCCTAATCTTGTCTTAACTTGTTTCCAATTACCCTAAATGGTGGTTATTGCATTAGATAAGTTTTCATAATACTATACTTTCATTTGTCCATTCAGCCAAGAATTGGACATATTTTGTTGGGTGACACACACTCATGCACATTCACATCCACTCATACATAGAAACAGTACCTTTCACCCTCTCCCAGAGGCAACTCTCATCACTCTCCCAGGGACAACAGACAGGGACAGGGTGGCGGTCTGTTTCACTCTCTCTCTCTCTCTGTTTCCCTGAGTATGATAAATATGGCAATTCTGTTTAGTCGCCATCTATAGAAAACATATCAGCCTGGGGATCATTTTCTTAATGTCTCCGCTATTAGTTTTGGTTTCCCTTTGGCAGTATTAGCATGCCGGCTGATATGCTCTGTGTGTTTGTGTGTGTGTATGCGTGTGTGTGTGTATTTGTGTGTGCATGCCCTCGGGGCTCGAGGTACAATTCTATTAAACCCGACTTGTTTGTATATTTCCAGCCTGTCTCCTTCTACATGTGCCCTGCTTGCTAGAACCTCTAATCCTGGTGTGTACATACATCTATAGGCCACGTGTAGTTGCATGTAGAGTCCATTGTTTGTTTTTGTGAATTTTGTCGCTGTAAATTGATAGACATTTGAGGCAATGGTGATGTGCAGAGGAGGCCACGGTTCAGTTACAGTTCATCTCTTCCATGGGAGTTGTTCTGGGAAAAAGGGTCAGGAGAGAGAAGGGAAGGGAGAGTACGTGGGGAGCCCTGCATGGCTCTTCTCTCTTTCTCTTTGTTTTCTTATGTGGCTCTAAATTTGTGTCTTTGATCATGTTAATCCCTGTCTAGTGGCCCCCCAGTCTCCCATCCATGGACTCACTGCCACACGTACCTCAGTGCCTGACAGAAATTGACTACCCCCTCCAAAATGGCAAGCATTCCTCCACAGAGCAGCTTACCCCTACCCCTAAAAAGAATCAAATAAAAACACCAGGCAGACAGTTTCACTGCAGCACTTCATTAAAGGCAAAGCAGTGATTGAAAAGGGATCTGATTAGCTCCCTATGATGAGATAGCAATGTTTCAACCTTGAACCAGAAACAACTGTAAGTGCTTTTTAATTAGGTTCACAACATTGAGGAATAGCACTTCAAAAGTTAAAAAGAAAAAAATTGGAGAAGGGAAAGTAAATGATGAGGCAAAGAGTGGATCAGTGGGAGGCCTGTTCCCTCTGCTCTTACAAGAGCATTGCTTTTTCAACACCATACACATCATGGAAGAAAAACTTGAAATTGAAGTTCCAGTTTAGTTTCTCCTCCACTTAGATTTACAATATTTAAAATTATATACACCCCTTGAGGGGAAGAAAATGGTATGCCTCACATCTTCTCTCTTCAATTAAACAATTTGACATCCTCAATTTTATATCAGTGGCCTTCAAAGAGTCTGATTCACGTGTATAGACTCTGAGAAGTCGGCACACTACCCTGAGCCAACACGCCACTCTGTTTAAATAGCAGATCTTCACTGTCACCATGTGATAACACCTTTCTTCATAGCTGCTACAGCCATCTGCTTCATGTCAGCACTGCCATATAGGGGTTAATTCTGTTGGTATATTCGTTTTAGCAAAACAAACAGCTTGACAGATGAAGAGAGAAAAAAATGGTATGATAGGCTTATTTGATTCAGGAAATATTTCATGATAAGGTGAAACTTTAATGTTGTATTTGGCAAAAAAATTGGGTCACTCCAGCAGTAAATACTTTTAGCCTACAGCAAAAAGGAAAGAACAACCAACACCAACACTGAAAGTACCTGCATCAGAATTAATCAAAGGGCTACATTCAAACTGTTACTTTTATTTTCCGATGTAAAGTCATGAATTTTTACTGTAACATAGTTTAGGTTCACTCAAGTTTCCCACTTCATTTCAACACCAGTCAGATGTTCAGTGAGAACAGGGATATCAAAGTACAAGGTAACAAAAATAGTGTAGACAGCGCTCTTTGCAGTCTTCAGGTTATTACAGACAGACAGGAGCAGCACGTTTTGAGCTAAATGCTAATATCGACATGTCCCCTGTGAGGCTGCTGATGTTTAGCAGGTTTCATGTTTACCTTGTTCACCAGCTGTACTAGATTAGATTGTGTAGATTAGCACAAGTACAGCTGGTGTGGAGTTTAGCAAGTATTTGATCATAAACAAAGGTGATGGCGTCATGGCGTTACTACACTGAAAGAAATATTCAAATTTCACTGTAATCGATAATTCAATAATTACTTTATTTGCTTTGAACCAATGTGAATTTGACCGATGGATCAGTGCCATCATCCTGACATCATCCTGTTTATTCACCCTCCCATGAGCATATCCTTGTTGTTCTTTGTATCTATAGATAACTTGTCTTTGGGCGTGTCACATGACATGCCGCGTGACGTCATATGACCATAGGCTACTGAGAGCCATCACTCCTTAAAAGCACACACCTGTTGGTGTTTGTGAACCCAGTAAGGCTGAAGAAGCTACAGTGTTGGATGTGTTGCTTGGATTTTTAGATTCTGCATATATTAAATAAATCAAGAAAAGACATCCCTGGTATGAACTCAGTTATTTTCACATTTCAAGATTGTGTTTTCTATTTATTTTCTCTCCCATCTGGTTAAAACTACTAGCACTCTGATTATTGCCAATGTGACTTGATAAATATATGATAAATATGGCTAAACATTTGCTGACAACAGAAAAGAGCAACAGCAACACCGCCAATATTAATCCATCCCCGGAAGACTTGTTCCAGTTTTTCTTGTTGATGTGGCTTTTTTGAAACTCACAAAGCTGATTGACTGACCACAGCTTGACTGCTGGGAACCCAATGCAAATGTTATTCATTTTGCCACATTTTAAAAGTTTACTGAAAATATTCTGGATCAGTCAGCTGGATGGAAACAAAGTTTAACGCAGTGATGTGCCCATCCTGTGACTCGCACCGACTACATATTTACACAGCTAAAAACTGTGAGCTGCTGATTTACTTAGAGTTTGCTAACTGTCTGATGTTGTTTCACAGAAAGACACCAGAAAAGACGTATGAACACTTCTAGGGCAGATGTGTCAGATTTCAGATGAAACAAGATTCCACATACTGATCTTAAAACTCTGTTTTCATTTATTACACTTACATTGCAGTCCAGCTGGACTATTGTCATTGTATGAAATGTTGTATAACTGGACCCATGTGTTTTTGCATCTTAACTATAAAAATGATGTGACTAAAATGAGAATGTCAAATATCTCATGAGCAAAGTTTCATTTTGCAGCAGGCTTTCCTCCTGCTCATCCACTGTCATGTCTGCTACTTTTCTGTTTTCTGGCTTTTACTTCTTTTTTTTAAGTGAGGCCTCAACTCTCAGGGTGATCTCATTTGTTGGATTGAGTTTTAGTGTCACTGATATTGGATTAGATGTGATACCACTCCTGACTCTGCCACTGGAGAAGTGCAGTCACGAATTTATGGAGCTGCCAATGGGTGGTGTCTGTGTCATTCAACAGGACTCATATTACTGGCTAATTTGCTCATCCTCAGTGATTTGGTTGGCATTTCAGCCCTCAAAAAAACCCTACATGGGAGTTAGCCTTTGAATATAATGTTCTCAGAGAAGAGGAATATGTCGTTTGAAAGGATTTATTCCCAAATTGATCTTAAACATATCTGAGCTTGTTATAATTTCTCTGCTTCTCTCAGAGCAGGGTATTTTAAAAGCAGGACATAATTGCAGTGTGCTTCCTTGCCAACTACCCTGACCGTCTGCCTTTTATCCATCTTGCATGGTGAATTGAGCCCTGCATTTGTGAAGTGTAGCCCTGGGAGTCCCCTAGTGGCCCCTGCCTTGCTGTAACAAGCATGGGGGGCCCCTGTGGTAAGTGTTCTCTGGGGACCCTGGTTCTGATCTGGCCATCCCTGGGGTCCTGTTAATTCCTGCTCTGTTCAGAAAGCCTCACCACTCTCCACTGCTCTCTTCCTACTTCTCTCCACACTGCTCTCTTCCTCTTCATCGTCCTCCCTCCCTCTCTCGCTCTGTTCTTTATGTCGAAGGTATGCTGTCAACAGGGAACTCGGCCAGTCTCATTAAAAAGCTGGTAGAGGTTGTGAAGTTGTGACGGTGACAGAGATGTGCAGATCAGTGGCAGGGTAGTGTCACGGTTGGAGAAACAGTCCATTAACCAAACTCTGCTGATATTCCATTAATATATGACGTGGAATCAACCCAGTATCCCTACATGTTCCATCCATATTGGACAATTCTGCACCCCACAATTAATGTCAAGTAGTGTGCCCTATATGTAGCCATGAGGGAAGTACAGGTTTGGAGATCCGGATGGTGTGTATGGATGTAGCATGTCCTACTTTTAGATACAAGAGCTCATCCAGACTGCATACCCATGATCTTTTCCCAAACCGGAGTTTCCACTGGCTCACCACACCTCAGTCCTATTTCCTATGTCATGACCATAATATTTCCCTGACTTTATCCATAGTGTAGTTACCATGAGCAGATACTGTAATGACCACATTGGCAGTTAAAAAAATAGGATTTGAACATTATCTGTGGTTTGAACAGATTGTCATTTTTTTTGAGACAGTTGTGTGACATATAATGTAGCTCCAGATGAAAGTTGGGCCATAGTAGCTTCTGGCATCATCTTGTGAAACCTGTACCAATGTCTTTTTTCTATGAGTGGAAACAGTAGTTGTCATTCTGACAGCTGACAATGAAAGGCAATTCGAGAAAAAATAGATCTTGAACCTGAATCGAACCCAGGGTGTTGCAGTTAATAGCACGTTGAGTCACTAAGATGCCCCACATGTTTGTCCAAGCTGCTTTCATTTGAATGTTCCCTAAAGATATTGTGCAGCTTGGCTCTACTTAGGACCTGTCCAGGGTGTACCCCTGCCTTCCACCCGAAAGAGAGCTGGATAGGCTCCAGCAGATCCCCGTGACCCTGGTTAAAGAATAAGCGGGTATAGAAAATGGATGGATGGATGGATGGCTCTACTTATATGCTTCATCTTGCCAAAGTGTCACTGCACAAAAGCCACAACTCTAGTTTTACTGGATAAAGGCATCCTCCAAATGAGGCACTAAGATTCCCTCCTGATCTTCTAGCCATTATCTGTATCTTGCCACAAGCTTTTCTATCTGCCCTCTGCCCCTTCCTTCCTCTCCCTTTCTCCCACCAGTCCCCCCACCCCTGCACTGTGGCTGGGCTAAGAAGGGGTTTGAGCATACAGGGTTAGGGAGGTGGAAGGTCCAGGGGAGGCCAATGGAGGCAGGGGAGGCATGTACATGTGTGGAGGAGGAAGGGGGAGGTGCCCAGATCATGCCGGGAGACTCCACAGGAGTGATAAGAGCGAATAAGCTGTCAGCGTGGGCGTCAGATGGACCTTATTGTTCATATTTAGATGGAGGAACAATGGCGGGGTGTCAGACAGCTATAGTTCATAATCTGCTGATGCTGACCAAGTGTCAGTGTGATCCATGAGCACCGAGGCTCCTGAATCCTTAAGCAATCCCCTGTAGGAATGTCATGGGGGAAAGTACAAATGGGACAGCATCTGCCGGACTATAGATAGATAGGTATAGCAGAAGGGGAGGCAGAAGAGGGAATGGAAGGAGGGCAAGGAAAAAAGAAAGGATAGGAAAAAAAGAAGAATTAGACAGAACGAGGGTGAGACAAATCCAAAGAGGACAAAATAAAATGCCTGAAAGGGAATTTACTAAAAGAACAGCAGAGCACATTTTACCCCAAAAAGAAAAGCTGATAAGTGTTGGGGAAATGGAGGAAAGCACCTGCAAGGAGAGAGCGATAGATGGATGGATGAGGGATTAAAACGAAGAGGCGGGAGGGAGAAGGAGCAGAAGTGGGGAGCGGTGGGGTGAGGGCGTCGATTGTGAGGAGGCCTTTAGCTGTGTGAGCTCCCACCTGCAGGTGAGACAGAGAGGAGAATGGGCGTCAGATTAGAAAGGGGCCCTTAGAGCTTCTTCCCCCACAATAAAGGCTTGATTCTGGGCAGAGAGATGCCCTGAGACGCCAGGCGCACCCTGGAGCCGTCACAGCCTATCAGCTGCTTTTCTATACTTGTCTTGATTGAAATGCAACCACGCTGCCCTCGCACCGCTTCAGCTGTGACAGATGACAATTAATGGTGATTCTTTGATGGAGATTTTGAACAGATCTTATCAAGCTGGAGTGTATGTCTGTGTGTCTGTCTGTGTGTGTGTGTGTGTGTGTGTGGATTGTGACAGTGCTTTGAAGAATTGTAAAGAGCCATGCAAAGCTGCACACATGCACACGCTCAAGTCATGTGTTTTGCTGGTGTTCTTAAATGTGTCACCACATGTGCCCCCCCCCCCCCCCCCCCCCCCTCGCCCCAGGCATTCTTCATTTACTGTCACAACCATTAGACATGGAAGGGGAGAAAAATAAGAGATGGTATCAGTAACGCATGAGCTACAGTAATTAGCCTCCTGATGCAAGAATGTGTATGTGTTTGCTTGTGTGTGTGTGAGTGTATGTGTGAGAGAGAGATGCTGCATTAATGCACAGCACACAAATGAACACCAGTATATTCCTACATCTGCTGAGGGCTCTCATCAACAAGGGCTGTGTAAACTGGAATCACCGTTTTTAGGGCTGAGTCGCAGATTCTCTAAATTATATATCATCTCCAATGACTCATATTCATACTATAAGCTATGCTAATGCCTCCATTAGTTTATGAGCTGACATGAGATGTAATGGGAACCCTGTCATGCCATGCTGATTCCTGCCAAAGACCCAGATCTTCACTTTCTCACCCACCTTGTTCCCTGTGCCACCACCTCTAGCATCTCCTCCCCTCTCTCCTGGGCTGCCGAGTGTGTGTGTGTGTGTGTGTGTGTGTGTGTGTGTGTGTGTGTGTGTGTGTGTGTGTGTGTGCGTGAGTGTGTGTGTGTGTATGTTCTGTAACTCAGCTTTAACATGTACTGGAGCTGTGGGGTTATGTTTATACTTATTGTCATTAGTGGCGTGTTATCACAGGAGCCACAAGAAATTCCTTTGTCTTTACATTCTTTCCTGGTTATAAATAATAATGCTGTGATGATTTCTAATTTATGTTAACTCTGTTAGTTAACTAAAACTCAACACTAACACAGTTAACTCTGTTAGTTAACAGAGTTAACTGTGTTAGTGTTGAGTTTTAGTTTTGTATAATCTTAGACATAC
This sequence comes from Mastacembelus armatus, assembly GCF_900324485.2. Lineage (NCBI taxonomy): Eukaryota > Metazoa > Chordata > Actinopteri > Synbranchiformes > Mastacembelidae > Mastacembelus > Mastacembelus armatus. Next base: position 6,136,656 of record NC_046648.1, read on the forward strand.
AAGGTTTTGATTTATTAATCTCCCCTGCTAAATAAAGGTTCAGCTACAGTTATTTTAAATTGTCCATTTTTTCCATTGAATGTCCAAAGAACCTAAAATATTAGTATTAAAAGCAAATAAACATCTGTAAAGGCTTTTTTTCATAATCAAAGGAACAATTTTCACTCATTGATTGTTTTGTGACCCTACTTTGCCCTTATTTTGTTCACTGTGTAACTACTGACTATGAAGATCAAAACACTCCACGAAGGTCTCACATTAAAAGCCTCCCACCATGGGATGATAATGGAGGCTTTTAATGTGAAATATATGTGGAGGAAGTGACTGGCCTCAGTGAGAGCCAAGCAAAATAAATAAATAAATAAATAATCTAAATGGACTGCAGTGAATTAGTGAATGAGAAAATTGTTTGCATCAACAAGATAAACAGGATTTATGCAGGGGTGTGACACCAATAATCCCAGTTTTTTTGTTCAAGCTGCTTTGCATTAAATTATATTACATTTTATTATATTTTGTTATTAACCTTAGTTATGACTAGTTCCATATTCAATTCTGGACATTTATTGCATGTCATCCATGCTCTCATACTCTCATTTCTCATATATCTTCTTGCTACTGGACAAAAATGCTGTTAGATGTTAAAAAAATAAATCAGAAAAAGGAATAGTGACCTTGAACTCTAATTTCACATCTATAAAGCATGACAGGTTGTCATTATCCATCCGCTGGTCTCATTGGATCTTGTTACCCATATTTGCCCCAGGTTCTTCCACCCATTCCCATTTCACTGAGTTGGACTGTAGGTCTGGGGCCTGTTCAGCATCAGGCACTGTGAGTTGATGTCCAACATAAACACACAGCAGTTAGAGTCCTGCTCAGTGAGCAACAGTGCAGAAGCTTTTGCCTCTATGTTAAACACCGCTGACATCACTGAGAGCTTAGCCAGTCCCTCACCATGCTCCCAAAGGCTGAGACTTGCCTCAGTAATCAGTGGGTAGATCCCGCAATGCACACTCACTTACTGGACACAGAAAATGAACTGGAACTCATTCATTTGGCTGAAACAAACAAGACAGACAGTGACAGGAGACATACATGTGTTCTTACAGTACACACACATACACACCAAACTAAGAGCCCTGTCAAAGCAGCATTTATGACAGCTAAGTTCCAGACTGAAATCAAGTCATTTTAAAGGAATTCAATGCTGAATGCATTCAGTGGATTTACTCACAGAGGTGAAGAACTTTGGTGAGCTTTGCATTTGCAGTTTTGACAATTGAAAACCAACAATTTTAACTTTTCAGGGAATGTGGAATAGAAACCAACAGAAAGTTGCCAAACATAATTCACCCATGTAGAAATTAATTAACAAGAGGAAATCAAGTCAAATTAATGACAGGGAGGCACAGAAAATACAATTAGACACACATGCAGGCACACCTGTACACAATCATTTTCATACTGTATGTTGCCACCTGCATATACCCCACATAACATAAAGGTCAAGTGAAGCCCATGTGTGTGCCAGTATGTGCTGAGCGGGAGCTGTTCTGATTTTACACATTATGAATCAGGGAGGATCTTAGAAGCTTTTGACTGCTTTTACAGTTCCCATCTATCCATCTCTCATCAGCACCATTCATACAGCTTTTACAGAAAACACTTGTATGTAAACTGATATACAGCTGATATCAGTGTAACCTTACCAAAACTGTACTACATTTATTCTGGAAAAATGAATAAAACAAGAACATCTACTCGCGCACACAGACAGTCATTGTATTCTGTGGATTCAATGCTGTGCCCCAAGTTAGAATAGAGAACAAGTAACTATGGCTCATCTCTGACACTTAATACAATCTTGTGGCTGTGATCAAAGATATTTTTCAGAGACCAGACGTATTTTTCATGACCAAACGTTATTTTTCAGGACCTAATGTATTTTACTGGACCACACATATTTTACTGGTACAGACATATTTTCATGACCAGACATATTTTTGAGAGACCAGGCGAATTTTTGAGAGACCAGACGTATTTTTCAGAGACCAAACATATTTTACTGGAGCAGACGTAGTTTTCAGAGACCAGATGTATTTTTCATAACCAGACGTATTTTACAGGACCAGTCGTATTTTTCAGAGACCAATCGTATCTTATTGGATCAGTCGTATTTAATTTGGCCAGTTGTATCTTATTGGACCAGTCGTATTTTATTGGACCAGTCGTATTTTATTTGACCAGTCGTATCTTATTGGACCAGTCGTATTTTATTAGACCAGTCGTATCTTATTGGACCAGTCGTATCTTATTGGACCAGTCGTATTTTATTAGACCAGTCGTATCTTATTGGACCAGTCGTATCTTATTGGACCGGTCGGATTTTATTAGACCAGTCGTATCTTATTGGACCAGTTGTATTTAATTTGACCAGTTGTATCTTATTGGACCAGTCGTATCTTTTGGACCAGTCGTATTTTATTGGACTAGTCGTATCTTATTGGACCAGCTATATTTTATTAGACCAGTCGTATCTTATTGGACCAGTCGTATTCAATTTGACCAGTTGTATCTTATTGGACCAGTCGTATTTTATTTGACCAGTCATATCTTATTGGACCAGTCGTATTTTATTTGACCAGTCGTATCATATTGGACCAGTCGTATTTTATTAGACCAGTCGTATCTTATTGGACCAATCGTATCTTATTGGACCAGTCATATTTTATTTGACCAGTTGTATCTTATTGGACCAGTCGTATCTTATTGGACCAGTCGTATTTAATTTGACCAGCTGTATCTTATTGGACCAGCTATATTTTATTAGACCAGTCGTATCTTATTGGACCAGTCGTATTTAATTTGACCAGTTGTATCTTATTGGACCAGTCGTATTTTATTTGACCAGTCGTATCTTATTGGACCAGTCGTATTTTGTTTGACCAGTCGTATTTTTCTGAGACCAGTCGTATTTTATTAGACCAGTCGTATCTTATTGGACCAGTCGTATTTTATTGGACTAGTCGTATCTTATTGGACCAATCGTATCTTATTGGACCAGTCATATTTTATTTGACCAGTCGTATCTTATTGGACCACTCGTATTTAATTTGACTAGTCGTATTTTATTGAACCAGTCGTATCTTATTGGACCAGTCGTATCTTATTGGACCGGTCGGATTTTATTAGACCAGTCGTATCTTATTGGACCGGTCGTATTTTATTGGACTAGTCGTATCTTATTGGACCAGTCGTATTTAATTTGACCAGTTGTATCTTATTGGACCAGTCGTATCTTTTGGACCAGTCGTATTTTATTGCACTAGTCGTATCTTATTGGACCAGTCGTATTTAATTTGACCAGCTGTATCTTATTGGACCAGCTATATTTTATTAGACCAGTCGTATCTTATTGGACCAGTCGTATTTAATTTGACCAGTTGTATCTTATTGGACCAGTCGTAATTTATTTGACCAGTCGTATCTTATTGGACCAGTCGTATTTTTCTGAGACCAGTCGTATCATATTGGACCAGTCGTATTTTATTAGACCAGTCGTATCTTATTGGACCAGTCATATTTTATTGGACTAGTCGTATCTTATTGGACTAGTCATATCTTATTGGACCAATCGTATCTTATTGGACCAGTCATATTTTATTTGACCAGTCGTATCTTATTGGACCACTCGTATTTAATGTGATTAGTCATATTTTATTGAACCAGTCGTATCTTATTGGACCAGTCGTATTTTATTTGACCAGTCGTATCTTATTGGACCAGCTATATTTTATTGAACCAGTCGTATCTTATTGGACCAGTCGTATTTTATTAGACCAGTCATATCTTATTGGACAAGTTGTATTTAATTTGACTAGTCGTATTTTATTGGACCAGTCGTATCTTATTGAACCAGTGGTATTTTATTAGACCAGTCGTAGCTTATTGGACCAGTCGTATTTTATTTTGGTCAGTTGTATTTTTCAGAGACTAACTATATTTATCTGAGACCAGTCGTATTTTATTGGACCAGTCATATTTTATTGGACCAGTCGTATCTCATTGGACCAGTTGTATTTTATTGGACCAGTCGTATCTTATTGGACCAGTCGTATTTTATTGAACCAGTCATATTTTATTTTGGTCAGTCGTATTTTTCAGAGACTAACTATATTTATCTGAGTCCAGTCATATTTTATTGGACCAGTCGTATCTTATTGGACCAGTTGTATTTTATTAGACCAGTCGTATCTTATTGGACCAGTCGTATTTTATTGAACCAGTCGTATTTTATTCGACGAGACATATTTTTCTGAGACCAGTCGCATTTTCATGAGAGCAGTTGTATTTTTCAGAGACCAATCGTATTTATCTGACACAAGTCGTATTTTATTGGACCAGAAGTATTTTATCTGACCAGTCATATTTTTCTGACACCAGTCATATTTAATTTGACCAGTCGTATTATTTGGACCAGTTGTATTTTACTAGCCCAGTTGTATCTTATTGGACCAGTCGTATTTTATCTGACCAGACATATTTTTCTTACACCAGTCATTAATTTGACCAGTCGTATTTTATTTGGCCATTCGTATTTTTCTGAGACCAGTCGTATTTAATTTGACCTGTCATATTTAATTTCACCACTCGTATTTTATTGGACCAGTCATTTTATTTGACCAGTCATATTTTTCAGTCCAGCCGTATTTTCTGAGATCAGTCGTATTTTATTGGACCAGATATATTTTATTGGACAAGTCATATTTTTCAGAGACCAGTCATATTTTTCAGAGACCAGTCATATTTTATTTGACCAGACATATTTTTTTGAGACCAGTCGTATTTTATTGGACCAGATGTATTTTTCTGAGACCAGTGGTATTTTATTGGACCAGTCGTATTTTTCAGAGTTCAGTCATGTTTTATTGGACCAGACGTCTTTTTCACATTCAAGTCGCATTTTTCAGAGCCCAGATGTATTTTACTGGACCGGACGTATTTGTCAGAGACCAGATGTATTTTACTGGACCAGACGTATTTTTCAGAGACCAGACGTATTTTACTGGACTAGACGTATTTTACTTGAGCAGATGCATTTTTCAGAGACCAGAACTATATTACTGGACCAGACATATATTTCAGAGACAAAACATGTTTTTAATGAACTGATGTAATTTTCAGAGACCAGACCTATTTTTTAAGCAACAGACATATTTATCAGAAACTACACGTAACTTAAAACATGAAAAGGATTATGACATGTACTGTACATCAGTGATAAGACTGATTTAGCTTCTTATAAGCAATGTGGTAGATAAACTAGACATATGCAGTAATAGTGACCAACAAAATGTATGTACCCCGATGATTAGTAGTGAAACAGTAATATGTGTTTCTTTACAAGAACTACGCCAATATACACACAGAGCCCCATGGGTGTTTAATGGCAATATATCTGAAATGTTAGCCCGGCTCAGCAGAGGTGTGGCAGCTGCCTGTAGAGATGGCCTCAGACATCACTGCAGGCGAATGTTGTAGGGGAGGGTGGGAGGACAGCCCTGGAGAGCACCTACTGGAAAAAAAGTAAGCACAGCAGCCACAGTACCACTATAGTGCAACTACAGTACATGAGCAGTACTGTACGCAGTAGTCTGGGAGTTACTTAACTGCCTCAGGGTCGACTTAAGGGCTCTGACTGCAGGCCAGCTCAACATTTGCATCAGACTACATTTCTTCTGTTGTAGTCAGGTCACAACTGGCCAGGAGTGCCGGTCGGCATTTGGGGACCCAGCAATATTTGCATCAGACCACGAATCCCTGGTTTCAACACACTGTTTTTTTCTTTTCTCTGTGGTGCAGCAGAAACTGACATCACAGTTTGCTGACACTCCAGAGGAGGCACATTACAACAAGTTGGTGAGAAAATAAATAGTGAGAGGACATTTTCATTACTCCCTATAAGGTCCCACATTACCCAGTTTTCATGGTTTTGTTTTTTTGTATCTGCTACTACATATCTCAGAAAATCAAAGGATGAATTTTTAAAATTTGAGTTCATTAAATGTCTTATCATTTATTTTCTCCCTACCTGTATGACCTGTATGTGCCTAAACATGCAAAACATAGCTTTTGAATACCTTGAATGTCTTTAATTATCATGTGACAATTTTACAGATATTTTAACCAGTCAAGCAATTTAAGATAACAAATGTACATGCATTATGAATCAATCTGTTTTCTAATTAAAGCAAAAAAACATATTTATTAACATATAAATCACATGTGGATAAATCTGCCGTCATGTAACTAAGAAGATAGTCTCTCACTCTAAATGAGGAAAACACATAAACTTCTGTAACAGAATGGTCCCAAACCAACACATCAACATTTTGACTAAATGATGTTCCTCTCTGCCTCACACAACTCTCTTGCCAATTTAAAGGGAGAGCAGCTTGCGTCAATTATGGATGTGCACTATTGAAATGTTCATGTGATAGAGGGTAATAGCAGAGAACATGTTTTATTACTTAATTGAGTGGAGTTCCAGCAGGCCCTGTAAATGAGGAGTGACAGTAGGCGTTATCGCAGACCGCCCTGGGTAATTATGTTCTGCTAAGTCTGGCTCGGAGGAGGTGAGACTCTCAGAGTGGTTATAAACAGCAGAGTGAGGCGAACACACATGCACAGAAGCTGTTTTATTTCCAAGGCAAAGAGCTCAGTATGTGTGCAGTGGGAAGACTGTCATTTACGGCACTGAATGTTTATCAATTCAGACTTCCATCTGAAGGCTGACACTCGCTCAAACAGGTTTACATGCCACAATTAGCACATGTAACGACTTTGCAATCAAAAACAAAAACAAGCATGTTTGAGGCGCTCAGTCCTGGTGAGAGGTGTAATCATGTTCAGGGCAATTAGACAGGTTTGTTGTTCTCTACAGCCATGTTATGTACCTGTGGGATGCTGATTGACTCAACAATCTAATTAGGTTTCGTTATGTAGCCTCCACAACATGTTACAATTGGCAGCGAGGCCCGTATGGTACACAGGACAACAAGGTCATATTCTTTAAGCGTCAACCTCAAGTGGCCACCTTCAGCATCATCATGTCTAGTTCTTCTCCAGCCTTAAACCTTCCTGTAACCTTATGAAACAAAAAAGACACCAAGAAATACCTTAAGATTGGCTTACATTTGGTTGATGACGCTGCTGTGTCACTTTCAGTAAATTGCTTTCATTTACATGCGGCACGATTTAATAATAATGTTTTTTGGTATTGGAATCTTCTGTAGCTCAACCTTATATAGCATTTACTAAGAAAAAAGTAAGGACTATCACCAACTATGTTTGCTATTTTTTTCTGATTTGTTGATTGTTTCACCTAATAAATAGTGGAAAATGGTGATTATAATTTCTTAGAGCCCAAGATAACATATATAGAAATCAAAAATCTAAATCTTTTCCTCACTATAAAATATGATGGAAATATATCAAATCCTCAGCTCCGGGACACGGAAATGAACAAATGAAAAAAATAATCAAAATAGCTGCTACTTTTCTTTTGACAAATACTTGTTGTAACTCCAAGTTCATAACGATAGTACTAACCACACTGATTCACAAGTGAGCTCTGGGAAGTGTAGTGCAGAGACAAAGTTGAAACACTGCAGTCGTCACCACAAAAGAAGAAGAACTGAAAAAGATTTTACAGATTATCACGTTAATGATCATTTGAAACCGCAATAAAAATAAAATTAACTGATCGAAGGAAAGTTTCACACTGTCTGCGCGGCTGTGTTGAAAATTGCCCTTCTGTGATGTGATATATTTGACAAAAAAGAAAGATAAAGACCTGGAAGATGAACAGTGTATGATGGAGAATCACAGATGTTATGGGGAGGGGAAGGCTCTGGCCGTGTGACATGTTATCTATGAAAATGGATAAAGCGCGAAGAACAGAGGATCAACACAGTGAGGGCAAAGTCTCCATAGACTAATTATTCCTGTGACAAAGTGGAAACTGTGCCACCATTGTCCTCGCTCCACCCAATCACACATGTAGCGCTAAACTGTAAAGGAAACTCTCTGTTCTCTGAAACATATACATTTTTTCATATAACTCTAGGTGAGAGCACAGAGAGGCTCTGATTAAGGCGATGGGTAGTGAAGAGAATCTACAGTGTCACCCACCTTTGGGGCCCTCCTTAAGTAGCCTTAAATAAGATAATAAGGGCGACGAGCAGAAAAGAGAGGACTTTGTCTGCTGGCATTAGTGCGATGGCCATGTTAGTGGTGATATCTTTGAGGGGGGATAGTGTGCCAGTAATGAGACAGGGTTGCCTTCCCTTGCCGGCCCAATTAATCCTACATTTTCATAGCGTATAATCACTGCCCACAGTGCAGCCTTCTACTGGCCAGAGAAGATGTCGGAGGAGTCTCTATCTGTTGCCTTATCTTTCTTTCTTCTCGCTCTGTATTTCCTTCCTCTCATTCCTTCCTTTTGCAATTTATTACACTGGCATCCAGAGTGAAGTGAAGCCTCCCAGTGTGGACCTATCTGTCATCTCTACATTATCAGGAAAACGCACCGCCTACCATATTGTGCTACAAGGGACTTCGGCAAATTACTATTTTTATGGGGCATGATAAAGGAAATGCTGCCTTATGTTCAAATATTTTACTGTCTTAGAGGAAATGCAAAGGATTGAGTGTTTGAGATTGCTGTGTGTATGTTTTGTGTTTCTCTGAATGTGTGTGTGTAGTGATTAAAACTTACATTTCTATTACTGTATTAGCTGATGGATAATGCAATGATTGGATAATTATACTGATGCATTAATAACTGGAAAACAAATACATCCAAATTTTTGTTTTTTGAAAAATTGTTTTATAATTTTCGAAGAAAGTGATATATGTACGCCAATTAGCCATAGCAATATAACCACTGACATAAAGTGAATAATACTGATTATATTGTTACAGTGGCACCTTTTAGCATCTAGGGTATATTAAGCAGGAGGTGAACGTCCAGTCCTCAAAAGTTTATTTGTTGGATGCAGGAAGGCGGGCAAGTGTACAGATCTGAGTCATTTGACAAGGTCCAAACTGTTATGACTGGGTCAGAGTAGCTACCACACTGCAGGTCTTGTTAGGTATTCCCAGTCTGCAGTGCTTAGTACCCAGCTAAGGTACTAGGCCTAAAGGTCTAAAGAAGGACAAATAGTGAACAAGGAACAGGATCATGGGTGCCCAGGGCTCACTAATGAAGAGATTGCCCCAATAGATTAAACTTTTAAATTTGATTTAGCCTCAAAATATTCTATTGTTTGAATCTTTGTCAAAATGGTTCAAAATGAGAAATATGGCCTGTGAAAAGAAACATTCAGCAGCTATAACAGTGATATCACGCCACTAAAGTAGGAAGGCTGTTGAATTTGTCTGTAAAAATGATGTCTAAGTCCTCATGGCCACAGTTTTCACTCCTTTTACTTCAGTTTTTCACTGAATGGCAGTGAAAAACTGATGCATATGATCCACCAACCATCTGCCACACTGACTTCAACATGGTGTCCTATTGCATAATACAGTGTTAGCACCTTACTGGACATGAGCAAATGTATATTTGCCAAAAGCCTACACAGTCTTCAGAGAAAGTTTGGTTATGTATTTTGTAACATTAACTATATATATAGTAATTATAGATAAAGTGCAAGCACAAAAGTTACATTACAAATACAATTATTGTGGCGCATCATAGAGGTAACCTGTGACAGAGATTGTTTTTATTTCTGCTGTGATTGCTCTCGGCCTGAAAATGCATCAAGGACTGCAGTGTCTCAGTGTTCAGCTGCATTGAAGCCATGTTGCAGAACGATCCCTGAGATGATAAAGAGAGGAAAGTGAAAAGTCACATCCTGTCACATCTCATGATCTTTCTGCTGAAATGTGAGGCCTGCAGGGCCTTGAGGGTGACATCTTCCATATACCAAAACACCACAATGCAGTCAATGAAGTAGGTGGAGAAACAGAGGGGGTATGTCATATTGGGGGGAGAGACAGAAAGAGAGAGAGAGAGGAGGGGGGTGGAGCATGTGGAGAAAAAGAGACTGGATGATTTAACAGTAAATATGCCTGTGTAAAAGAAACTGATCCTGGCCCTCCCCATCGCTCTGAAATCCTACTTTCCTGTGTGTGTCTCTCTCTCCATCTCTACCTCTCCCTCTCTCTCCCTCAATCGCTGTCGGTGTGAGACAGATACCCCAACCTCAAAGTGACAGGCCCTCGAACGACTTGGCGAAGAAACCAAGCATTAATTAAGTCATTGCCGGACTGTAATTTCCTTGAGAAGTGAAAAAATGCACGAGAAAAGGTTACTGAGACCTTTTCTGTGTCAAAATTACCATTCGTCATGAATATTAATGCACCTAATGAAGACAACCTTTGCTTCATCAAGAATGTTCTGGAGCAGGGTGCCACGCTGATAGACTCTCCCTGGCTGTTTTTCTCCTTCAGTCAGGAGGGGAAACTGGCACACACACACACACACACCCACACACACACTCACACACACACACAAACTGAGGTTTACCCATTTGAGCACTCACATGCATCTTTTTCTTTATGTGGAGCAACATATCCTTTCTGATGCAGGGTGCCACATTTGACCAAACATACTGTTTAGGAACAGCATCGATACTAAAAGCAATACTCTTAAGTCAGGTATTAAAACTAAAGTACTATAATTGTGATGGAGCCGTTTTTCTTTAGTGTTTTTCCAGGGAAAAACATTATCCTTAAAGGGACGAATTTATGGGAAATATATAATTTATGCATACAATGTATTTTAGTATGTTATTATTATTTAATGGTTTATTACTTTATAATGATTTTATTGCATATTTTGTTTTATGTTTTTGCTTTCATAGAAATTAATAAGGATGAAAAAAATGAAGATACTATCCAGCTGCATTATGGTATTTGTAAGAGGCAGCATTTTTTAAGCTTCACTGAAAGACTCTAATGTGTGAGTTATGGAAGTACAATATTCAATGTCCCTTTAAGGGTATGAGCCTTAGTTTGATGGTATTTATGGATCAATGAACTGTACTTGTAGAGCGATTAACGGGGGATGTTCTTTCTTTTAGTTTGTTTGTTTTTAGCCATGCTAGCAACATGGATGGCTCCATGCTGATTTGTCTGTCAGTCTGAGCCTTACACGGATTCTTAGGTGGATTGTGCACACTCAGAAACATTATAGCTACGAAACAGCAGTTAGCATTTATCTCAATGCACTGCTGTGTCAAAGTGCAGTCTCACAAAGCCACTATTGTGGCTGCAGGCTCGTCTTGTTTCTGTCTTTGTTGCTCTTGTACTTTGTTTTATTCAAAGCTAATCAGAAATAAAAATGACATCACTTTTAGTCTTTATACCAGAGAAAATCTGCAAGACAGTTATTTCGAGAGTAATAGTCAAACCTTTACCCAGGAGCAGAGTAAAAGAGAAGAGAAGAGAAACTGTCAAAGATTCTTAACTTTAAAGATTCATATACATCTGGGCTTTACCTGAAATAGCCAAGCAGCACTCAATGAAATTATCCTGTGAAGTGGCGTCTCTGCATACACACAAACACACACCTGCTGTAGTCGCCACTAGTTAGTCGCCATCTTGGCCCTCCTTACTCCTCAGCCTCTCATTAATGCAGACCTGTCACACACACACACACACACACACACACACACACACACACACGGTATCTCAGCAGAGGGTGACAGCTCAGTGTTGAGTGACAGCAGCTCTGTCTGTCTGCTACAGGAAGATCTTCTGCTGCCAACAGTTTTGTAAAGTAACCCTCGACTGTCACTGCCAGAGAGGGAAGGGTCATCTATTCATATGTCTGCCTCCTCAAACCGTAAATAGCTTTCAGTGATGTCTCATCCATTATTAACTGCTTTTGAATTAATGACAGTCTTTTACTTTGCACACGTAATGCTGGTGTGGTTGTTTGGCATTGACTAATCCATCGAGTAGTAATTCCACCCCAAACCTGTCAATATGAGTTGAAAATTATGTTTAAGCAGAAATGTATTTTATTAAAATACTCCAAATACTACTTTGTGAACTTTATTCTTTTAACTTTATCTTTGCCCTTATTATCCCTGAAATCCTTTCATAAGGCACAAAGAAGCAGTGTGAACATGTTGCAGTTTAATGTAATATCCAATAAAACAAAGGAATGGGACAAAAACTTAAAATAAAATGAAAAAAGGAAACACATTCTTTAAAGCAGGTGTGTTTAATACAGTGTTTTCATTATAGCTTATAATCACACCATGGTATTTACAACAGCTATATTTATTTGATCACAGGACTGTTTTTTTTTAAATGAAACTGGTCCATGTTCATTGAACTGGGGGTAGGTGGCTGTGTTGCTTGCACACTTGATCTAATACTTGTTATAAGACCTGATAGATAACTGAACATCTGTTTGACATGATTCACTGATTATTTCCTTGCTCTCATTATGTGCGTACCTGTTTCTCCCCAGGCCCTGCTCCTCCTGCCTGCATGCTCTCCAGTCTCTGTTCCCACTTCTGTCCTCTGTTGCACCTAGCTCCGCCCACACTCACCTGCATTTCATTCCAGGTCATCAGCCTGTCTGAGTAAAAACCAACTCTCTGCAGTTGCTTCTTGCTAGGTTGTCGAACACTACTCTAGCCACCTCATGTATAGTCTTGGCTCCTGTTGACCTGTTGCTGACCTTTTTGCTCTGGAACAGGCCTCTGCCTGTAACTTTAGTCCTGTTTATTAATGAACTGTTGCTCAAACATTTGACTTGGTCAGCAGAATGCTCTCTACCTGCTTTACTTGCCTTACCAAAATCTTCCTGGTCGTGAGCTATTTCTGGTCCTGACTTTGCCTTGACCCGTTCACCAGTTGCTGGTTATGCAACTTGAACTGCACTGGTACTTATTGTTATCTCCAAAGTATTCCATGCAGTTTTTTTAAAAACAGAACATTTCTGTAACCCTGCTAGAGGATTATTATCTGTCTGCTCTAAAGACAAGTGTTCCAGTTACCTGCAGTCCAGTCTAGTATTAATTAGTGTCAACGTGATACTTCCTTGTTGCCTGTCATCTTGTGCACTAAAGATGATGATATGCAAAATACAGGGTTTGTAGTAGGAGTGTGAGTGAGAGTCTGAGACTGCAGGCACCAGTCAAAAAGTGGTTAGGACTGGACATCACATTTTATGTGGAAGCCATTTGATCCCACCAAAAACTTCTCTTCAACTGTCATTAATTACTGAGGGTGGTTCAATCCATTTACTCCAAGATTGTAAAGAACCCTTGTTTAAGGAATGGACATCACCCCCTCCTGATCTGGAATGAAAGCAGATTGGGTGCTGCTTGGATTTGTTGACCATGTTCAAATTAAACGATGAATACACTGACCGGAGGAAACAGGCCAAAGGGGAAAAACACCAGGTACACTGCCAATTATTTACAGCTCTTTTCAGGGAGAATTGTTCTTTTTTTTTTTTTTTGTGACCTGTGAGTTCATGATGTGAATTTGGACTGAGTTCAAATTCTACTCCTAGTGTGGAGGATCGCTGGCATTTTCTAGGTAAAAAGAATAAAACTTTTGTAACTGATTTGTAGTCAGAAGTCCTGCCAAGAAGTCCCATAGCTTGAAGGCTCAGAGACTCACAAGACAGACAAGAACATACAGTAAACCAATCTACCAAAAGTCAGGCACAGATTTTTTTTTTTTTTCCATGATTTGATCTGTTCCACATCAGTCGAAGAGAAAAAAAAATAATTGGCCATTTAATGTAGAGACAGAAAAAGAAAGTTTGCCTTTGTTGTGACTCTGCATAAGAGTCACTGCCATACATTATCATGAATAATACATCCATATCTTCTCAATAGCCACGGGTGGCAGGGATTAGATAAAGCACCATAAATAAGCTTCAAAGCCTGCTGTATCCCGTTTTGTTACACTTCGCCATAGAAGCCTTTACTTTAATCACAAACTTAGCCTTAGCTGGTGGGGCCCTTTTGTTGCATTTGTGCTGGTGTTGCTGTTAGTGCAGGGTGGCCCTGTCTGTACACATGTATTCATTTACCTAATTAACACAGAACTCACACTGGGATCAAATGAAAGCTACCGTAGGGGAGTCACACAGAACAAAGCCTGGTGAGGAAGCCCTGCTTCCTACTGTTGTCCGCCACTGGAATCCCTGAAAAAAAAAAGAAAAGACACAGACACCCGGACAGGGTTTTAGTTATGTGGTTTATCTAATATCTAAATATAGACAATAATTTCACAAGGTTCTCTTAAAAATATTGCAAGCCTTTAATTTATATTTATCTGGCAATTACATCTTATGCAAAGGATGAAAATGGAAGCTTTTTATTGAGTGTGGTAATATTAGTGGAAGACCTTGATGTTGCAAAATACATAACCAAACAAACTCTACAGACTGTGTAGGCTAGCTATTAACTTTTGGCAAACATGCATTTGCTCATGTCCAGTAAGGTGCTAACACTGTATTATGCAATAGGACACCATGTTGAATTATAAAAATGGCCTGTGGAATCTGCAGTGGCATTTTACAGTAACAATCTGTTTGACAATATTTTGTGCCTGTACTGAAGGAGGTTCTACTTAAACGAGACAAGGTCAACACTTTGTCTAAAAAATAATTGGCAAAATGCAGTTTCAGATTTACCACATCTTCACAAAACACTTGGGAAATGGTTTTTAAAAATGGCTATTAAAATTTAAAGACATCATCTTTCTGTTTTCAGTCAGCATCTGTGCTGGTATTGAACTGACTGGACCTGATATTGGTGCAAACCTAATTAGTAGCCCATCACACAGATTCCCTTGTAGATCTTCCTCAGGCAACATGAAATATGATAAACATCAGCTAACAATAAGGGATATTAGTAAGTGCTCATCAATTGTAGAGATATTCTCTCCTGGATATGTTTTTGTTCTGGCTCTGTTCTGCATTCATTAAGTCTATACAGTAACTTAATCTCAGTAGAAATGGCCATAATTAACATTTTATTTTTGGTGACATTTCTAAGGTTTGCTTAAACTCTGCTTGTTTCTGTCCCTATCTGTGTTTACATCTCTCTGTCTCCCCCTCTGAGGTGCAGGACTCACCATCTTGTGTTAATTTAAAGAGTTGGATGTCTTTAAGGACTGATTATCTTTAATTAACACAGTAAGATAGATGCTCATTCTAGCCGCCTCTTATCTCCGCCTTGTACTCTGTCAGGTTATTTTCACAGCTTATCACCAACTGCAGTGTAATAACATGAACTACCTGATGTGTATTATGAGAAAAGCTATACTGGAATATTGTTTTCCAAAAATGTATTCTAATTAACTTCGTAGTATAATGCAGGCTTTTCTTTGCAGTTCTTTACACAAACAAGCTTTTTGGTTTTTAATTCTTCATGAGGATCCCATAAGCTAATGCTCCAGTGGAAGACAGACAAGAAGGATTTAACAGTATCTTATCCCAACATCATCATATGGAAAAACTTTGACAGGCTTTTTATACAGCAGATAAAATATAAATCTGAGTTATCCATTAGGTTACTTAGTTAAGTGACACATTCAAGGACATGAAAACTGTTAATTAAAACTATAGTTACTGTACATGGAAACTAATGAAATGATTTCTTTGCATTTATTTTAGGTGAAATGCTTCCCATAGACCCATGGTTTACTCAGGATGAGTTACTAATAAGAAGACAGGACTATTTTTTAAGGGGTGACAGGTCAAAATTATTGGAAACCACTGCCACAGATATCAAGTGATTAGTGCAGTAAATGTCTTATCAAACAAGTGGCATTTCTGTTAGGTATGGACTGGCATATTACTGATTATTAAGCAATAACACACATCGATGAGTGCCTGTGTAGGCAGGAAAGATGTTGTTACATTTCCCTAATTGACTTCATTATTTTTCGACTTCACACAGCATCAAACTGCATCACTGCACTTGTGACACGGACACTTGGTGACCTTCTTCAAAGTTATGGCACATGGCTGTTTGACTGTAATAAATCGCCAAAACTGGGACTGACACAAACACCTGCAAACTAATGTTGTTACCCAAGTAAAGTTTAAAAAAATGTTGAGTGTGAAGGTCAGCTTTTGATTTTGAGCAGTGAAGGAAGGAGTATATTGCAGGTCTGATCCCCAACAAGCCGCACAGATCCTTGCTGAATTTTGTACTGTACACACTGTGCATTACATCACAGGTAAAGAGGTGAACACATATTGTTTGTGATACACACAGACAACCACAGAGATTAATTACGGGGGGTTGGATGTTGCAGCAACAGCCAATTATCACCTGAGGAGAGTCAGTTGGCCTCAGTTGGTTGGCAGCTACCCTTCTTTCTTCTCACGCCTCCCCTGAAATCAGTCGCCCATCAGCCGCCAGCAAATTGGATGAGGAGCCAGGAAACATATCACCATCCAAATACACAGTGACAACAAATCTGAGATTGCAGTAATAAACTCTAATTTGTCAAGAAGAATGAAGGATGAAGGATGCAGCCTGGTCAGAAAGCTGTGGCGCACAGAGGAGAGTGGAGGGACATGAGAGAAAAGAGTGATGTGGTTAAACTGTGTTCATCCAGGAAAAATCAACAGTGTTTTAGTGGTGGCTGCTTGGCAGTTCCATGGGAGCAGCTGGGGGCTTAGTGCCTCTGTTCAAAGGAATTAACAAAGGTTTTTCCAGCTGATGTGGGAAATTAAACCTGACTACAGCAGAAAATTGTTGTAAAGGTAAAAGAACTGATGATGGTCATTGTAGAGGAGAGTGTGACCACTGTGAACAGAGGGGATGGACAGACACAGGGAGAAACAGACAAAGAAGAGAAGGGTGAAGGGCATTTCATGTAATGTTGATTTCAGTGAACCCAGATTCGCCTCTCACCAGCGGCCTGACCTCGTCTGACTCGGATGATCCTTGTTGCCACGGAGACTGGCAAAACAAGTGTGACACTCCTCTGCTCTTCTCCCCTGTATATGAGTGATGAAAATGAATGTGGCCCCAGGATCAACACGCAACCATATTGGCAAAAAATCAATACGTTTTTTCCTCTGTCTTGCATCAGCCCAGTAAGCTGTAACATATCAATCTATATGTACACACACTCTACACTAATCCTTCCTCTTGGTGTGAGTTGTGTCTGTGTGTGCATGCGAGGGAGACAAAACCGTTGCATTGAACAAAAGCTGCCCACTGTGTTTGAACTGCTCCATTAAAACAATCTTTGTTTTTGATTCAGAGGAGAAAAAGTGCAAGCTGACTGAACACAGACTGGATGTCAGTGTAAAATAGAGCGGTTTTTGTTGTTTTGTTTTGCTTTCTTTAAATTCTGTGTCTCATTACTGTGCCGAGCCTCAAGCAGTCAGAGGGAAAAACCAAACCAGAGCAAATGTGCCTGAGCCCAGGGCCCCTAGAAGCCATGGGGGGTACCTACTTTGATAGAGGCCTGAGCATCATTACAACAGATGATGGAGTCAGAAATACAATGATAGATAGATAGATAGATAGATAGATAGATAGATAGATAGATAGATAGATAGATAGATAGATAGATAGATAGATAGATAGATAGATAGATAGATAGATAGATAGATAGATAAACAAAATTAAAACAAAGCCCAAAATACAAAGAATCTGGAATATATGGTGATGAGTTAACAGAAAGCTGAAATTACTACCCATAATAACCCACTGCGGTTCACTCCAAAAGTTCACTGTTCATGAAAAAAAGTAATGTGAGCTAGCGCTTTCTTTATGGGCATAATAAAAATTATACTGTTGTACTTAAATTTTTTAATAAAGTGGCTAAGAACATTTAGGGAGACTGGCATATGTTAATAAGACTGAGAGGAACAGGCTGTC
The DNA here is from genome assembly GCF_900324485.2 of Mastacembelus armatus. Lineage (NCBI taxonomy): Eukaryota > Metazoa > Chordata > Actinopteri > Synbranchiformes > Mastacembelidae > Mastacembelus > Mastacembelus armatus. Next base: position 6,154,607 of record NC_046648.1, read on the forward strand.
CAAACAGCGCTGTGGAAGAACAATCCCATCCTAAACCATCCCTAGTCCTCAAAGGTCAACCATATTTTTATAATAGCAGCCCTATGGCCATCTCTAAATCTGTCCACAGAAAATGGAGGCTGACCAATGAGTAGGTGTGGAAGATGAAGTCTAGTACCTGTGCAAGACGTGATTACAACACTCTTTGTAGGTGGGCAGGAAAGAAAAATGGGGCTTTGCGTTTTATAGGCTGGATTTCTTGAACATGGAAGTAGTAATATTTCGTAGGTCTGTTTCAATTTTTACATTTACATACACAGTTGCTAAAATGCTATGGTATTTTTGTTTACAAGAAAGATTGACTTGTTTTCATCACTTACATAGTGTCACTTCACAGACATCTCTACTTATTTTACAAAATATCTTTTACTACATGATCTTGTAAAGTGCACGCCCTGCAGGCAAACCCAGCCCTGATAACACAGCATCCCCCAAACACTGTCTCAATAACAGACTTAACCGGTTTGCTTCAGTTCTATGTCACATGATGTATCACCACAGTTTTCAGGTCTATGTTAACGTGAGTAGAGTAGTAGAGTAGTAGAGTTTTATTATTGACCCTTGACAGAGCCTGAGACACTTCACCAATTGTAGACATTAGGTTACATTTACTCATCAGTCTATAATAAACATTGTATAATGCCTCAGATATTTTTAAACAGAAAACCTGAATGACAAACTGGAGTTTGAAAGAAGCCCAGTGTGCGCAGTGCAGTGTTTTCAAATTGGTGCAGCAAGTGTATTAGCCCACTATAGCCAGGTTTATAGGAAATTTGCATGAATTATCCTTTAATACATGTTATAAGTGTGTGTGACTTTACACTTTGGGAATCATCTTTTTTTTCTCAGCAACTCTCAAAACCTACTCAGTAACCAGTTAAATTGTTTTTTTTACATCACATCAGAGGCAGATGACTGTGGTCTGGTTGAATCCTGAGTTGCCCCACTTATCTATTTCCTAGTGTATGTGTGTGTTTTTGTGAACGTCTATGTTGGATGTTGATGTCCAGGCTGTGGGGATCTCTGAAGGGCTGTCTGTGTATGTGTGTGTGTTTTCCCTAGTGGTGATGAGACCCTGTCTCTGACACGATGCTGCTCTGTTAAGGTCAAGCCCTACAGAATGTCAGGGATGATGACACGCACTGAAAGGTTTCATCTAATCCCTCCATTTCCCCTTCCCCTCTATCCTCCGATCTGTCTCCCCCACCTCCATCTCTGGCCCACTCACTCATAAGACAAGACAGACATATACCGGCCTTCACCTACAGTCTGCATCAAGACTCTTTGTGGGTGTGTTTGTGTCTGTGTGTGTGGTGGTGTGTAAATAGCATCAAACATCGCCACCCCAATAGTAAGGCCAAATCGGAAATGCCTGAGGCCCCTGTCTCTGTGTCTGCATGGTTGTTCTGGACTTTACAACCCACTGTCAGTGTCAAATATCTTTTCTTCAGTCTATAATGGAAGCACATTCATTGATACTGAGATGCCTTAATTTTGTGGGACACACAATGCAACAGTAGAATAGGCCGTAGTGTATTGCATAATGATGTAAAGAAGAGTTCAACACCTTTATAACTCTATTCTGAAGACAAAACGCTTCGGAAACTGTTTTGAAATTGTATCAGAAATAGGTTGAAATCCTGATTTCAGTGTTTATATTGGCAGGATCAATTGATGTCAAACTCTTTACATTTTGGTAGTTCAATCATTTACTGTAGCTGATGTTTAGCTGTGTAGATGTGAATCAGAATGAGTTCTGTATCCAATATATATATGTTAAAGACATGAAAATAGATTGTGTGCAAAGTGCAGGAACAAGAGCTTTTCAAGAAGGCATGTGGAATCTTATGTATTTTTATTATTCCCATATCTGATCCCTTCAGATCTGTCAGAATTAACTTAGGTTAATTCCTCTTCTATTCACCTTTATGTGAATGCCTCTTGACAGTCTTTGTTTGCATGTGAGAGCAATTCTAATTGTGTAATTTCTAAATAGCGTCAAATGAATTCAATTAAGTTGGCATGAAAAAGAATGTTATTTACACCTTACAAGATTACCTGGACTTAATTTCCTGGGGTTTTAAATAATTGACAAACAGCATGTGCGTACTTAACTAAGCCTCATATTATGCGCACAGTTGAACATGTCATCAGTTGATCTTAATGCTTTTTACTCCTACATTTTCTCTCATTTTTCCATCTTCCGTTCGCTCAGTTGCTCCATAGTTAACACTTATTAAATTAGCAGCCATCCACTGATCAAACAACGACCCTTTTCCATCGAGCCGACTCAATGACAACAGAGGTCTCCTCAGCATCTGGTGAGGTGCCTAGTTTGGTACAGATAAGCACAGAAGGATTGCTAATTATTATATTACAATTCAAGCAAACCATGTGAAAGCTGTGCAGCTCGGATTTGATTTTAACCCTGGTAAGCAAAGAAACAATGGTGGATTCAAGATGCCTCTCTTCCCCTGCACCTTCGCAAACTGTCATTTATCCTCTCACCTCTGTGGATTGGGTTTGGAACAGTGGAGGAATGGCGGAGATGGTGAGAGCTGAGGGAAGGGGGGGGCGGGGGGGTGAAGGATTATATAAAGAAGCAGCACTTGATGGTAACTGGTTGAGATTAGCGCCTTAGGGGTACAGCAGTGGCTGTGATTTTGATACTGCGCCCCCAGCTAAACGCTGAAGGCCGCCTTGCCTAGAGGAGTCTGCCTTCACCCACAGGCAGTCAAAGATTGTTTTCTTACCAGCATCTCCTCCTCCTCCTCCACCCCACCGACACCTGTCATCTCCAATGTCAAACTCCGCACAGAAAGGAAAAGACAACGCAAAGAATAAACAAAAGAAACATGCTTTTTTAAAGGCACACTCTGCATACAGATCTGTGAGGGTGATGCCCGGGCTTCACCTGCAACAGCCTGAGCCAAACATATTCAAAGTCATGACAAATAAGGCTTTGCAGGCTATTTAGGATGAAGTCTGATAATAAAATAAGTGTATTATTCTTGTTCAGCTGTAGGTGGGAGTTTTCAATCCAATTAGCACCAATAGTAACATATTTTTATTTCTGGGTCTTGATCACAAACACTTTTTTAGTATCAATTTGCTCCATGTTATGTATTTATTAAAACTCTCTAATTATTGGCAGCAATTGCAAAATAGAGGCATCTATTTTAAATAAAAGAGCATAAAAAAGATTCTCAGCATGGCTTTCATTTCAGATTTTGACGTATGACACATTCCTACATATTTTGGGAGACTGGATGGACTCACAGCAATATTATAAGGTGCAAGACTATAGTAAAACCAAATATAGAGAAAATTTTGTTCCAGTGCAAGCAGGTTGTATTAACTGAAAGCCTGACTTTATCATTAAATACTTAATGGAACTAGAGTTTGCAGAACTGTAATTTTACCACATTTACCACATTTTTAAAATTACAAAACTATCAATTGTGCTAATATTAACAAACATGATGTGTACAAACTGGGTTAATGAGCTGTGGCTGACAGTGTCTTATTATTTGGTTTGTGTGATACATTAGAAAAAGGTCACCAGACATCATCAATTTAACATTGGGGATGCTCCAATTAGCATCATAATGAATTGTTATGTGGCATTGAGTCAGATGTCTTAAACCAGGCTATTGTGAAATCAAAATTCTTTGTTTCCCATCAGAAAGACTTCAACAATGGGAACTCACACCAGCTTTGGAAAAATGATTTTTATCTAATCAAGTGTGAATGACCTTTGCTGCCTTGAGCAAACACATCTGAGTGGTAAGACTGAGTAAAGTGATCCTGGTGTGAAGCGTCCCTTGTCATCCATGCAGTTAAGCAGAAGTTTGAGATGACGTGTCAACAGGCAGCCCTGCCGGGTGGTGTTGTTGCAGCCAATGGGGGGCAGAGGACACAACGGAGAGTAATGGCTGCTACATGTCGCCAGCCTCACAGCAAAAAAAACCACTGCTCTGTTTTTCTCTATTTTAATTCCTTCTGTTTGTTTGTTTGTTGACCTTGCCATGTCATGTGACCTTCCTCCATCCAGGACCCTGACGAGAGAGGGGAAATGTGAAAAAACAACAACAACAATGAGCAGGACGCTGACATTTCTGTTCAGAGAAGGAACAAACAGCACATATAAAATGCCACCCAACCCCTCCCCCCGGCTCCCTTCAGACAAATTTTCTCAAAAATATGTGTGCGTCTTGAATGTCCGAGGTTGTCCGGCTCACGGCCACCATTGCCAAGGAAGTGTCATGGTGCCATGACAACTTCAGCAACTGTGGTGCGATGGGTGACCCTCGGCCGGCGGAGGGGGGGCACTAAATCCCCCACCCTCCCTGGATCCTGACAGATGTCATATACCTCCTCCATGGGCACCTTCTGTTTTCTGTTCACCTTTCTCCATCCTGCAGCGTTAGGGCTCCTGTCTCCACCTCGTCAAAACACACACACACACACACACACACACGTACACAAAGGAATAGAGACACAGAAACGCAAACTTAATCGATATGAGTTTATATCTATTAATGAACAATAGTATTGAAGCAAAAAAACAAGAATTTTGCATTGTCCGTCTGAATTAAATTCTTGAAAGTACACATACAGCATCACATCACACTAAACCTGCTGTGTTTAGCTTGTTTTTCAGTAAGAGCCCAGTCTGACACAGCTTAATTCTCATCATGTGTTTGCACTGACTCGGTCTACTTATGCATTTTGTTTAGAAACTCTCTGCTTTACTTAAAAGACAAATGTGCATCCTGAGCTTTCTGGCATTCACATCGCCTGCTCAGAGGACGTTTCCTGTTATTTACTGAAGGCTTTTCTCTGAGAACAGTTGGTATTTTAGTCTTAGCACACCCCACTCAAAACCTGTTTGCACAGATTTTCCCCATCATCCTTCAGACTGTAGTTTGACAGAAACATTTCAACAAAATGAGATTCTGCCTCGTTACTTTGTCTTATACAGTTACATCAAAAGTGTCACCAGCCCACTCCATGAATAACAAGTCTAACAAACCAAAAAGCCTTATGATATTAGATTTCCATAAACCTTGTGCTGGCTGCCTCCTCGTAGGGATTGTGTATCATCCACTCAAAATGCTCTCCTAGATGGAAATGCGCAGACTAAATCTGATCATGGTGCTAGATAATGTTCACTTCTCACTCCTGAAACACAGACTTGGGTAGGAAACGCAGGGGATCCTGTGACTAACCCATCAATCATGCTGACGTTGTGTTCGAGTGATGGATATTCTAATTTCCCTTTTATATACAGGTGCACAGGATGGATGGATGACGATTAATGGACGGGCATGTTTCCACAAAACAAAGAGAGATGCAGCGTGGCCCGCGGCGTCACTGTGGTGGGCAGGGAGCTCCAGTTTCCTGTGTTTTGAAGATTCCTCACATTTGGGACTTGATTTTCCTGTAAACACGTGAAGGCAAAGTATACATCTTGAGGTGACAAAGGTGTTGCTAACAGAACATTGTCTTCACTCTGCAGAGACCTACAACAGGTTCAGCAGTCACTTCTGTGACAGCCCGAGCCCTGCGACACCCTCACCTCATTTTCACACAACCTGTTTCTTGCATTCTGTCATTGCTATCACCTCAATAATTATTCCTTAACTTTCACCCCACCTCAGACTGCTTAGGCTGTAATTTATCTGAAAACATCATCCTCCTCAGGCCCACTCTTCCAATGCAGCATACTTATCTGTCACACCCTTCAAAGTCTGAGTTGTGCCAAACATCCTTTTGATGGAATCTTCTGACACATCTGAGCTGCAGGCTTGTATCTCTCAAGATGCCTCCTCAACAATCTTTCATGCTTTCTTTTCAAGCACAACTTTTTTCTCTCTCTGTTAGGCTTTTAAGCAAACACATCTTTCATATCGGACCGTCTGTTTAAGCATTTTTTTTTTTTCATTGCACACACTATGCTGGAGGTTTAATAATTTAACCACACTAATTGGCCAAAGTCACTGCTGACATGCAGGTAAACAAACAGGAGGAAGTGAGGAAAAAATGTTCTGTCGTCCTTAAAACAGAAGTTTGAGTTGGATTTAAAAAGGACATTATTTCATCATGTTTCTTGTTTAAACTGATAGACTTGAGTTTATTTTATTGCAAAAAACCAAAATATTTTGGACTAATCCCAGCATTTTGACTGATTAACTGGGACGAGTTTACACTCATTTTTTGATTTTTTCTGGATATCACTTGCAAAATACTTCCCCAGTGATTTGCACTTTTTTTTTTGCTTCACGGCTGACATTGAACACTCATAAAACATCCAGCGCCTGAGACTTTCTACGACTAAACACTGAGATCTCTTCCACCTCTGTCCTTCTCTTGCTCTCTGTCTCACTTTATCTCTCACTCTCCATCCCTCCCTCCCTGTCTGAAGCTGTCCTCCCAGCCATCTGTCATGTGATGTTTATGGGTCCTTTTGCTTTTGTGTCTTGATGACCACTGTCACAGAGAGCTACCCATTACCGATGTGGCCTGATGAACGATGTTACTCAGACGCATTGCTGACACCCCTGTGTCCTTGGCCGCAGAGACACTGCCTTGCTAGCCAGCCCAGGCCAGTAAAGAATGAGGATGGGGGACCTGGGGGAACTGGACTGAGGACCTGTCCATCATCCCACTGACAAGATGCTCATATGTTCCCCTCCCTCCCACCGCAGTCTTCCCTATCCTCTTTATCCAGCCAATGGAAATATGGGGATGGTCAGCATGGCGAAGGCGTTCATGTTGCCATTAATCCTGAGGTGGTGAATAGCGCCCTTACCTTTCACCTGAAAACATATCTACATCTGAACAGACACAGTGAGGCACCCTTGCACCCCTCAAGAGAGTGCAGAAGCTGCCCTAAAGGGTTAATGTCGGTAGAGGGAGATGATGGATGTTGTAGCATGTGATTTGATCTGTCAAATAGAAATGTTGGTGCTTGTTTTGATCTTTTATTCAGTGCATTTGAGGGCAATGCAGCAAGCCAGAATAAAATTTTATCATACTGAATTGATGGTGGTAAATCAAAATGGTTGTAATAGGACTTTGTAAAACCATGCTGTTAAATCAAGTTAAAATACTGTGCTTGTTCGAGTTGCTCTTGAACCTGGCTACCTCCACCTACAAATGATCATCTATCAAATATTGGCTAAGCTACTAAGGTTTGATCTAAATGCCTGGGTTTTCCTTTATTTTTTACTCTGTGATGTGCAGAGTAAGATTAGAAGACTTTATGTACCTGTGTTGTTTTGATTCCTATTGAAATAAATATATATAATAGAATTATCATAGTTCACTTACTAGTTTTTTTCCCCACAGCTTTTGACTACATTTCAGTCTCCCCTGGCAGACACTACTCTGGTAACATTCAAATGGATTTGTGATTTTCTATCTTCGTGTTTTAGAATAGTTAGTAGTTTTCTTTTCTTTTTTTTTTTTTACGTCTTTAGGCCTTAAACATAATGCAAATTTGCATAATCTGCAAAGGGATGTCATTACAGGATTGCTTGATTATATGAATCAAAAAGGCCAAAACAGCTTGGTTTTAGATTGGCTTCAGCATAATCCTATAGACATCTTTTGGCCTGAAAATCACAGAATCAGTGCTTATGTTAGTCTTAATACACGAAAAAGCTCCACCTTTTTAAATCCTATTGGCTGAGATATTGATCAAAACAGTCAACAGTAACGATACTCCTTTCGCAATAGTGCAATATAATGTGAACAATCTGTTGGACAAAACAAAAAATCTCATTTAATCAGTGAGGCCTTCTCTCCCCTTGGGTCACCCCCCCCCCCATCACTGTCTCTCTATGATCGTCTTTACTGGCCGGTGAGGCCACTGTTGAATTCTTAAGCAGATCACACTGATAATTGTATTTCATATTTCATAACTGTCAGTTGTGCGAAGGCTGCCAGTGTGTCCAGGAGGTATTTGTGTCTCTTTATGTCCTCCACACACCTTCCTTCTCTCACCCCCCCCCCCCCACTTTGTCCAACCCCCCAATCACCAGGGATGTGCCTACTGTCTCGGGCCTCGAATTACTCAATCAGGAGGACACATTTACGGATGACACCTTTATTACAATTAATCAGGGGAACTTGATTAAGAAAGTTATTCCTCCCCTTCAATGAGACTTACACAAGTAGTGCTGCTGCATATTGTAATTTATGTCCCACTGAGCTCTCGCGCCGCTGATAGACAGAAACAGCGACAGATTGCCAGCCATACTGAGACACGTGTGGACGTTTGCATGTGCCTGTCTGTGAGGGTGGGTAAGCGGGTGCATGCAACCCCCTCACATCTACATATCCAGAAATACATGCACGGCCTCAAACAAACATTTCCCCCTACCATTCTGTCATGCACAACTCAGGTTTCGCAAAGAGTTTAATAAATGACTTTAATTGGCTGTAGAGCTGTGCTCGCTGAAGGAGGCTTGAATATTCCATTTCCCTTTCTTCTTGTCTTTTTCTTTCACTCTCCCTCTCTTTAGTACACATACACACACATTTCTGAATGAAGCCATCTCTTTACCTTTACTCACAGTTCCTGGGTCTGCTGTGGCTAATTAGTTGAGTGGGGTTTTAGGTTTGGTAATTAGGCAGAGGTAGGAGTGATGGGGGCTTGGGGAGCTGGGGAGTTGAGGGGGTCTGACTGACTTGCAGAGAAAGAAACTGGACTATCTGGATCCTGGCAGCACCAAGCAGCCAGTCAGTGTCCCTAAGGCGCCTGGAGGTAGACTACCATCCCACACTATGAGGGTGATGTCTTTGTTATGTGCCACATGTTCCAGTGAGGGGAGACAGTGGAAAAAGAGGGTTTAGAGAAAAAAAAAAGAGGCAGAGAGAGAGAGACCTCTGAGAATTTAACTACCCAGAATGTCAACGTGCAACAATGAAAACCAGCAGTGTGCTGTTGCCTTGGATTGGAAATTTAAAATGGATTGGAGCTACAAAAAGTTGTTTTTTTAACTAGTAATGTTAATGATGTTAACATTTGCTGAGCAACAGCCACTGCGGCCACAGGTGACAATTACAGAAAAACTGTATTTGCTTAAATACAGTGAAACAACAGCACAAACAGAAGAGTCAGCAAAATGACTGCTGATCATACCAGATCATATAAGGCTGTAGCTGCAGAAGTGTGTTCAGCTGAAAAAGAGCAGGTTTCAATTTGGATGAGTTCAGCTTTTCATTTGGAAAAATGCTGAAAAGAAAAATGGTTAATATATTTTTACTTTAAGGTACACTGCCACTGATATCAACATACCTCAGAAAACCATCAGTTGTGTTCTCTTCTGAAAGATGAAAGCAGCACCTTCACCCTGTTCTTTAATAGCCGGTTCTATACAAGCAGTTTGAATGTATGTATTACACTCTGTGTACTCCATGTAAGTCATCTACATTTCAATCAGGTTAAAAAGGGTACACACAGTTTACTCTCCATTACGTCCATGTTCATAACAATTTTAATGTAATTGGTATATTAATGAACCTTTCTGCGGAGCAACACGACACTAACTCTTGACTAAAATGAGACACTTGGCCATAATTCCTCAAATTCTGAAATATTTTTCGCAGGATCACCATCAAACCAAAGACTGTTAATGCTGGATGTACATTGTAATGTTTTGTTTATGTACCACAGTTTCAGGCTGCTTCCATACGTTGCCAGTTAGCAACGTCCAAATGCAACACAATCCAATTAAATAAAGAGTGTTGTCTCTCCAGGTTCCTGTGTTCTCTAATTGGGGCTGTGACTGCTCACTAATCAGCGGAGGTACAGGTAGGCCCAGGAGGATGCTGAGACGAGGCCTCTCCTGCTAATTGAAGAGATGCTAAACCTGGCCTCCTCCTTGCCGTGCCTCGTAGATGCACACAGCACTCAAGCATGCTTCACCGAAACATGTGCAACATGTGCATCCATGTGCATCATCACCTTTGCACCTTCTGTGTGGCTGGCATGTAAAAGCTTGCTTTTTCATCATAACAACTGAGCAAACAGAGGTGGCTGCAATAATTTAATGATCTGTTTGTCCTGCTGGTCAGATAAATTCAGTGCATTTCACATTGATTAGATCTCTGCTTAAATTACAGTCTTGTAACAAAGTTGCAAAATTATCTTATACTACCATGAAATTTTAAATCTCATGGATGGCAAATGCCATCTGCCATTAGAGATTCTACATCATATGCATCTACTGTGGCAAGCTATTAATAAAATTGACATAATCATAATATCCGTACCCATAGAATTAGTAAACAGAAGCATATTTAAAAAGGGCAAGGAAAAATAACTAAAACACGTGCTGATGGGAACAAAATGAACAAAACTATTTTTATCTGTATTAACTAGTAAAATATAATTAAATGCACATGTAGCCATTAATCACATATTCTTCTTAGAAGATTAAAACAGTATAAACTGTTATTACAACATGGTACAGGTCTGAAAATCAATGTGCAGCAAATCAGTGTGCTATCTTTTAAAAAGGCCAGTCTATGATAAACACTTTTGAGTGTTTGCTCTGACTTCCTCTGCTACAGGTTCAAAACAGACTTGGTCTGGTGTGTTTCTGGTTTCCTGCACCGTCTGGTGAAGGTAGCAGCTTTGCATGCTGAGGTCACACCTGTAACGTATTTCACACTGGGCTATATTTTGAGTGGCCACCTGGATGAGGAAATAACATGTTCACAGTGCATGAAGACTGCAGCCCTCCCTGCCAGGTAGGAACAGGTGTTTGTTTTAGATGACATTAATACAACATGGACTGCTTCAACACAGCTCATGTCTATTCCTTGGTGTTTTTAAGTAATGAGGTAACTAAGGAAAGTTTAATAATGTGAGATCTTGGTAAGGCTTCTGATATTTTGTTTGACAATGATCATCTGTGGGTTTTATGTAGAAATTATCTGCCTGTGACTCAACTTCTAAAAGGTCTGTTACTTGGTGCACCCCCCCTGTTTTTTGGTTTCAAAACTAAATTAAATACAGAAAAATGGAAATGAAAAAATATGTCAAAGGGCATTTTACAATACATTCACTATGAGCCATTTTTTTTACTCACAGTCGAGAAAAGTAATGGCATTTTCTAGTCCAACTCCTGGTTAGCTGGACTAATTTTTTTTATTATGTGCAGCTTCAGGGCATGTGAATGAAAAGATTGATTGTGTGAATGCTGTTTCTGTCAGCCACAAACAGGCAATGAAATACCAAGCACACCTGGAGCAGCACTCACTTTTGACAAGCACATACCAATATAAGCCCCTATTAGAAAAACAATGAAGTCTATCATAAAACATTTATGGTAGATAAAGTGCCTGAGAGCGCTAAAAGCAAGCACATTATGGCAGTAGGTCTAAAGTTTTTTCAGAGGTGGACTTGTACCAGAGGCACACAAGGTTAGGAATAGCTGCAAAAAAATATTTTCTGGGTTAAAACAAAGACTTCTGTTTGAGTTTTAATTTGAATGTATTTGCAATATTATCATCAATAAACAGTTAATTTTCAGGTATAATTTATATTATATTCACTCGTTCAAAATGGAGATGACGTAACATAAATTATAATCAATTGTGTTTAAATGCACAAAGTATGCTGACAGAAAATAAGGTTGCTAATTAAATTTATTTATGAACACCTCGTCCAGTTTAACTTTTAATGCCATAACAATTATCTTACAAAAATAAAGAACCTAACCTTTATTTTAAATGATTTCAAACCTGACTCAGTTTACTGTTTTATCAGTCATTTGAGTTGAAGTGTGATTCATTTTTGCTTTGCCAATCAGTTAAATCACAGCTTACTATAACTAACAGAGGGTGGTGCTACTTCCACCACAACCTTGCCCAGGTTTTTCCCAGCATACATGTAGTCCACTGCCCGGAAGACTGATTCCAAGCCTACAAACCTCCCCTCCTGTGCCAGATCACCATAATCCACCTCACACACTAGTTTCCCCTCGGCAAACATCTGCATCATGCTACTCAAAGCCTCCCTGTAGTCACTCAGGAAGTGAGGCAGGAAAAAACCCCGAATGCTAGCAGACTTCTGGAGCAGCTTGACTGGTAGGGTTCCCCCTCTGAAGGGTGGGATCCCTGATGCTGTCTGGTACCCTGAGATGAAGCCAATCACAATCAACCGACCTTTATTTGCCAAACTGTTCACTGCAAGTTCTAAGATGCTGCCTCCGACTGATTCATAAACCACATCTATGCCTTGTGGGTACTCTTTTCTCATCATTTTGGCCAGGTCTTCTGAGGTGTAGTTGATCGGCCTATCGCAGCCAAGGGATTTAAGGAAGCCAGCTTTCTCATTGGAGGAACAGGTCCCGATCACATGGCAACCGGCCTGTTTGGCAAATTGCACAGCAAACTGTCCGGTCCCTCCTGCAGCCGCCGTGACCAGGACCGTCTCACCTTTGGCCAGGTCACCCAGACGTTTCATCGCGATGTAGGCTGTGGCACCGCTGACCAGCAGGGTGAGGAACTCTGGCTTCACTGTGGGGACAGGCACACACTCCTTGGCTGGCACCACCGTGTACTCGGCAAACGCACCACTCCCGAAGTAAGCCACAGTGTCCCCGACGGTGTAACGGGAGCTGGAGCTGAGTCCAAGGCCAACAACCTCACCGATACCCTCAAAACCTGCATCAAAGGGAGGCTTCACTGAGGGGTCATAGCGGCCTGCAGAGTAATTAATGTCCGAGGCATTGATGCCCACAAAACTGAAATACAAACAGAGAAAACAACAATTGTGAGAATATAAAACTATAGCATTATTAACTGGTGAGCTAAACGCAAAGATAGGATTATTGATGGCTTTCCTATTTCCTGAATTCCTGTCTGAAGGTCACGACTTCAGCTTCCTTCTCTAGACACGCCTGCACGGGACACAAACACTGGTTTGTTTTGGCAATGATTCCCCTTTTTCTTGAAGAGAACAGTCCTGCGCTGACAGGGAAAGGCTTGTATCACAAAACACATTGCATGATGTCATGATTCATTGTCTTCAGAGACACCCACAACAAACTGCACTTTTAAAAATCTCAGATAGTTGCTTCTTGCCTCAACACGAAGATGGCTGTTTTCATCTTACTGTGGTAATATACAGGAAACAAATATGTGAGAAAGGAATGCATAAATAAATCATTTACTGTCTTTTAGAGCAGCACACATGCTGTGCCTCATTACTCTGCATGTCACACGTGTACTTTGAGCTGGTGGATAATGCCTCTGTGGTTTATAAATGGTCAGGATGATATAACAAAACACCTTGATCTGACTCCTTTCCATCTATGGAATCAGCTTCCTCACAGAGAAATACCTTGTTATCATCAAAGGTACAACTATTTCAATGTGCACGACTTAAAACACTGAGCTATGAGTACACAATGAAATATAAGCTCTCAAACACTTTTGAAACTGATAACATAGTATAGATGATCTTTATTATATACAGAGTCATCTACACACTTGTAACATCCCTCAATAATCACACTCAAAATAATCACTTTGAATAATCACTAAATGAAATGTTACGGTTTCACAGCCTTTACCGTTTTAAAGTAAATGTGCAAATCAAATGTATATAAACGATTCACCTTTGGGTTTATTCAGACAGTGTAGAGATTTGGGTCAAGTATTCCTGGTGGTTCAGTCAGAAAAACAACATACATTGCAACTCGTGTCATTTATTTCCACACCTGTCTTTCATGTGGAGGTTGTGTATTTCTACACATTTATCTGACTATATTTAAGTAGCATTCAAAAGTGTACACGTGTATTAAATGTGATGAAGAGCACTCAGTGAGGATTTACTCCATGCTGAAAACGATGTGCTTCATCAGTAACGACTAACTGGGAAAAAAAAAGTTTCATTCCTTCCTCGTGAATAATCCGCCTCTTTCATTGCAGCCATGATCTTTTCACTTATCAATGTCTCACTTTGAGATATCTCATTTAACACTTTCAGATTTGACGTTTCACTGAGACTCCACTAATGCTGTGCAAAACGATGAGCGTTTCTCAGTTTGCACCACAATTACACAAACAGAAATATTTACTTTCTCTGTCATGTTAATATGTTAAAACATATTCCCAGACCCTGTGACTGTGACGCCTCACTAACACAGGCTACACAACAGCAACTCATCCCTCACTGACTTACAAGGTGGTAAGACACTAAATGCAGTATGTTTTACACTCACTATGGTGGAAAACTGCATTAAATAGGACCAGAAACCCTGAGGTGTGTTTGTTTTAACAAATAAAATCAGCATGGAAAGAGACGCTCTTGTAGATAAAAACTGGGGAAATGACCAACAACCAAAAATCCTTTACAAATTAAAAGAAGAGTAGTAGCATTAAATTAAACACTTCTGTCTTCTATAGCAGTCAGGCTCTGCACAGGTGTATTTACTGACATCAGTTGGGTTTACTCTGCCCTAACTGTGAATACACTGCTGGGCTCTGCAGCTGTAAAAGAGAGAAATGATGCTGCAAATCCCGCGCCATGTAACACTGCATCTCCTTCTCCATCATCTCCATGTCTCCATGTCTCGATGCCAGCTACGCCACACACACACACACACACACACACACACACACACACACGACTTTGTGTTTGCAGGGTGGTGACGTAGAGAGAGACAGGACAGAGAGAGAGAGAGATGCCGAGATGGATTGATAGACAAATGCAGAGAGGGCGGAACTTGGATTTACAGTACAGCGCTTATTCCTCACGTATTTTTGCCATCTTGTAATGATGATGATGATCGCAGGTGCTGGACTTGGGTAAATCGAGGTAAGCGGAGCCCTTTTTACAACTTCTCAACAAAACAGTGCTCGATTGACATCAACTAATGGTTCGCAAATAGACACTTGGCACGCACTGGATCCTCTAATGCTGTTGTGGACGCGCTACGAGAAAACAGTAGTAGCCTGTCGATTTATGTTCAGTTTTCAAAAACAACAACTTACCGATTTCTCACGAGTAAGTCCGTGTCTCCGGGTGTCGGCACCGCAGCGGTTTGTACAGAAACGGCCTCTCGGAAATTAGGGCTAAGCTTAGTGACGACCAGCTTTTTCATACTGCTCGGTATGGAGGACCCTTTAAAATCCATGAAGTGCGCTGAGTAGGACATGTCTATGATGAAGCGCCGCGCAAACGTATGAACTCCTGAAAGTGCGTCGGTGCCTCTGCGCCCTCCGCCAATGGCCGAAACCGCTCTCCTGCCGACTCTCACCCACAGCAGGCTGGACATGGCTCCGAAATGTGACAAAGTTCACGGGCAACTTGACGTGATTCGGCGGCAGTGATAAGCTGGACTGCTATTAGCCTGCGCTACGGGCTTTCTCTCTGTACATGCACAGCACGCAGGCCAGGCCGTGCCGGGCAGTACCGGGCCAAACGGGCGTCTAAAACCAAATAGAAAGCACGACTCTCGGTTAGTTAAGCAAAAACAAGGAGAAGAACGGAATCGAGTAATTAGGATTAAAACGCTGCACTGGTGCAGCCTGGGAAGTAGCACAGCAGCGCCCCAGACTTGTCGTCGGAGTCCCTCCCCTTCCCGGACACAACACTCACTTCCTAGTAAGGTGAAACAAATCAAACCTCATCTCCCAACATATCCACAGCCCTTTCCCTGTCTGACAACACCGACCCCGACGGATCCTCTCAGACACCCACAAACCCCAAACACACTCATGTAACCAATACCTGCGTTTTGCACAAACGCGCCTGCGTTTAATTCGTATTTACACTTTGTGTGCGCTGTTGCAGAAACATGTTTTTACCCGCATGTTACACCTGTAACCAAAACATGGATCAGCAATTTGTGAAGGCGTGTTGTTTGCATTCCATCCTGATGACACGTTTCATTTAGCAGTGTTGTCATTTATTGTCATGACTGTCGTTTTTTAGAAGCATCTACGTGACATTATTGACCACTGAACCCCCCCCTCCCCAGCGGGAGTCGAACCCCTCACCAGTGCAATCTGAGTGCCCTCTTTCAGAAGCTAAGGATAAGGCACAAGTTGTGAAAACCTTGTTGTGGTTTGCGAGTCGTGTTCAGATAAGTTTGGTTTTAGTTCATCCCCCGTTAAGTTCGGGAAAGATCCTTTCTGTTGTCGGAGGTTTGGGATTTTTAAAGCGCAGGGAGAAGGAGAGAGAGAGAGAGAGAGAGAGAGAAAGAGAGAGAGAGGAGAAAACAAGACAATTAAAAAGATTGACAGGTAGGCTCCTCTGTCAGGGGTGACGCTTGTGGAGAGGGGAGGAGTAAAAATGTAGCAGGAAAAGCCACTCGATGCGTCTGTCTATCAGTTGAGACTGTCTGAAACAGCTTCTGGATCCTCCGCGTTTCCATTTTTTCTTTTTTGGGAGACCTCGGATCAGTCCCTGGAGTTTTTCCTCCTCTTTTTCGCTTTTTCAAGAGACAGATATTTCAGTCCGTGATGATCTGATCTGTTGTTCGTGAAGCTTGGATGCGCCTGCGTCTTGTTTGTTTCCCCTCTCTCTCAAGTGATATCCTCTCCACCGCATCAACCACCCTTTCCCAAAAAAAGCGACTCCGTCCAAGATGCGGTGAGATGAGCGGTGGAAATCATTTCCACGACTCTTAAAGCGTAAGTAAGAGAAAAAAACCTGCTCGTCTCATTTATTTTTTCAATGAAAGAAAAAGAGAGAAAGAGGGGAGGGAGGGAAAAGTCTCCGCCGGACTGGTGAGGCTGAATCCGGGCTGAGGTGGCGTGGTGGTGACGGGACTGACATTAACCCATCTAATGCCTGTCTTGTCTGTTTTCTCCTCTCCCCCTTTTCTCTTCCAGGTCTCTGGAAAAAGAAGAGACGGAAACACACGGATACATTACTTATCCGAGCTGTGCGGTGCGCGCACACGGGACTTATTTGTTTGGTTACCGCCCGACTTTATTTATTTTTTAGTTTTGGTGTGCGTAAAAGGCACCGCGAACTATCGTCCCCCTCCAAACAGTACTGGAGATTAGGGGATTTTTTTCAAGGGGGGAGCGAACTGAAAACTTGGTTTTCAAGGTGTTTGCCTCTGCTTCGGTTTTCGCCCTGCAACCAGAAAGATGAAGGAAGATGATTTTTGATGGACATGAATGTGTCAGGAGCTGGCCGAATCCCTTCGTAAATTTTTAGCTTGTTCTCGCTGAAGCCGATCCAGCTTTAAAGCCCCAAAAAGAGCAGCCAGTTTAAAAAGAAGACTGACATTTTCAGCTACGAGATCAAAATCTCCTGCCCCGAAAACGGGATGATTTTTAAAAACTGATAGACTTTGTTTGTTATTCCTGCATGAGAAACACCGTGGAACGTGACGGTCACTATGCCGAGGAGAAAGCAGCAAGAGCCGCGGCGATCAGCAGGTATAACCCGCCCCTCCATTACCACCATTTCCTACCCCAGTAGCCAAGTAGTTTTTATTTACAAGTGTCCAGTGAAAATATCTTCTTTCACGCCGTATTATCTAGTTGTGCTGCACACTGCGATTTGTTTTACAACTCAGATTGTTCTGTTGTTAACACATAAGCTCACCTCCTGACCCACGGTTGTTTAAAAATGTGTTCAATTGCACAAATGACGCACATATTTGCTCAATGCCACTTTTGAGATTTTTTTTTATCCTCTTTTGCCAGGAAAGTTCTCTTAAGAATGGTGAGATAAACTAAATGGCATGCTATGGGGGATAAAAGGGAGCTTTTAAGGTTCAAGAGTGAGTAATGATGAATAATTGACTGGGAAAAAGGGGGGAGAAAACTGGTGAGAGCCGTTTTTTCCCTTTCTTTCTATTTTATTAGAGGATTGCCATCCTTGATTTGATGGGTGATTGATCGCCTGTCAGGTGGCAGTCTTTGATCTGTTCATCCCTGATAAACATCAATAAATCCCTCCATGAAGACAGGCATGCCTCTGGTAGGTCTAGCCACTGAAACACACAACCCTCCTGTTGTCTCAACCAGAAACAGAAAAGCAAAGAAAAAAAAAAAAAAAAAGTTGTGAATCATGGTGGAAAATCACCTCGTTTTATTTTGGATGAACATACTAAAAGCAGATGAAGGGATGGTGTTTGTGTTGGAATAGTTGCAGCAAAAATCCCCTAGCCCCAACACTCCATTTAAATCAGGCATATGGGTCCCTTTGTGTATCTTTTATTCTTACAGATAAATGTTGGGTTTTGTGCTTTCCCAGCCAAATTCACCCCACATTCACCGTCAGAATCAGTCCAGCAATGAAATCAATATCCGCTGCTGGAGGGGAGTATAATCTTTACTATGTGACCAACTGATATAACCAGGTGTTGGCCGAGGACCGACAAGGTTGACTTCTAGTGATTTGGATTTGGACTCCCCCTTTTTCCTCTCGTCTCCCTGCAGCCTTTAAACAAATGTAAATGAGTGACAGGGGTTTCTACCTCTGTGCTAATGAGGCCGAGCCTTTGAAGTTAGGCATTAACAACTGGAGTGAACAAAAGACAGTTACAGAATTTTAAAGAGATTTTGAAATATGAGGTGCAAAGCGGGTCGAACAGGAGGGCCAGCCGACGAAGACTTTGAACTCAGCAGGTTTTATCATTTTAAGCAGGGAGCTGGTGATGATGGTGGTGGTGATGAGGATGAGGATGTGAAGGAGTGTAGGATGGAGAACATTCAACCGGTGCTCGCTGTCGACTTCTGCCTTTCTGCCCCCCCAGGGTTTCTAAGCAAGGCAGTGTTCACATGATTTCTGGCCCACACTGCGAAGCAAAGATTCAAATTTAAATATTCATTGTACTTTTCCGAGTGTGTGTGTGTGTGTGTGTTTGTGTGTGTGTTGTTTTGGCAAAATACCCCTGTGGAAGAGGTTGGCCACAGTGGGAGCAAAGTGACTCCCATTATGTTTCTGCATAGAGATGGAGGCATGAAAACATGACATCACTGTGACCCCATTCCTCCCTTCTCTCACCACACACACACACACACACACAGTTTCTATCTCTCACATGCACACATTGATCTGTTACACCGTCCACTGAAAGCTCAAGCACGCCATGGGTTGTAATGGTCAATCCCAGCTTGGCAGACGGGATGTTTTCCATTCTTCCATGAACATGGTTAGAGATAATTCTCTCCACGCTCCCAGCAGCAACATATACCTAACACACACACACACTCCTACGATCTCACACACACAGGGGTAGCTTGATGCTCCGCTGGGAGCTGGTACTGACCTGTGGCTTCGTCCCTGTGCTGCTGCTCAGAAAGGAAATTGCTCATGGTGGGCCCAAGCATGGAAATCAGCAGTCAGACAATTAAAACAACAACAGCAGACTTGTCTGGACACGTTGCTCACTTTGTATCTTTTTTTTTTTTTTTTTTTTTTGGTAGAATATTATTTGTTGTGTTTTATTTTAGTTTCTCAAGGCTAAATCCTGCGTAATATTATCCCATAATAGAAATAGCAAGTTTTAAACCTGGATTTCTTTGAGTTTGCAATAAGTTGAATAAATTTAAGGGAACAAACTAACTTTTTTAATTGTTTAGTTTCAACAAATTAAAAATAAAATCTTAAACTTTAAATTACTGATTTATTACTTTTTGCAGTAAAATATTGCAGTTCCACAGATATATATTTTTAAACAGTATCCTTTTTTTACTAAATATTGTATCATCTTCTCAGTATCACTAGTAATGTTGAAACTTGTGTGTGTGTGTGCGTGTGTGTGTGTGTGTGTGTGTGAGAGAGAGAGAGAGAGAGAGAGAGAGAGAGAGAGAGAGAGAGAGTGTGTGATCTGCATAAATTGCCCAAATATGAGATAAAATTTTCTACAGACATAACACTCATAACACACACATAACAGAAAATTCAAGCTTGGGAATCCAAATTAGATAACCAGGATGGAAAGAAACTTTTTAAAAAAACTGCATCAGCAAGTGTGTGTATATATTCATTTGTTTCTCTATGCGTGGATACATGCTTCGGTGTGAGTGTTATTACACCTCTAGCATTACCTTGTTGTCAAATGACGAGGTAATGCTTTAAGGATTTTAAAGGTGACCAGGACGCTAGAGAAACATGAGAACAATTAAAAGACAGGAGGGAGTGATGATGTCTGTCATCCAGGGCAGGCTTAGGTAGTCTTACAGGAGGAAGACTAGGAGGAAGAGCAGATAACACAGTCGCTCTTATTTTTGTGGAGCACAATAGTTAATTATAAGACAGTGTGTGTGTGTGTTGTGTGTGTGTGTGTGTGTGTGTGTGCCTGTCTACAGAGGGGGGGGGGGGGTGTAAGGTTGCTTCCCGTTGGCTTCATTAGAGAGAGCCCTAATTATCTGCGGAGCTGATGGATTTGTGACAGGCCCTAACGATTAATGCTGACAAATTCAGTAAGGTGTCAAGTCCGCAGCTGCCTTGATGTAATCAAGTTGATATTATACAGTCCCCATAGCCCCTAGTGCAGCACCAACTCAATTTGCCTGTGCAGGTGACAAATGGACTTTGCTACCTGACTAATCACGTCAGGAGACAATGCCAGTTAATGACCTCAGTAAGCCCCCGCCACCCCCCATCTCCACTGCTCTTATAACCTCGTAATAAGCAAGCCAGACCAGCTACAGCCCACCGCAACCTTTCCTTCTGTTCTTTTTATTTCCCATCATCAAAATCCTTTGTTTTCTTTTCGAGCCATTTCAATTATCTGGTGTCGAAGCAGCAGTACATTTCTAAAGTTTCTTCTCGTTTTCAGCTGGAATGTGAGGGTGGAAATTTTTTAACTGTTGCAAAGAAAAAAAAGATTTATTTATTTATTTTTCTTATTAATGACGAGACTCAGTCCAGCTCTAACCACTTAATGTATCAGCACTCCGAAGTAAAATCGCAGGAATCATTTTTAAAATCTAGACAGGCCGTTAAAGTTTTTGCACTTTTACATGTGTTACAGTCCTGTTAGTAAATCACCACCTCATCATAACACAGTCTCCATGTACTTTGGCTAAACGTCCTCCCAACTCTCTGCTGTATCCGCCTTGCTGAAGGCCTCCGGTTTATTCCGAGCTGGAGAATCACAGTGCCCAGGGATTAATGATTTTGCATGCCCAGGGTAGCTAAGATTACACAGCGACCTTTGTGCTTTTACTTGACGATGCTGTTATGTGATATTCTCCCCTCAAAATAATCAGTATGCTGAGATTTATATGCCCCCCCCCCCTCTATCTACAGTGGTGTCCTGAGGAGTACAGCAGCCTCAAGGTGTTTTTTCCCACTTTTACTGTTGCTGGATTTGAATAACACCCTCTTTTCTTAGAGTGAGAATAGTCTTGTTTTAATGAAAAGTTGATTTCCAGCAAAGGAGGTACTGTCTTTGGTCTGAATGTTGGAGCAGCCTATAACATCAGATGGCTTAAAGGCTCCGCAGCTTCTGGGAAATGTAAAGTTTATGTTAGAATTTCATGAAAAGTGTGTGTATATTTGTGTGTGGGTGTGAGAGAGGAAATGGGAGGGCGATAGAGATGAAGAGCATGCGTGCGTGTCTGTGTGTGTTTTTGCAGCTTAGCACTAACTGGTCTTAGTTTTCCTGGAATGAATAACTTGAACGAGTGTAATGGTAACCACGTCATGTTAGTCATCCTCCTTAAGCAGGGCCTGCCTTCGGATGCCTTCTCTGTTGCACCACAGGAGCAAGAAAACAGCCGTTAACAGCAGCTTCACATATTTCTCACTTCTGTTATATCTGTTCACTATTCAGAGTCAAAAAAGGGATATCAGGCAGAGCAGAAAAGCGTATTGATCCACTGCAGCCTATTTTATGTTCCCCTTTTTGGTTGTGCTGTATGTTTCCTGGGCGTTCTCTTTAGCGCATGTGTTTGGCGGTAGGACTCGGCTAGAGGTTACGCTAATTGGAGCTCCGGTGTCATTAGCAGGTGGGATTGATCGACCTCGTCGATAGCCACTTCTGCTCCTGTGCCACCCTCCGAAACTAATAGTTAAATTTACATCTGGAATTGGAGCCAGTCAAAGGTCAAACTCGCTCTTCTAATGCCTCGATTCACTACAGGTGCCCCTGGTGTTTGTGTGTGTGTTTGTTTCTGTGTGTGTGGGGGGTATTGGTTTCTTTGTTACATGCATTGGTTAAATTTATTATCCCTGTAAAATGTTCTTTTACACAACAATTGTTAGTTACATTCTCACTATCAAAACAGATCATCATCAAAGTTTTTAGCATTAATTATCAGCGATTAACTATAATCAACTGGAAGCTGATAAGGTTTGAGCAGCACGTGTGAAGCTTTTCCTATTTAAGGACATATTTCACACCGTAATGTTAACGCATGTCTTTGTCTTTTGCTCTTTGTTTCTTACCGATTCTTTCCGGGGCATTCTGAAAAAAGGTTGCCCTCAGGGTACACTACTACCATCGCTAGCAGCGTGTTGCTGTTGCTGCAAGTTAAACACACACACACACACTCAACCATAAACACAGACAGTGAGACTGACAGACAGACACACACCTACACCTAATACTTAAGTGCAGCCAGCATGTCTCTGTGGGAGGTCATAATGGAGGTGGCTTAGTATGATGGGAAATCATATCATTAAAGCAGCCAGATGTGCTTTGTTGCCTGCCTTGCAGCACATAAAACAGCAGCAAGTCATGGGATCCAAAAAGAAAAAAATCCAAGTCTGAGAAAATCAAGTCTGAAACAGATAGAAAGCAGCCCTCTGGGACTGGGCTGACAAGCAGTCTTACTCCTGACTGCCATAGAAAAACAATTTCCCCCCAAATAAAGAATTTTTGTTCTCATTTTTCAATGTTGCAGCAGCATAACAAACTCGGTTTTTTTTTAACTTTCGTGAAATTCACATTGGACTCAAACGGTTGATAAACACTGTACTGTTGCTTTTGTCAGTCCATTGTTAAGTGTGCTTAATTACTATGTAATATTTGTGTTGTGCTGAGTAATTACATTTTGTTAAGGCTCCACAGCGGAGATGTAAAGCTTAAAAGATCATTATTGAGAATTTGTTGATAGTTTGTGTTTTCTGTTTTTCCTCTGGCACATAATTTTAGACATGAGGAAGATAAGAGGGGAAGCGTTCAAGAGAAGTAGTCATGCAACATTTAAGGCGCAAAAATTGACATCTCAAATTTTCTTAAGTAAAGTATTACATTTGCCGAGGGTAAATTTGCTCTCTTGATCAGTGCCGTGCCTCCTCGAGAGGCTATGGAAAAGGCTGCTGGAGCCAAATTTAACATGTTACTACTATCAATAAAAGATGAGCAATTACAGAATATTTTGTCTAATAAGTATTTGAATTCCTCGGCGCAGGAAAAAAAAACATGTAGCTTACCCACTCATTACATCAGTTAGCAGGGGGAGTGAGAGGCAGCTCTTTGATGCCAACAAACAAACAAGACAAACGAGATGGGCCCACTACAGAAGAGCAAAAGCCCTATCCAGGGACACCCAACCCCTGCGCACTCCTCCTTTACTCCAGCTCATCTTCTTCTATGTCTCTCTACCTCTCTCTCTCTCTCCGACTTTTTCATGTACCTCTTATCTCTCCTCTCATTCCTCGGCACTCCCTCTCCCTTTATTTCTTGCTCTTTTCCCCCTTTCTAGCATGTTTCTCATCTCACATCCCCCTCTCTTCTAAATAAATACACGTTTTTTGCCACTCAAAAGCAACAAGAAAAGAGAGAGAAGTGCTGGTGGAGAAAGGAGTGGAGGAGGAGTGTGAGATGGGGTAAATGACAAACGGGGATGAAATATTTTCTTTCTTTTTAAAACCGCACTCCTTTTTTTCCCGTTGGTTGTACCTCATCATACAAAGTAAGGTGAAGATCGTCTGGGAAATGAAAAGCTGAAAGGGAAACAAATGAAAAGGAGTGAAAGAGTTTAACTGTGCATTCTTGATTTTTTTTTTTTTTTCCTAGAGCTGCTATTCACCAGATACTGAATCATGTCAACGTGGTCTGCATACATATGTCAGTATAATGAAATAGACCTTTTTTGGCATTATTTGTACTGTCAGTTCATTAACTGAATATAATGGAGAGTAATCTGTAAAAAGGATGTTTGATGATGGTGGTGGGCACCAATGTTTAGTCCAGCAGCATCAAAGAAAGTGGTGCTAGTGGGTGGCATGGTGGTGGGATAGAGTTAGATGGTGGGTGGGAGGGTGGGGTGGCATTTCGGATGGGTATTAGAGTTGACAGATGAACGGGACGATGGACAAATTCTCCCGCAACAGCTGTGACTGGCGCCATTATCCTGACAGGTGTCAATTAAGAATTACTGCCCGGCCGGCCGAATACCCCTCCCAACTCGCACACAAGTCCCTTCATCTCTACAGCAACCCCATACCAGCCCCCTCTCCCCACCACACCCCTTGTCCAGCTGTCGGCGTGCGAAAGGAAATAACGCTTTCTCCTTGTCAGTGTTGTCACAGGCCCCGCAGTCCGGTTCTCTCCCCACTTTGGAGCGGCAGCCAACACTAATTGATCAATAGCTCAGAGTAGTAGTGATCATGGTGCTATGTCTGTAGGTGGGCAGTTGGGTGTGAGGGTGTCCAGCTTTGTCCATTTATATCTGTACCAGCTGTGATCCGCTGTTGGTGGCCTGCTCTTCTCTCAAGCAACAAAACCTTGACAGAAAGATGCAATGACATAGGCACCTGAAAACATTGCTTTAAATTCAGCACAAGACGCTTCCATCGGACTGTATAAAATAACTCTGCGCCGTAAGGATTTAACCATATTTGCAGGTTAAAAACAGCCTTTAATTACGATCCCAGTGTTTGGTGTGTTTTGCAAAGCGGGCGCTGTAGATTAACCTAGATGCTGCTTCTCTTGATCTTCTTTTACTCACCCTGTTGATTTACACAGAGCTGCATTTATTCCACATTGCAAAGTGGGGAGTTGAGGTCAATGAGTGAGAAAATGAACAGTTGCCATCGCACATCCCAAAGGCTGTCTTCCAGTAAACCCCCTGACTGACAACACATTCTGGGGTCGGCAGTCAGGCTTCCTGCTTTGCAGTGGAAAAAAAAGGGAAATTCAAGCGGTGTGTTTTTTCTATTTACCATGTCTTCAGATTTTAGGGGTTTTAATCAGTGCTGTAGCATGCAGTTCATTTTCTCTTTAATTGTTAAAGTGTAATAGTAAAGATTATACGTCTAGACCAGGATTCATTTGGCCAAAGTGCTGACAGAGAGAGAGACATAAGGTTTAGTGATACATTTTCTGTAATATACCATTATTTCTAATTAAGTACCTGTAATTTGCCCTCACATGCACATGCATTCTACGAATTTTAAAGTTATTATATGTTCGTGTTCCACACTGTTGACACTGTCTAGTTATTACTCGGCTTCTGTAATAAATGCAGTTTTCAGTGCTGGTGTAGAATAAACATGAGACGCTTCAATCGGTGGAAGGAGGAAGCAAAAACAGCAATGTGAAGAAGCAACATGAGAGTCAGCGCGGAAGACTCCCCAGGAATACACAGATGGATTTGCATGTTCACTTGGGAGTTACAGTTTTGGATTTCCTCCCTAAAAATCATTTGCCACAGAAAATAACTGGGGAAGATAATATCAGTGTTATTTCGCTGCTCCTGCTTTATTTGCATATCTCTTGTTTTGAATAAGGCAACCCTCGGAGTGACATCGGTTTGGTTTTCGAAACTTCACTCTGCATCATCCCCTTTTTTTTCTCCACTTCACAAACCTAACCTCTCTCCTTCTATTTCTTCCTCTTTTCGTTCATTCTTTCTTGAGGCCTACCTCCTCTCTCTGTCTCACACTGGCTTTGTGCTGCTACAAGCGATTATCAAACCTGAAAATATTTTCCATCCCCATGCAAATCACCCACTACGCTCTCTTATCATTCCTGCTTTGCCCCTCCACCCCAAACGGTTGTGTGTAATCAAAGTAAACGGCAGCTAAAGCTAAAAGGGAAATGCTCTTTGTGGAGATGGATGGAGGGATTAAATATTAACTGGATGCGGCTGACTTAAGGCAAGTGTTTTACATAGCTGCTCCTGCCACGGATGCCGCGCATTGATCCCCTCACCCTGGCGCCTTCACTTGTTTGGCTGGCTGCCGTTAATTTTTCACCATCATCTCACTGGTCAGGCCTTTACAACTGAGAGGGAGAGGGAGGCCATTGAATGGTTCCCGAGTCCAACACTACCCCCACCCACCCTTTCATGCTTTTAACAGGGGCAGGTGAGATGGATGATAGCAATTTGAAATTTTGTTTGTGCGTATGATCATGGAGATTGTTTTTTGGTATTACCATGGTGTAACAATTCCAGTGATTAATTGCGAATGCTCTGCTAGTATAGGAAGAATCAAGGGAAATGGGAGGTTGTGGGTTCTCCACCTTCCTCCACTACTGAATGTGGTGTTTACTGGTTGACCTTTGACTCCAGCCCCGCTGCCTTGTTTCATACGCTTCGAGGATCCTGCCTCTACACACTGCCCCTCACTGTCATATCACTTCCTTCTATTCCTTCTTCCACGCCTCCAGCTGTGATTAAAAGCGAAAATCAAACAGCTCAAACCACACTTTGGGCAAAAAGGAGACTAAACAAAAACAAATGGGCTACAGTGGCTACACTATGCATGTAGATGGACATTAGTAGTAGGAAAGTTATCTCAGTGGCAGTGGTGCTGTGTGTTTTCAGTGCGCTTGTTGTCTGCATGTGTATGGCAATACCCTCTTGGTCACAGACGCAGCTTGTTAACTGGGGGGCTCATACCAGTTCACCCTCCTCCCCTAGCCACACACACAGACACACACACACACACAGCTGTTGCACTGGTCTGGAGCTGTGGATGGTATTGTGAGGGCCTTCTGGCATTTATAAATGCAGTGTCAGTCCTGCAATGGAGGCTCTCCCCTGCAGTTGCCGCTCATCACTCAACCCTAATGATCCCTTGTTTTCTCGCCCCCCAGCCTCACGCACCATACCCCCCCGCCCCACCCACCACCACTACCAAACAAACACACACAGCCAGAGTGCACATCCGACGGGGTCGTAGGCAGGTCATGACCCCCAGGTGGCCGCAGTCTGGCCAGTCACTGCTGAGCTTGCCTATGTGATTGTTCTTTCTCTGTCTCAGTCTTGTCTCCCTTCCTCAGCTGACTTTATTTTCAATTTAGGTTCAAACAGATATGAGCCTTTTACAGCAAATATCAATGTTTCAGTGCCGGAAGCTACAGATAACTGGTATTCATAATGCTCCATGATGTTAATTTGACAATTTCCATGCCATCATTTCCAAAAATGTTGTTTTCAACCATAGTTACATGATGCTCTGAACCAGTAAGCCACTGATAATGGCATTAATGTCACTAAAAATATTGTTGACTTATTAAATCAATTCAACAATAAACAAAAATAAAATAAAAACAATGCTGCATTACTATGAAATGCAGTGGTTAAAGGGTGTAGTGTTACATTTCACAGTAAATGTGTAATGATGAACTAAATCTGTCGTGTGAGACCTACAGCTTGGCTCATCTTTTAATAAAAGCCATATTTTAGTCAACAAATGTATTGGTATGTCCAACCCTACTCTTTCTAATCCTTTTTAGTCTCTCAGATCCTCACCAACTACTCCTTTCTTTTCATGGTGTTTTCTTTTTTCTCTTCCCTCTCTTTCTTTACTCTCCTTTAGTCAAACTAGCCCTGGTCCCCATAGCAACACATAGTGAACTCTTACTCATTAGTGTGCATGCAGCCCCGCTGAATGGCCTCAATCCTGTTCTTCATTCCTGTGATTTCTTACCAGCACATCCATCACCTCATCACGATTTTACCTGAACGGACGGAGTTACAGCCAGTGATGATATTCAGTGATGATATTTGGACGTTTTGCTTGATTCCAAATCAGTGTGTATTTCTGGTAGTTGTGGGTGAATAGTGTGAGAGGTCACATGAAGATTGAAAGGCGACAATGCAAAACGTCCTTCCGTCACGCCTGACTCACACTCAGCTGTTTTTTTTTTTTTTTCCTTTTTATCCGTTAAATCTCCAGAGCGCTGATAACAGGTCAGCCATTGAGAGAGAAACAAGAGGGAGGAGGGGTGTAAAGAGAGGGAGGGGGTAGAGTAAGGAAGAGAAAGACTAGGATATGATTAGAGAGTAAGAAAGTGTGTATGCAGAAAGAAGAAAAGGGAAAAAGAGAGACTGTTCTTCTGTATGCTGGCTCACCCATTGCGTGGGCGGCGCATGGAGTGGAGGGGTCAATGGGATCTTGTGATAGGCTAATCTGCCAGGAAGGGAGGGTTAGGGCAGGACTCTTGGGAGTAGCTCATTGGCTAGACTCATTTGCCCTGTGAAATAAAATCTCATTGAATCTTTGTTTTCATTTTTTTTTTTTTTTTTTTTGCCATTTGAAGATTAATAGTGCGGGTATTTGCTTTAAAATCTTTGTGAATATTTATCTGCTTGCATCTAAAGTGTATGTGCCCATGTAAGTGTGTGTGCGGGTGTGCGTGTTTGTGTGTGTGTGGTATAGTTTTCTTAGTTTATCCCAGTTCCTGTGGGAGTGTGTGTGTGTGTATGCGTGATGTTTCCAGAGCTGTGCGTGCTCATCCTCCACTCAGACACATGGATGACAGATGACCCAGTGGGAGACACCACTCATCCTGCCCCACCGGAATCTTGCCCCTCTTTCTACCTGCCCCCCCCCCCCCCCCCCCACTAAAAAGTGCATACTTTGTTTACTTCCTCCACTCTTATCCATAAATCTTGGGTCCACCACTGATGTGACGTTGCCCTTATTTTCCTCGGGTTACAGCTTTGTACATGATGATAATGGCTGCGTCACTGTGACTGTGTGTGTGGGAGAACAAACCAGCGACAACCTGGCTGCATGCATGCCTGTCTATTGCAGTTTGGGGGACTGGGGGGGGGGGAGTTTGCTGGACCAGAAGAAACCTAAATCCTCATATAAAAAGGCCATGCACTCAGCCAGCGAAGGAGGGAGGGAGAAGGAAGGGAAGAGAGAGGGAGACAGAAACGGGGGGAGTGAAGGAGAGAGAAGGGAAAAAAGTTGATTTCCTTTTTCAGCAGAGCCATACATCACAGGGCCTCCCAGCTGCAGTGTCACAAGCTGACAGAATGACATGTGTCATTTATCAAAGAGGCCAGGCGGGGGCCTTGGGAAACGTGCACCACAAAGCCTGAGAGAGTTCATTCCAACGCTCAACCCTCCCACCCTCCCTCCTTCATCTCTACTCCTTCATCCCGCCCCCGCCGTTCACTCTCCTCCTCGTTTTCTCTCCCCCCCCCCCCCCCCCCCCCCCACCACCTCCACCCTCAATACTCACATACTCACATTGCTTGGTGCCAAAAAAAGGGCCCTGTAATGTTTTCTGTCTTCTCTGTACTCACATATAGCCACCCTGTGCATTTGTGTATGTAGGTTTGCCCCAGTGAGTTCTCCTACCGTTATGTTAAAGCCAAAGTCAGCACAACTTTGAAGAAAATTTAAAAAGAATAAAGCAGTGTTGTTTTTTTTTAAAACATGGCAAACCAACGTTCCCTCTAAGTCAACAATACATTATATATATATATATATATATATATATATATATATATATATATATAGTCATTCATAACATTGTCCCCCAGATGGTTGTGGTACTGAAAGGTGTTTAAATGCAACAGCTTTATGTTGCAATTTGAATTCAAATTGACTTTTTGTGCATGTCATGTTCCTCCACAGCTGATCAGGTTTTAAATTGTCTTTATCTTTCATCTATGTACCTGATTGTTGTTATTGAATCCTCATCAGAGGATAGCTGTTAGCACTTCTCTGTAATATTCCTTTCTTACATTGCTGTCATTTTTATTCATTTTGTCTCCTCGTGGTCTGGAAACATTTATATGCACACACACACATGGTCCATACCTGCTGTTGAAGAGTTTGACAGAGAGATTACAGCTTTCCCGGCCGGTCGGGCCCCAGTCGGAGGTCTGCAGGGTCACGTCACTGAACGCTGCGGGCCCATTTAAGAACACATTATGTAGCAGAACAGCTTGTACATAGGAACGCCTGTACTATAACCAGTATGTCAGTTACAATAGCAAGCTCCGTCAGTCCAGTCTTGGCATGCCTATCTACAACTTTTTTGTGTTAATGACTTACTTCACTGCATGCACTCCATTTCCAGCTTCCTCTCATCCATCATCGACTCACCTTTCATCCCAAACCCTCATCCACCCCCATCATCTGCCGCTGCTTGGGTTAACTCCATCCCAGCAACTTCTAGAATCAATAAACTTACTCACCTGGGTGCCCTTCACTTTCTCTACAATGATCAGAATGGAGAGGCCAGAGCTTTACCAGTGTTATCTGCCTTCTTACTTGTGTTTGGTTGCAGTTTAGTTAGTGAGACGTTTTATTTTGTATGAACCTGAGCAAAGACCAAGTAAAATAAACAAATTCATTGGGAAGCTATACGTAAAATAATCACATATCTTTGTTTTCCTTTAGTAATTCTGTAATAAAATTTAAATTTTGATGGCTACTAAAATTGCATGAACAGACAGTTCCATGGTTTGGATTGATTTAATGTAAAAGGACATTCATCTCAGTACATTCTAGACAGGATGAATATCTTCCACTGCGTCGTCTTTCAAAACTGTACCCACTCACTTACTTTTGCTTTCTAATACCAGAATAAACAGAGTATATTTCTCCTAATAACAGTCGGTGAAGAATCCAGCCAAGTCAGATCAGACAGTCTGAAGAGCAGCTGAAAAACTGTGGGTGAAATACTCTGTTTAATAATTAAAAATCCAACTCAGGGCAGCACGAGGTGGTGAGCAGACAGAATAGCAGAAAGTGAGTAAGTGGGGGTGGTAGAAGAAGTTGTGGGGGAGCCCTCCTGACAGTATAATGTTTCCTGACTTTGTCTGTGGGGGTTAAAAGATGAGGTACATCATTAAGAAGAATATTCAGTGGCGGTGTCAATGAGGAGCAAGTGTTCTCACAGGTCATGGATAGTTCACTCTGTCACACCCCCGACTAAATACATCCTCCACCCCCCTCTTCTGTACATAAAGAAGATGATTGTTTTCTTTCTGTGATAAGACTCTTCAGCAATCAAAGCTTCTAAATCATCATATTTAAACAGCTCCACTACAGTTACAAAGTATATTTTGGTACCTACGGATGACTCAACTTGTCCTGACTACATTGATGTATTTTCAATAACTTTGTTGTGTTTATATGGAGATCAAGAACGTGAGGCAGAGCTTTAAGATTTAGGAAAACTTGGCACTCTCCTTATAATGTTATTACATTAAATCAATCTTTTCCTTTCTTCATTGTCTTTTATGCATTTGGTATGTGTGTGTGCGCGTGCATGTGCGTGTCAGGGAGGTGGGGGACTGGGAAGACAGCTCCTTTTCATTTGTCTTCATAAGGCTCATTTATTTTCGCAGTCAGACGTGAACTGACAGACATCACTCAATGGCCCACCCCACTACCCTTCTTCTTTCCATCAACACCCTCATGCCCCAGACCCCACCCTACCCAGCCGCACCCTCTCCTCAACTAGGAGGTCAGGCAAGCAGCCCCCCGCTCCCTCTACCACCACCACCACCACCGCCACCACCACCATCAGCATTACAGAAGATGGATGTGTCTTTAAAGCTGAGATTGATTGTGGATATCAGAGTTATGGCGCCATTCATCACGGCTGATATTATTCAGACGAGCGGGATTGAACAAGGAGGTGGGACTCCAGAGCCCATGGGTGGGTTTGGGTGGGGTGGAGTGGGGGGGGGTGCAGCACCATGGAGGAAGTTTAATAGATTGTATGTGAGAGTGCGCGTGTCCCTGTGTGCTCATGTACTTGCTTGTACCTTCATAAGTCGGCCTCACTTGGGAATTCTGGCATGTGTTTGTGTCTGGCTGTTTCTCGTCTTTATTCCTGTCAGAGTGTGTGCGTGTGTGTGCGGAGCTGTCTGCATTGATCTCCAGTGATGTGATCCTCCTTCAGAGTCTGTTCCCATCAGACTCTGATTTACGGCTTCATTAGGATCCTTGCACTGCCTCCCCTTATTTTTGTCTCCCTCCTTTCGCCAGGTCACTCTTGGAGTCACACACACACACGTACACAGAGACAACACATACTCTATAGAGGGAAAGCTGCAGCTAAAGGACTTTTCATCCCAACGCTTTGTGTAGTTTGTTTCTGTTGTGTTTGTCATCTTTATGAATAATCTGTTATTATTCATCAAGGCTTAGCACCTCATTGTGTCCTGAGAGTTGAAGTGCTGTGGTGGTTTTGGAGGTGCTTCCCTACCCCCAGGCAGCCCCACTCGGCTGAAAAGAACCCTCATTGTGTGTGTCGTCTTTTATGGTGCTGTCTGAAAGAGAGGGATGCACTCCAGTCGGCATTCAAATGCACGTGGTAAAGCAGCCAACAGAGCAGGACAAACACCACAGGTTGTAAACGCTTTGAAAAGGAGTGTGTGATGTGAGTGTGTAAGGCGTGCATGAGGATGTGTAAATGCGAGTGTGTGCGGGCTCTTGACTGAAAGGTTTTCACTCCCTTTACCACCACTTTTTCTCTCCCGATACAGTTTGCCACTTACTTTGCTCCTTTTTTTTCCTGTCCACCTGTCTGCTGTAGTTGCCTGAAATGCCTTTCTTCTTCCTCCACTAAGAAAAGAACCTCAAAGTTTTTGCTTCACGTGTTTTTTTTTTTTTTTTAAATCCCCACCACCACAACCACCATTATCAGGAGTCAAGTCATGCAGAAATGTAAAAAATAAGAAGGTAATCACACTTTGTGCTGGTGCTTTTGTCGTCAGTCCGTGATGGAAATGGGTCTAAATATGAGATTAGAACCTGCCGGTGACTGATGCTATTAGGCAGATATGCCATAGACTTTACTATCTCCCATGAAGGATTAGCGCAAATTATACTGGGAGACAGGCTTGATTTCTCCTCTGCCTGGCTGGATGTGGGCATTTGAGGCACTCTAAGTTGACAGCGTCTGTCTCTGCTTAGTTCTCCGAGACAGGTTGTGTGACAGCTGATGCCAGGCGAGGGCTTAAAAAGTGTGTATGTGTGGGTGTCTGTTTGTGTGTTGGACGACGTTTGGTATGCGTGTGTGTGTGTCATTGTGTGCGTGTGTGTTTGTGTGTGTGTGTTTGTGTGTGAAAGAAGGAGAGTTATAAACTGACAGGCGAGTGTGTTTGAATGTGACTGCGCGTCAATGACTTTTTTCAGAGAACAGGTTCTCTTTGAGTAGGGTGACAATTGGGAAAGGCTAATTTTAAGCTTGGTAGCTTCCTCTTTAATTCTACATGTTCTTATCTAGTGTTATTTTAAATAATTAAAGTGTCTGTAAGACTGTCCAGGTGAAGCTGTTTTTGTAGCTATGAATAAGTAAGAAAGCTGGTCAGATGTATGACCTGGTGCTGGGTTTCAGTGTTTAAATCCATTTGTAGGAATGCTGATTAAAAACCAAATCCAGATAACAGGGCTTGCAAGTTTATCTTTGGTTTCAAACTCTCATTTTGCTTTACAGAGGTCTGTCTTGACAGCAAGCTGATGGCATCCATCATGTAGTGTGTAATCTTAAAATGTTTGGACTATAGTGTTGATATAACTGGGGGAAGGTGGTCAAATGGTTTGTTCACCTCTCAGGAATGTTTGAGGGAACATGCAAATTCTCCCTGTTTTAGCCCTGCTGTCTCCCCTCAGCCCACTGATTTAGGAGGGTGGCATGTACGTTAATGTAGGGTAGTAAACTGGAGGGTTAGGAGAAGCTCAAGCGCCCCCCCCCCCCCCCCCCACACACACACACACTCAAACCCCCCCCCCCCCCCCGTCTCTGTCCTCTGGATCCTGTGACAACAATACAAGCGCTGCTATTACTGCATTTTCAGGCTAGAGTATTAGCTTCAGCAGGGCTGTTGGTTTCTACCTTAGACCGTGGCCACATGTCACACACGCAGTAGGCATAGAGAAAGGAAGTTTCCAAATACTGGAGATTTGTTTAAAATCCGGGTGATTCCATCCAACTGCAGAGCAAAAACCTTTGCTGCACCAAAGCCTGTGTTTTAATTCTTCTCATCCTTACCTCATCCTCTGATTTCTGCTCTGTCTTCCCACTCATCATCCTCCCTCTGCTCCTTCTTCCTCCTTGCTTTGTGAAGTATGATGCACTGAAGTGATTCGCCATGTCAGCAGGATTGTTGCAGGTCAAAGTGTAGAGTGACTCACATAGGTGTCGTGTTGGACCGATATACTGTATACTCTATGTTTCCTGATATTGGCTTCCTGATGGATTTTAGCCAGACAGGTCTGACCACCTCTGATATGATGCTGGTAGAATTTCAGCCTGACAGCAGGTGAATAAGAGTGTGTTAGTTTTTATTTCAGGTGGCTGACCAGAAAATGCACCCTAGTGAGGTGTAGGAGGATTTACTCACCAGCTTAAGTGCGTAAACCTGCGTTTTCTATCTCATAGTGCTGCTAAATCTAAAAGAATGTCATTAGTTTGGCTTTCCAGACTTTTCAATATGAGACTTTGCCCTCACACAATGTTTTAAATACTTTTCAAAGAATATATTTAGATGAGAAATGCTTTATAAAGACTTTTTTTTCTTTGAATGAAAAAGTTATATCAGCACTGGTATCAGCATCTTAAAAACCCATATCGGTCTCCTCTATAGAGGATGCTCCAAATCAGTCTCATCCTCTACTCAACACAGTTTGACTGATCAGTCCGGGGCCTAGTTTACTGCTGCCAGCATGGGACTCTCTTCGGTTCTCTATTTATTTCTACAACCCATGCGTTTTTCCCCATATAAAGACAGTCTATGTCCAACTGTGTCAACGTGTGATGGATTGCACAGTCCTCTTCTCTCAGGAAGGATAAGGAGGGGGGAGTAGCGTGGGGAATGGTGGAAAGAAGGAAGGAAAGAAGAAGGGAAAGAATGAGTGAGAGAGAGAGGAAGTGGAGTGGTGCGGTGCAGCAGTGAAGGACATGGCAGCTTAGTGCTGGCCAAAAAGACTGTGCTGAACACCTGCTCCTGTCTCCAACGCCCCTTCAACCTCCTCATTACCTGTCAATCTATCACAAGGCAGCCAGATCAAATGTCTGCAGCAGCCAGGACTCGCACAGTGAGGGAGTTAGGGAGGAGGGAGGAAGGAGGGGGAGCGAGGAAAGAAAGAAAGAAAGGCAAAAGAGGGACAGATTGCATGTCTGGGAGAGCAGAAAATTAAGGGGAAGTAAATGGAGCAGCTGCATTGTGCATATCGAAGATCTGTTGATAATTTGGAGTAAACTTTGTTCAGAGTGCAATTATTTAAAACTTCTGGAGGTAGTTTGTCATGTTGCTAAATTTGGAACACATGGAATACAGACCGCATGCCAGTCGGAAATAACTTTATGTAAATGTGTTTTATCATAGTCAATGGAGAATTAAAAGATTATGGGAAATACACTAGACAATCATTTTAAGTAAAATAAAAAAGAATGTCCTATCCGGTGCAGATAATTATTTTACAGCTAAAATTCATGTTTATTGTACTGACAACAAATGAATAATATTTTGTCAGTCATTATAAACAGCAGTTTTGTGCTCATTTTTCCAGTAGTACCATATCTCGCCTGCTGTTTAGACCCACCCTGCAGCACCATCTGGCTTTTGATTGGCGTCTCTCTGTAAAAGAGGTGAATCTGTGACAGACAACCACCTCTGTAGGGAGGCAGGGCCTGAGGCTTCAGATTACAGTGGCCATGCTGCCAGTGTGTATCTGAGTGTGCTATATACACAGAAAGTCTAAATGCACGTTTGTGTAAGTACAGATATACATTTTTATGTACCTATGAAAATACAGGTTCATTTTGTGTCAAAATGTATGGATTATGCATATATAAGTATGTGTTGATACATGACCATGTGTATTTGTACATTCAACTCTGATCGTGTGTTTAAAAAAGCAGATGAATTTGAGCCCATAAAGGTGCATTAGTGCACATATGACCAGTTCCAGCCCCTGATTTCCCTTTCAGTCCCTGTTCTCTCTCGCTTTTTCTCTCTTTCTTTTTCTGTCTTTTTAAGGCTCTCTCACCCCTCTCTCTCCTTTAGTGTGTGAGCTGTGGTGATTTACGGTAATTATCCATCGTTGGGTCATCTATCAGGCCGGCCGTTGCTAGGAGATGGAAGCAGCTGCTGCTGGCTGTTGTCTTGTCAGGGACAGTGTATTTGTGTGCGTGTTTGTGCATACTTGTGTATGTTTGTGTGTGTTTCCTGGGATTTAGACAAGGGTGCATGGTTTATGTGTACGTGTATGCGTGTGTATATACTGGCAATGTGTGCATGTGTGGTCAGGTGAAGTGGTCCATCTCGATGTGGGGATTTAAAAGCACAGGTGGTGTAGAAGAAACAAGGAAGCAAAGAAGTCAATGGATGGAGAAAAGGATTAAGGGAAGTAGGGAGAGCTGGGTGAGGGTGGGTCAGAGGCTGAAAGGGGCCAGGTGTAAGTGTGTGTTTGGGGGGGGGGGGGGGGGGGGGGGGGCGGAGGAAGGGTGAGGGGCTTAAAGGCACAGGTGTGGGCGTGATAGACAGGGGAGCTGTATGATAAATTTATCCAGGCAGATGGAAGTTGGTTGGAAGAAGTAAGGCCTTGGGGAGTAGTTTTAGTGGCTGTGAAAATTGCAAGATTGTGTGTGTGTGTGTGTGTGTGTGTGTGTGTGTGTGTGCGCGCGCGTGTGCGTGTGTGTGTGTGTGTGTCTGTCTGTCTGTCTGTCTGTCTGTGTGGAGGGGGAGTGAGGGAGTCTATTGGCAGGTGATCATCCCACAGATGGGTGCTGGTTTTGATCCCTGCTGAGGGGCCTATTTTTCTTCATTTTTGCCGTTGTAATTCACCATAAACCATTGTGTTGACGCCTGTTCAGGTTTCATGATCTACGCACACCATTCATGTTCTAGCAGCGTCATAACAACACCCCCTAAACCCCTCCACACACACACACACTCACACACACACACACACACACACACACAAAGGTCATCTGCAAGTCTTAAAGACTGTGCTCAATCAGCATATGAGAGGGACTTTTCAAAAACTGCAGAGATTAGATAAACTGGAACATGGGACTTTGGTACATTACTGAAAATCTTTGTGTGTGTGAAATAGTTCTTAGAGCCAAAGCTGAGAGGGCACTAGTAGTGATTACAGTATGAAAGCAGTGATGGTAATTATGGTAAAATGAGAAGTATTGTAACCTAAGATAAAACTGAACAAATATGATAACGCAAGAAGCTAAAATTTCAAGAAAGAAAAAAACAGAGTGCTAGACTTATAAAAATTGTTTTTCCAGCCCTCCTGTGACCCTCAGTAGGATAACTAGCATAGATAATGGATGAATGGATGGATGAATAAAATTATAATAATACCCATTTTAACCCATTTGCAGATCTGTAAAAGCCAACTGGATGTAAGCCACACATCCATATGAGCCACAGTAACTGTAAATACAACCTCCACTCTCGTCTCTTCATACCAGTCTAATTAGCACCGGTTAGCATTTGTCATTGCGTTTAGGGGTGAAGATTAGGAACACCTCTCAATTAATCTGCAATCAGCCTGTTTGTTAATTAGCTAACCTGTTCTAAGTGGCCTTCAGGGCTCTTGTGTAATTAGCTAAGCTGCTGGGAAGTAGGTCTCTGTGTTGACATTGACCTAAAGCATACACACGCACGCAATACACACATACACACACAAGTGCTTTTATATACTATAGAAAACACTGCTGTGGGCTTCTCCAATCATGGTCAAGAGGGACAAGAACTCCTGGCTCCCATTATATCGCACACAAACACACCTTCTCAACAGTCTGTGTGTTCAGAAAAAACAAATGCATATACACGCATGCTAACACTCACACTTCCTAACATACTATTAATAGTCGCTTACATGTCATGCTCATCCAAATATACATATTTGCACATTGTCTTGCTCACAGCGATAAACTTGCACGGATTATTCCTCCCTTCACTCTACAGTAAACCTGCATCCCTCAAAAGCATTCTTAGAAAAGGCAGGAGGGAAAAAATACATACTGTACTCCCCATGCACGTACACTCTTTTGAACATTTCATCCTTTTCAAGTGCAACAACATCCCCACCAAAATGAACAGCTTCTCCATTGCTGTGTCGAAGCACTTTTTTTCTTGCTCACTTCAAAGCCATTTGTTTACTCTGCTGCCTCCTGACATTGTCTGTGGTAATTAAAGGAGCGCACTGAAATTTATGGTTTAATTATACAGGCCTTGTTATGCAGAGAAGACCAGGATTGGTTGATATGCTCAATAAAAATAAATAAATTCCATACTGGTTTATTGAACTTGCGTTTGCATGGAGGGTGCAATCGTTTCACACACTCAGGTGTGTGTATCTGTTATTGTGTTTATGTGTTCGTGTGTATGCATATGTGTGCATTTTTATTTATGTATTGCCTCGCAGGACAGCAGCAGGACAGCAGCAGCTCAGTGCGCGGTGTGAGTGGGTGAGAATGAAATTTAAAAAACAAAGCCAGATGAATTGCAATCGATTGATGCTGGTTCACTGTATTGATTCCCCAGCATGTTAAAGCCTGCTGTACTCCATGAAGAATACTCAGTCAGTCAGTGCGGGCTCACTCCTCCCTTCCACCTGTTCACTTGCTAACACATGGTTAGATATAGTGTAAATGTCTGATTGTGTTGTTACTGCATGCATGTATAAAAAGAAGAGATGACAGTGCTAGCAGCCCATACTGTGTGTGTGTGTGTTTTGGTTTTGTGCATGCACAGTAATGGAGAGTGATCTTGGCTGTGGCCCACAATCTGCTTCTCTAAAGTGATCTTTGAGTTGGGTATAAATAGTGCTCACTCTATAAATAAAACAGCAGCACCTTTCACACTCACTCTCTCTCACTTACACACACACACACACACACACACACAAACACACAAATAGAGCATAGAGTCAAACCTGCCCACACAGGATCTTACACCTGCCCATACACAATCAGATGCATAAATCCACCCACACACTATGGGCCTCCTATCAATCAAAATATCATTCTCTCGAGGTCAGATAGAAGGATGTCTGTGGGACACACTGACATATTTACACCAGAGCAAGACCTGTACCAGCTTAGAAATGACGACCTGTCTGACCTCTGACCCCACCCTCTAGAACAATAATCTAGTCAGATGAATGCCTCACATCAATCTATATAGGTAACTTAACATGTTTGCACAAAGATCATCAGGAAGGCTCAAGGTAGTTGACTCACTGCATATCTGCCAATAATATAGATATTCAACACTGATGCAGTTTATGCAGCACTTAATCGCATGCGCACCACTTTTCTACATCACTCCGTTATGTAGTTATGTGTTTGAAGATCATGTCCCATCCGCCACTGTCTGCTGTGCTCAACTCAGGCTAGAAGTGTTTTGCAATGGGATGGAGAGGGGGGTGAGAGATAAATTGGTACAGCGAGCTGGAATGCTGCAGCAGTTATTTAAGGCCCTGTAGGTGCTGCCTAGGCCATATGCTCCCATTATTCCGCTTGGGAGGGGCTCATGTGGGCGTGTGAGCAAGGCTGGAGAGAAGAAGAGGAGGAGGGTGGGAGAAAATGAGACAGAGGGGGTGATGGAAGGAAGTGGAAGGAGGAAGGTAGCTGAGGAATTATTTTAAGGAGAGCCCAACTATCAAGCTGAGGAGGAATTTTAAGAACGGGATACCGGGAGAAGCCTGGGTTGAGATGGGAACGAATTAGATTCTAAAGTAAATGATCACCTTCACCTTCAATATCCGGCTCTTTCACCGTCGTCTTTGCATAATTCATCTCGTCAAATTTTGAGGTGTGACAGAGTATAATTCATGAACTCCTGAACTTTTCAGGTTGATAGCTTCTCTAGGTTAGGGCTTCTCAATCATTTTCATATTGTGCAGATGGACCTAAAAGGGTTCTGTAAGACAAACCTCCTCATGGATGATTGGTTTATTGCTTTTTAATACATTTTTTTTTACAAAATAAAAAAAGGATTTCCACATCGTAAATGTCTTACACATAACAGTGAGAATGAAATACAATGAAAATACTGAGTAAATGAGGAGAATAAACTTGAACATGATAGCTTAATATGCATTTGTTAAGTAAACAATGTCCACACGCAGCTTTGTTGTTAGCTTCATATGTGTTCCTCTCTCTTGTTTCTCCCCCTCTTTTCTTCTCTCTATCTGTACAGTCTCTTGTCAAACTGAGGCCTGTGTTCCTGATCATGGCATTGCTTTCATGTTAGCCGCTTCACGGGGAAGCACATCCCAGCATTCCCTCTGACATGCCGGCAGCAGCATTACCATAATTGGCTTTTCTACATGACGGGACAGAGGAAATAATAATGTCATTTTATTTACAGCCCTCTTGTCCCGGTCCGAGAGCTATCCCCCCTCCTTCCTCCGTCCTCCCTCCTTGCCACCGCACTCTTTCTCCTCTCTACACATGCACAGACATCCCTCCTCTCTTCCTCCCCCTCCTCTCCTATCTCATCTCCCTTTCTGCCCCTCTCCCTGTACGCGGCGCGAGTCTCGTTCTGCCACAGCGTGTAGGTCAAGCGATGGCTTTTTGATCAGCTCCTGTCCAAAGCCATCAGGGTTGAGAGGCACGTAATGGAGAGCAGGGTGACAAACAGAATCTGGGGAAGGAATAAGACTGCCAGTTTCCTATTAGGGGCCGGCCTAAATGGCCTCTGCCCCCCCCCCAACCTACCCCCCCACCATCCTCTGCCACGCACCCGCTCCTGCACTGCCTAAATCACATGAGTGAAGGGGCCCGTGATTGGACATTAGTGCCGCAAATGACTGCCGTGATTGCCCCCTCTTCCCAAACTCACATCAAATAAATAAAGAAATGTGTGTAAATAAATAGAAGGAGGGGTGTTGGAGAAATGCGGATGGTGGTGGAGGTGGTGGTGAGGGGAAGCTGACTGGTTCCATCCCGTGCTTTTTCCCTTCTCTCTCTTTCTCTCCCTCTCTCTCTCTGTCTCTCTCATTTCATCGCCCTTCTGCCTTTCTTATCTGGTTTGTTTGGCTTTGACAGCGGCCAAATGGTGAAGCTCTACAAGCCTGACAGAGAGTTTTATTGATTTAACAACCAGCAGACTCTCAGAAAAGAAAAGGCAGAAAGCAAAAAATGGCCAGGGCGGAGAAAGATAGCAAAGTTTTGAAGAGGAGTGATATGTTTCTACTTTGCTCCTTGCCAAAATGCTGACGTGTTCGCTGGTTGTATTTCATTTGGTATCATTTACAAAAATCAAGTCATACATAAAGTGAAGCCGTGTGTGAGGGAGAATGTTTTAGAGATGATCTGTACTTAGATTGAGCATGTTGTCCCATTGTGAGGCCCAGTGTGGAGTTGAGGCAGGGTACAGGGCGTTCACCGCAGTCTATTCATTAGAAAAACATCTTATCAAACTGTCTGTTCTGCACACACTTAGCATAGCATTCTTTAATCTTCACATATTAGGTCAGAATCAAGAGTGCTTCATGAGTACTTTATTTTGGGTTGTCCACCAGAAACTCTCTCATTTAAATAAAAAGAATAATAAATGAGGTAGATGAGAATAAAACACACACTTGAGCTCTTTTAAACCTCTTATATCTACTCAAATAAGGGTCCAAAATATATTTCATAGCCTGAGACATGAAAACGTTTGATAACACCTGTATTACAGCACTATATGTGTGTATGTCAGTCCATTTGTGCATTTTAGAAGGACTCTTTAAAACATCCGAAGAGCCTACTACAAACCCTTTTTAGTACTTGACCTCTTTTATACTTCTTTTAAATAAGCGTAGGTATTGGGAAATCAGTGATACACTGAGCTTCTAATTCCTGCATCCTTGGTGTGTGTTGTTGCTGATCTGGCATGGCTGGTGGTGGGCTTGATCACTGCTGCTTCTGACAGTGAGTCTGCAGTACTATCCTGGCCACGCTGCCGCCTGTCTCCTTGATGGCGGCACGTCCCCGAGCAAAAGTGACAGGCGCTTTGGCGCCCGTGCAGATGGCCCTGCTCACAGCCATCACCCACTCTGCAAACCAAACCGCCAGGGACGGCACGCCAGCCTTACGCCTTCCCAAGCCCGCCCCTTGCTGCTGGTGTTGCTTTGCATATGTGCATCCAGCACAAGGGAAGGAGCATAATCTGGTCACCAGTCATAATCACACATCTCCAAGTTGCAGTGATTGAACAGTGAGAGAACAGAGTTGATATGTAGCCCTGTTTTTCCCCGTAATGCTTCAGATTTTACACATCCTGTCAGAATAGATGCAGCCTCTCAAAGCAGACAGAGGGACCATTTATTTCAGGCTAATGTTAGCCACGTTTCATCAGTGATATTGTACATTTATTTTGCAAAATCATCCACTTGCTGCCTGTGATTTTAACAGATGTCTGTCTCTGCCAGTCTTTTGTCTGTGTGCTTTTGATATCTCCCTCTTTGTTGTTTCCATGACAACATGGCAGGACAGCCATTGATTGACAGGAATCGTCAAAGGGTTCCCTGGCGACCTACTCATCGTTCGAAGCCCCTCCCTGCTGCAGTCTATGTTTTGTCACTCACCCAGGGATATTTCTGATCTGCTGCTTCTCATTCCTGCTATGTGTGTGTGTGCATGTCTGTGAATGTGTATGTATTAAGCACTGCCAACTATTGGGGTTTAGCTATTTTTTGGCTACAGCCAGCACAAGTGACTCACTTAGGTAATTCCTACTGTATGTTTGCTCTGTTCATGGGGGCTTGTGAAAAATGGATAGCTGTTCTGCTGGATGCTTTGTATATTAAATGGCTGATATGTATTGATAGCCTCCTGTTCTGGAAGTGGTTTAGCGAGGGGGAAGGCACTGTAACAGAAGACACTCTGCAGATGTGTTGTAGAGAGTACAGCACATAATGCTAATCTGCTGTGTTAGGGATTTTCAGGAGTTTTAGAAACTGTCTCGGTCTCAGTCTGTCAGTGGGATTGAAGCGCAGCCAGGTTCTCCTGTAGTGCTCTCATTTCACTGAAATCCTGTCAGGCGTTAGGGGAGTATGTTGCTCATTTAGAAAGGGTGTATCAGTAGCACACAGCAAACTCAGACTTATAGGCAATCTTATGGTTGGTGGGTTCAGCTTTGCTACGTGAGAGCAAACATGTATGTGCTGCAGAGTGCATGAAATACACACAGGCACGCGAAGGTGAGCATGAGGGCAAATATGCATTCACAAACGGGCACTTACCGAGGCACTCACATGCACATCATCACAGAGTCACAGTTGATGGTGCAGCTGCTCACCTCCCCCACCTCCTCCACCCATCTCCTCTCAGGCAGCAGTAAATGGTGCCAGTGTATATATATCAGGTATTATGTCCACTTAGATTATGATATGACAGGTTAGCATGCCGTTTGAAGCTGACAGCACATCTGTTTTATCAGGAGAGACTGATACTGGCATCTAGGACACACATCTCACCATGCAGGAAGGAGATAAAAGAAGAAGCTAGAGGGCTGTCTTTCCTGTCTCCCTGCTTCCCTCACCCTCTCTCTCTTCTTTCTCCCTTTTCTCTTCCCTCTTCCCACCCGTTAACCCACCTCCTCCTGCTCACTTTTTCTTTGCCCCATGTCTTCTTCTTTTCATTCATTTGTTCTCCCTCTAACCACCTCTTGTCTTTTCTACTAGCTGATGCTTAGTGTGTCTTCCCTAACATACACATGCATTTCCACACACACATTATAGCCTTCTATCTCATATTTAGTTCCTTTTTGCCATGCATCAGTCTCGGATCAAGTGTTCGTTTTCCTCTTTTAATCGCCCTTTTTGTTTTGGCATTGCAGAGGCCCTTTTGGGTCAAATAACATAATAGATTTTGTAAATGTGTAAACTGACCATGTTAATTCCTTCAACAATCATTATGGCACTCTCAACCCACCCACCACTGTTTTGCCAGTTCCTGCCTATTAGCTTAAATGAAAATGACCTTCAACTTATCAGAGGTTTAGGAAAGGCTGTCATATCTCCAAATTAGTGTTTTGTTTCTTTTCCTTTTCAATCCATTGCATACCCGGAACATGCGAAAACTTTATGGACTTGATGAGTGAGAGGCAGTAAAGATTGGGGAAGAGAGAGAAAAAGAGAAAGGGGGAGTTGAACATGCAAGCATGCAGCTGGCTAACAAGGCCAAACAACCAGTCATTTCCTGGGGAACACGAGGCATGTGTGGAGGAATAGGGAGTTGGGAAGGAAAAGGACAACTGTCAGAAGCTCAGTGATTTATTTTTCCCTTGGAGGCTTTTTCCACCACTGGCTTTCAGAACCACATGTGTAAAAAAAAAAAAAACACACACTCAAACACACACACAAACTTGTGTGTGCATGCATAATGATACATAGACACTCATTTTAAAAGAGAATAAAAGCCTATATTTCTATCATTTAGTATTCATTCCATGTTATTTTGACAGAGGTCCTGTTAGTGTGCTGTAAATCTTTAATTCCACTGAGCTGACCTCCTTTTTCTGTCTTCTTTTCTCCCCTTTTTTGTCTTCTCTTTCTCTCTGTCTCTCTCTATTCCAGCGTACATGCCCGAGGATGAGCTTAAGGCAGACACTCACGATGAGGAAGAGCACCTGCAGGATGACGGCCTCTCATTAGATGGGCAGGACAATGAGTTCTTGTGCAATGAGGAAGAAGAAGATGTGGATGGAGGCCAGCCACCTAGCTACAGAGACTCGCCACTCAGCAACGGCACTAACCCTGACGCTGGATATGGGTCTCCGCTTAGTGATGCCAGCGACAGA
Source organism: Mastacembelus armatus (assembly GCF_900324485.2). Lineage (NCBI taxonomy): Eukaryota > Metazoa > Chordata > Actinopteri > Synbranchiformes > Mastacembelidae > Mastacembelus > Mastacembelus armatus. The sequence continues at coordinate 6,199,562 of NC_046648.1, forward strand.
CTTACAGACTTCAAGAGCACCTCTACCAGGGATGGTCAGGAGAGAGAAGGCAATGCATTAGCCTTCCGCCCCAACAACGGCCTCTCTTTCCAGGATAGCCTGGCACAGATGAAAGCCGTCTATGCAAACCTCATCTCAGATGCCTCTTGGTCCAGCATCACAATGGACATCATGAAATCCAAGCCTGCTGCGACAGGCAGTATAAGCAGTGCCCTCAGCGCTGCGCAGCCCTCCTCAACTGCTTCTGTCTCCACAACTACAACCACAAGCAAGAGCAGTGGGATCAATATAGCTAGCAGTCACCATAATGGCAGGAGCTCCAGCACCACTGTCAACCACACAGGCAGCACAGGTGGCAATACTAATGGCACAGCAGCTAGCTCTGTTAGCAGTCACAGTGCAACCAGCAGCAGCGGGAGCAGTAGTTGTGGGGCTAGTAATGGTAGTGGCGTAACCTATGACTGGCACCAGGCAGCACTTGCCAAAACCCTTCAGCAGACCCCCTACCACCTTTTACCAGAGCCCAGTCTCTTCAGCACAGTGCAGCTCTACCGGCAAAACAACAAGTTATATGGCTCTGTTTTCACTGGTGCAAGCAAGTTTCGATGCAAAGACTGCAGCGCTGCCTATGACACACTGGTGGGTTTGACGGTGCACATGAATGAGACAGGCCACTATCGAGATGACAACAAAGACAAAGAGGAGGATCAGGGAAAGCGCTGGTCCAAACCACGCAAGCGCTCCTTGATGGAAATGGAGGGGAAAGAAGATGCACAGAAGGTGCTAAAGTGCATGTACTGTGGCCACTCATTCGAGTCTCTGCAAGATCTCAGTGTTCATATGATAAAGACCAAGCATTACCAGAAAGTGCCTCTTAAAGAACCAGTGCCAGCTTTGGCCACTAAACTGGTGCCCACGTCAGCTAAAAGACGCGCTATCCAAGATACTATTGTCTCCCCATGCTCCCCAGACTCTGTCCATGCTGGTAGCGGTGGTGGCAGTGTAGCCCTTGGGGATGTTGGCAAAGATACAAAAGCTGCCGCTAACCCCTATGTTACGCCAAACAACCGCTATGGATACCAGAATGGTGCCAGCTATACATGGCAATTTGAAGCTCGTAAAGCCCAGATCCTAAAATGTATGGAGTGCGGAAGTTCTCATGATACTCTGCAACAGCTAACTGCCCATATGATGGTTACTGGCCACTTTTTGAAGGTCACAAATTCTGCATCTAAGAAGGGCAAACAGCTGGTCTTTGATCCTGTGGTGGAAGAGAAGATTCAGTCTATCCCACTGCCACCAACCACCACCAGACTCCCTGTTCCCAGTAGTGTTAAGTCCCAACCAGTGTCCCCTGCCCTTTCCTCTGCCTCAGAGGAAAAGAGGGAAGGAGGTGAAGATGAAAAAGTCGATGGTCTTGAGCCAATGGAGAAAAAAATTAAGGAGGAGAAAGATGACCCAGGTGAGAAATCTGAGCCTGATGCTACATCATACAAATATCTTAGAGAAGAAGATTTAGAGGAGACACCCAAAGAAGGTTTAGATATTCTTAAGTCCCTTGAGAACACAGTGTCCAGTGCCATCAGCAAGGCCCAGACAGGCACCCCTTCATGGGGTGGCTATCCTAGCATTCATGCAGCCTACCAGCTGCAAGGTGCCATGAAAAGCTCCACTGCTGTTCTGCCCCCAACTGTCCAGAGTGTCCAGATGCAGCCAGTGTTTAACAGTGGGATACGCAGCCTGGTGAGTGACCCTAATTCAGTCATCCACTCACCTAGGAGCCCTTCCTCTCCTACCCCACTTAGGAGCAATGTCACTGCCATGGAGGAGCTTGTGGAGAAAGTGACAGGGAAAGCTGCCATTGTGAAGAAAGAAAAGGAAGAGAAGATGGTGAGCCTGGAACGATGCAGGCCCCCATCATTAGTAAAATCCCCCTCTCCTGCACTGAGAGAGCAAAGAGAGCATTTAGCATCTCCAAATGACCTTTCTGTAGGTAAACTGTCTGGTATGAGAAGTAGCAGTCCAGGGAGTGTAGACTCAGAGCTCATCTGCAAGAAAGAGCCTAAAGAGAGCCTAGTAGACGGTCAAAACAACCATTCAAAGAATGGGTCAGAGGCATGCCAATCCCCAGTAACTAATGGGAACAGTCTTGGCATCATCACTGATCACTCACCAGAAAGTCCTTTCATCAACCCTCTCAGCGCACTCCAATCAATCATGAACACACACCTGGGTAAGGCCTCCAAACCAGTCAGCCCAGCTGCTGACCCACTATCTATGCTTTACAAAATCAGCAACAGCATGATGGATAAGCCAGCTTTCAACCCGAGTCCTCAGGGCAAATCAGCTGAGCCCATCAACCACTATCAGTTGTATGAAAATAATGACCAGCCCATAGACCTGAGTAAAAATAAATCCACCACTAACAGCAACAATAACAATAATAACAGCAGCAGTATGCTTTTGACCAACAATAGTGTAAATGGTAATAAACCCCTCATTTCACTCCCTGACACAGTCTCCTCTCCTCTGAGAGAGAATGCTCTGATGGACATTTCTGATATGGTAAAGAACCTCACTGGAAGGCTGACACCCAAATCTTCAACACCCTCCTCCATCTCAGAGAAGTCGGATGCTGATGGCAGCGCATTTGAGGACACCCTAGAAGACCTCTCCCCTGTGCAGAAAAGGAAAGGGAGGCAATCCAACTGGAATCCCCAGCACCTCCTCATCCTCCAGGCCCAGTTTGCCTCCAGCCTGAGGGAGACCCCAGAGGGCCGCTATGCCATGACTGACCTGGGCCCTCAGGAAAGGGTCCACATCTGTAAATTTACAGGCCTCTCCATGACTACCATATCCCACTGGCTGGCTAATGTCAAGTACCAGCTGAGACGGACTGGGGGCACCAAGTTTCTCAAAAACATGGACTCGTGCCAGCCTGTGTTCCTCTGTGGTGACTGTGCCTCCCAGTTCAGGTCTCCCTCCTCCTACATCAGCCACCTGGAGTCTCACCTGGGTTTCAGCTTGAAGGACCTGTCCAAGCTGTCAGCTGAGCACCTACGGGAGCAGCAGGCTGCCTCAAAGGTGATCACAGACAAAATGACATTCGGCAGCCCCCTGTCAGCCTTGACCACACCGGAGGATGACACAGGCTCTGTGTACCAGTGCAGACTTTGCAATCGGACATTTGTCAGCAAACACGCAGTCAAACTGCACCTCAGCAAGACCCACGGCAAGTCTCCAGAGGACCACCTGGTGTTTGTCACCGCTTTGGAGAAACTGGAGAAGCTAGACAAGATGGAAAAGGTTTAAGTGGGTTCTTGAGCTGATGGTAGAGACTGACAGCTGTGGAACTGACTAGAATTTCATTGCACTAAAATGACATTATTCACAGTTACTGCACTGGGCCGAACTGAGCCGCCAGAAAAAAAAAAAAATCAGTCTTATTATTTTTTGTTGTGATAACTGCCTGACTGGACCATGTCTTTTCATGTTGATTTGTTTTTGTTTTGCCAAGCTTTTTTACAGTTATTTTGTAATATATTTATATGCTATTTGTCTGATCTGTGCATGTATTTTAGTGAATCAAGGTTAAACACAAGATTTTAATCTTTTCATGGCAAAAATACAACTACTGCTTCAATGGTAAAAGTGAGTGGAAAGAATTGGTGGAAGAGAAAACTGTATAATACTTGATATGAAGAAGGTAAAAATTAAATGTATACACCAAAAGAATGAAAGAATACCCTGAAAGACTGAAGTAGCACCTTAGACAGCCGAATTTTGAATTTGTAAAGAGAACATGTTTTGAAATATCTTGCATTTGTCAAAATTTGATTGATTTTCAAAGATCAAGGATTATCATTCCCTCCATCTCCTTTTTTGGGTTCCTGTCACTGCAGTGTTTTTGATGATGAATGGCCTGCTCATAAATCTGTCAGTGTACTTGAAAAAAGATCACGTGAACATTTGGAAAAACTGAAATGCTGCTTCTGGTTACGAGTCAATCAGTGAAAACGAATGGCCGTCAGTATGCAAGTTTGCTCAAAAAAACCTTTCCTTGTTGTGAAGTATCACCTTATAGCAATTTTCCAGTTCTATGGTTTGTTACAACTTTCTCTTTCTAAATTGTGTCGCTTTATTCAACTGTAAAGAGAACAGTCCGTTACATGTAAATGACTAGCAGTGAAATGTCAGTACTCCATATGACATATCTTACCATTTGAAACGGCTCAACATTCTTTGTATCTTAAGGTGTGTGCATTCTCTAACTTTTATAGTAATTTTATATACAAAAATGATAAAAAAGAAAAACAGATGGTGTATATAGATATATGCTGTAGAGCTACAAAATGTCTTTTTTTAAAGAAAATACAAATTTAGCTTCTTTGGCTTGGTTTACAGAAATGATTTTAATTATACTTGCATCCAATTTGATGCATGAAATGGTGTGGAAAATAAATAAGCGATGCACAATGACTATACATTTCAATGTTTTATCGACAATATTGTAAAAAAAAAAAAAACTTTTTAGCACCAATTAGTTTGTTTCATTTCTTTCTCAATTGTAAAATAAACCCCAAAGCAGTTGTTAAGTCATACATTTGTGGTTGTGTGTTCATTTGCCATGGTGGTACACCAAACTCAACGTGTATAAACTTTAAAATTGTAGAATTTGCTTTGCAGCAAATTAAAGCAATTGTGTCCATATCAAATTCTAATGCAGTCTAATAGGATTTATTTATTTTATTTATTGATTGATTATAGTTTTACAATGCAGATGTAAGATTTTCAATTTTCTTGTACCACTACAAGTACATATTTTGTGCTCTGTAACAGGCCTGCTTTTATGTTTGCATTACAAGAAAAAGAAAAGTCACTGGTGTCATACATATAACTGATGACTGAGTCACATCATACCACTGATGACTATTATAATGATGAAGATGACGGGAATGATAAGCCTGTAAGGGTGCCTATTGTACTGTGAAAAACCCATGCTAGGCTTGTGACTGGCCTTCGGAGGGCCCGTTCTGAAAGAATCAGTGTTATATTAATGACGGCAGTGTACTTTTGCTTGTCTTCTTGGAACAAAATCAGATGGGTGTCTGTTCTGCTTGATATAGCCTCCTGACTGGCCACGCTGATCCAGCTAATAATTAACACTACTATTACATGAGCACCAAGCTTTCCTTTTCACTGATTAACTGCAATACTGCTAACAAAATAAATATACAGCACATCTTTGCACTGTGCATTAAAGAATTCCGATGATATTTGTGATGGAAATGCTATAATTAAAGGATGGCTTTTTTAAAAAAATATTTGTAACTTGCTGTATTTCCCCTGAAAGTGGGTAATCATCTGTAGTGACCCTTACAGCTAAATGTGAAAGTTTCTATGCACCTGCAGGATGAGCTGATCACTTAGTAATATACTTCCACCAACGCCAGTTTGTTTGTTAAGGTTCTGAACCAGTGTTCACCTACTGTGTCTTCTTGCCAGTGAGGGAATACCAAGGAAGAAACAATGTTTTCCTAACTGCAATAATAAAATGACAAGATACTAGCAGTAGGGTTTTCATCAGCTCCAGCTGTGGCTAATTGCTCTCTGCAAATTAACCTAAATACGAACATCAAGGAGCTCTATCTTGAAAACTACCATGTGTGTAGCAAACATTTCGAAAGTGATGACTATATGTACATCCTGTCAGATCCAAATACTTTTTCCTCAGAGCTACAGCTTTACAGATAATGATTGTTAATGTTATTTGAGTTGGCCCCACCGGACAGCTGTAACTTGTATTTGCTTTTCTTCTGACTCAGAGATAAGCAAGTAGAATTATTTGACTGAAATCAAGCTTTTTCTAAACACACGTTCATTGCCCCGGAAACTGCTGTTTAAGGCAAGTTCTCGTTCGCATCAGTTACAGAGTCACCATACCCACTGTTAGGGGGAATACAGCAGGTTAGAATAAATACAAAGTTATCATTTAAGAAGCACTTAGCAATGTGGAGCTATTTAACTTAAAAATATTAATTTTATTTATCTGAGCCAGTCTGAAATATTTGAACAGTTTTAGCAGGTATGTTCAGATAAAGTAACATGCCAGCATCCTTATTGTGTAAAGGTTAGTTAGGTGAGTCAGTCAAAATGTAGTTGCAGAAAACCAGTGTCATTTCCCTTTCCACTCCTTGACTTTGTTTCCATCACCTCTGAAAGAGTGTTTGCAATGTTGCCTCTGTACCTTATGACAAATCAAACAGCTTTTAATCATCTGAGTCCGTCCGGTTTGGTGCCACTGTGGCTCCGGCTTGTTATTCTCCACTTTTGCTTTTTCTGCATTTTCTCTACTTTGTGTCCTGTTGTATTTTAGGCTGTTTGAAATTTGACTTCATTTAAAGTACATAATTAAAGCTGAAAGTAAAACGGCACATACGCTGACCTCTAGATGACCCCCAGCTAAAGGTAAGCTACAAGTTGTGGGGTTTTCTTCCTCAGGCAGGCCTGCAGGTAAATCATCTGTTTCAGGAATTTGGTCTCTCATCTCGCCCTCATGTCTCAGGTTTCCAATAGAGTACTTACAGTAGCAGCCTTTGTATGGATGAAGCCATGCTGCAGTGTTATGACTTCCCCTCCTCACGCTCACAACAAGTCTCGTGTCGGCTGAGTCAGTCACACACACTCAGTCGCTCTCCCAGCTACATTTGCATGAGTGTCTTTGTGCAATTACACACCTCCTCGATCTGGCTGCACCTCGCTGTGTTGATACATGGATTCAGTGACAAAGGAAACACAGGCAGAGGGCAGATTAGCCCAACTGAAGATGCAGCTTCCTCAGAAAGGTTCTGCTAGAGTTGGGTTATAAAACAAACAAGGCAGATAAACAAGCAACATTTGGAGGAGATAGTGTTCCCTGCACAGCAGAAATAAAAAACACCTTGTAGGTTTAATACCCCACAGCTAAACCTGTAATTTTGCTGTGCCGTCAGATAGCTGCTGAGCCGATAGAGACTCTTTCCTGCTTTGTTAGAGATCAGTGCACTGTTTCCTGTGCGTATTCTATGTAAATTACATGCGATAATCGCCACGCACGGCACAATGCTGGTTCCCGTGGTGCAAACGGAAACCGAGGGTAGATAAACGCAGGCTGGGCAGATTTGCATAGCCTTTGTGTTTTTGGCGCTGCTGAACGTGAGCCCTGAGGATTGGTAGGGATTTCCTCAAGGTTTTGTATAAGTAAATGCCTGCTTCCTCTTAGGGCTGAGACCATTATGTACAGCAGACAGGGGTGGGTGTAGACAGAGGGCACAAACGGAATAACAAAATTACCTGGGCTGGTGGGATCACTGAGAGGGAGTATTAACCTGTATAACATGAGCCAGCCTCTGCCTGGATAGAAGAGGGAAATATTGGTGTGTGCATGGGAATGTCTACTCTCACAAGCTGATTCTGTACATTACAGTGTGTGTGTCATCTGTTAGAGACCATAATGACACTGTGGTTGCAGACACATAGAGGTGATGTTTAATAAGGGCATGTGTATCCCAGTGTTTCTTATGTTTTATCTTTTCTCAAGAGTTACACCCCTGAAGCTTCAAGGTGTGTTATTATTTCAAATGTATGTTTGCTCAGTGGAAACAGGCACACACCTGTGGTTTCCCACAAGTCTTTTGTTAGACTGTATATGTTCGTGGTCGTGGTTCCTGGTTTGTATATGATAACGGCATGAAGATCATTGTCAACCACGAAACAAAGACAAATCTCCTGCTTAGGATCCCGGTGTGAGTCTGCTGTATATAAACCCTCCAACTTTGCACACATTTCTGATGTATGGTTTAATACCCTGCCAAAATACCTCAAACCAAGCAAACAATGTCTGACAGAGTATCAACAAACAAAGCAACAACGACTGAGAGCCTTTGTACTGGATCAGAAACTGGAGTCTGAGAAATCTGTGGATCCTGATAAAATGTCTCATTGTGAAAACTGCATTCAGGAAGAAGTTATCGGTGTTCAGGATGTGCATATATCTGCCTAAGTCTGGTATTATGTTGAAGTCAGTGTGTGGACTTGATTGAATTATGTTGCTCAGTTTTTTACTGTAGAATGTTCAGGATCTGGGATACTTCTTCTTTCCATACACGATAAGCAAAAAGGGTTCTGTATGTTCTGTCTTCTTGTAGGGAGGGAACATTTCATTTTGACCATTTGACCACAATGGCGTGTAACAGCCATGTTCTCATACTGCTATCACAAGAACTGTTTAAAATAATCTCTGGGTCTATAATATTATATTTGCAACTCTGGTGAATTTGTTTCCTTTCTTTATGAACTTTATGAAGCCTTAAAATAAATGACATTTTTGACCCATAATCAACAACTCAACAGAACACTTTTTTCCCATAACACAAGCCCTCCTGTTGTTAGGCAGCATTTCAGGTAGCCTGGTGAAGTCCATTACAGTCAGGAAACATTTTATTTACCAGAAGCTTTTTGATGGAATCTGTTTGGCTCTGGATTGAGTGTAGGAAAACATGGATTGTCTGATTCTAATTCACTGAAAATGCTAAACATATGTAGAAGATTAATTCTTTAAAATTCTTATTAAAGTCATACCATGTGATTTGAGGCACTACAATGTAATAGTCATGCCAGTGTAAGGGAGTGCAGCACTCCAGCTGGTGTCAGTGTATTTTTTTTTTTTTTTTTTTGATGGACATGCAGCAGTCTTTCATCAAGGTGGGTTTATTTTGTGGTGGGAGGGTTGATGTGACAGAGTTGTCTTTGGAGAATGATGGTGTTTGACAACAGCAGGCTAAAGGATGTAGGAGATCATCTCAGTCTGCCAAGCCTTTACTTATGATGCGGTAGTGGATGAGAACTGCAGGTGTGTGTCGCCAGGCCCTTCATCCATCACAAGCCCGGACAAAACACAAAGCATACAGGGAATGAAATGTTTCCTCTGTCTTGGTGGATGAAGGATGTGCTTTAACAAAACAAGATGCGATACCTATCCATTCTTTTCTTAACATTGTAATTTTTCTTTTTCTACCATTTGCTTTTGGATGGAGGGTGACTGGGCATGTTTGTTTTGTTGTTTGTCTTTATTTCTTGGTGTCTTTGACTGTCATTAAGAAATACAGTCCAAACCACACATCTTTCCATGAAATATTTATTTGAATTTTTAATCTCTGAGATACAATCGTGCCCTGTTACATATTTTCCTGTGTACAATGCTCTCTGTGTAGGAGTGACTCTATCTCTTGTCTGCATGATCACCTGGAGACATGTCTATACCCACTACAATGATAATCCATATATGAAAGATAAATGACATATTTTCATTATCCAGTGTGTATATGTATGGAATAGTTACTGACCTCTCAGGGTTTTCTTTTTTCTTTTTTCTTCTTTTTTTTTTTGAATATGAGAACTACCATGTCCCTGTCATTTCCTATTTCAAATCAAAAAGGTCAACATAGAAAATGTCTCAAAACCAATTTGTGTTTCAAAAAGACCCTTGAGAGATAGCTTGTGTTGTGTTTGATATGCACAAAGACACTTATCCCTTATCTATCTTTTCAGAGAAAAAGAGAGGGAGATAGAGGGTGAAGTGCTCCAGGAATCAGTGCTGCCTCCATGAGATATGATGCTGCTTGATTTTGATCATTGACATTTGCTTTTTCATGCATCCCGAAAAACAAGGCCTCCCTTCCATTAAGGAATTATTCAAATGACCTTCAACAGTGCATGTTTTCCTACAGTTTTGTTGTGGGAATATGAGAACACATACTGACATCTCAATTACTTATGCAAGGCTCAGAGTAGGCCCAGTGGATGCAATCACTGCGTGTGCAATCCTCAGTCACTCCGAATCACAGAGGCTCCTGGACAGACACACATAATTCAGACAAGTCAGACAGGATTTGCATACAAAGACTAAAAACAAAAAAAAGGACATAAATAAAAAATGCACCATCTTGAGAAGGAAGAGAAGGTAGAGATTTGAGGAAGGGGGAAGGGAGATCGGCAAATTGCTTTAAAAAGGTCTTACATGTCATATTGTGTATGTAACAGTTTTCGACTAATATGCAGGGCTGATACTGGCCTTTGGCACTGGGTTCAGGGTTGTATAGCCCTGAGAAAACAATGCTGCACTTAACCTCTGTTATTTGTATTAATTGTATTAGTTGTCTCAATAGCTGTTGAATTATTAAGACATTTTAGAGGAAAACAATATTTCTTAAAATATTTTTCAGCATATTAATAGACACTTAATAATTTAGCTGACCTTCAAAATGACACATTGGTCCAAGCTTTACATCTAAAGGCCCACTCCTCACTCACACTGGACCAGATACTGTTGTCCATCTTTATCCCCTTAAAACCCCTTTTTTCCCCCTTCCGCCCTTCTGGAGGTGACACACTGTCTCATTGTCACATGATGGGTGGGGGGCTGTAGAGGAGTGGGTGAAGGGGTAGAAGGGCTTGGATGGTTCAGGGCAGGCAGAGAGACGAGGTGGGGTGGGGTGGGGTGCATGGGAGGCTAGCCCAGCATCACGTCATTAGCGTTGCATGGCGGAGATGCAGGGGCACCCTGACACATGTCACGGACAGCCAGCCAAGAGCCCACGTATGAAGCTGACATGCTGCGCATAATTTATCCTGTGACACGATCTGCATGCCGAGTTGTTGATCTGTTGTGTTTGGTTTGGACATGGGTGCTCTGGCAGGGAAGACAGAGGGGGAGTGGGGGTTATTATGCAGGTGGGTGGGGGGGGGGGGGGGTGAAGAGGTGGCAGGGTGTGTGTGTGTGTGTGCTTTCATGGGGCGGTGGAAGGCAGCATCCTGGTGTAGCACACACTGAAGGGGCGATACATTTGTCATGTCCACTGAGAAGCAACATATACATAAACAAGTGCATTCAAATTCACTAATGCAGACTCCCACACCAGCACACACACACACACACACACACACACACGCACAAGTATTCATGCACAAAGATGTGTTTCCATCACTTCAGGGGACATTGTACTGAGATGCATTCATTTCACAGAGACTTACCCCAACCTTAAACCAAGTCTTCACTTTAAAATTTAATGGTTTGCATCATGGGGACTTGTCCCAAAAATGAAATCAAGTCCTCATAGTGTGACTGTGTAAACAGATTTATGTCCTAATAACAAGAGTTTTACCAGCTCACACACATACACACACACACACACACACACACACGCACACACACAAGTATTCATGCTTTAGTGATATGCATGTTGAGTCACAGTGAAATCACAGCCATAATCTTGTCCCTTAAGACATCTGTTCATGAGTGAAAATGACTAATAATGTTGAAATGCCCCTCTGTCAATCCATTGGATGTGATTGTTTTCCAAGCTTCAGCTGCAGTGTGGTGTTAAAGCACCGCTGACACCACATCTCATCAGCCTCACATAATTTTTGCTTCAGTGACTCAATAAAGCATCTGAGGATGAATATGTAGATGTGTTTGTGTGTGTGCTTGTACTTTTTTTGGAAATCAGTAAATATTTCAAAGACACAAAGACAGTATTGATTTGGTATGGTTATTAAAACCACGCTATAACAGTATGGTTAGATTATAGCTCAGTTTAACTGCAGTGTGCAAGTGTGCATGTGTTTCTGTTTTACAAATCACTACACATGTATATTACTGTAATAATACTGTAATAAAACTGTGATTATTGTTATTCTTTAATGTTATTTGTAAATTGTTTGTGCATGTATGTGGTGTGTATGTGTGTGTGTATGTGTGTGTGTGTGTGTGTGTGTGTGTGTGTGTGTGTGTGTGTGTGTGTGTGCTCATCAACCATCCGCTACACCTTGCCAGGCTCGTTTACATGAATTATGTATATGACCAGTCTCGTTAGAGGAGCCCCTCCCTCATCACACTTCTAATCCCTGCCGTTGCTGCGGTAACCAGATTAGACGTGACTGTGAGGTACAGTATGGGCCCTCAGGGTCTTTTTCTGGACAGGCCTCATCCAGGCGCAGACATGGATGCAAATCTGGAGGTCCTATAGGCCTGCAGGTCACCTGTCCACTGGTATTACTGTACTGATGGTGCTGGTTGATGGGAAATATTAATTTTGGTTCAGCTCGATCTATTGTCATGGACCCTAAGGCCTATCTAGGTATCTGGCAGAGTAAGACTGTTAAAAAAAAATTGCGCTGTAAGGATAATAATGTGTTGTCATGTTAGGAATGTATTGTGGCCCAGCAGGAGGTGTCCAATCCTGCATCTAGTTCATTCCAAATTCACCCATCACCTTTCACAAACTTGACTTTTTCTTTTTGTATATTAAGTGAAAATGTAATCTGTCATTTCAGTTGAAGCAAGGATAGAACGTAAACTAGGACTGAGGGTAACAAATGAAGTGAAGGTTAGACTTAAAGGTTAGGGTGAAGAAATTTAAGCAACACCCAGAAACCTTGAAATAATTTGTGGTTAAACTTTGGTCAGTCTTTGTAATTAACAGTTTTATACATTTAAGGCCTGTCTCTCATGGACACACCTATATCATACATCTGTAACCTTAAACCTTTTTTTTTTTCTTGCCTAACTCTTTCAAAAGTAGCGACATTCATGCACTCAATTGGCACATTGTTTTATCAGACTGAATGGAATTTGGAAAATTAGCTGTAGGCTAAGATACAAACAAGGTCTGAAAAAGCTACAGTTGTTTTTTTGTTTTTTTTTTTAGTTTACCAACAGAAAAAAAATGTACTTGTGTCCAATCCAAAAATATGGCAAGATAACACAATATCCACTTGGTGCAAGACCATTATTACAAAAGATGAGATGGACACACCCAATACAGGGCCACTTTACTATAGTTTCTCCCCTAGCCGCAACTAGTGAATATGTTTTACAGTAATATTTTACAGTAAGATTAGTAGGCACAGAAATAATTCCAGCAGTTTAGAAAACCTGCAATGAAAGCTTGTTTTTAAATGGATGTTAATGGCAAATTTTAGTATCCTGTAAAAGTCTAAATGTTATTTCCAAGACTTATATAAAATGATCAGCTCCCAGAGGATTTGGACACCTGAGCCAAGTATTCCACATTCATTTTTTATAGAACTACAGTGTGTTTGTTTGGAGGCAGTTTTTTCTGCATTATACCCACCCAGCTAAGTCACTGCTCCCTTGTGACCCTCCATTAACATTAAGTTTTTGCAGTCAAAGAAAACAGAGGACTGTTAAGAGAGGCCTTTTGTTGCCGTCATAAGTAAATGTAACACTGCACAGGAGTCAGTACAACTTTGGTAGTTTTCAGCCCTGTAGCAGTAGAGGGTAATAAAGAAAACCAATGGTTTCAATAGAGATTTAAATTTTCTCCTTATTTTGCCGAGGACCCGCAATTGGCCCCCAGACCTAACTTTGGGACCCCAATGCCATATACCCACAGTTGTTTTAATTTGTAAAAAAAAGTAAAATTAAGGGAAAATGAAGCAGACCAGCATTGTAGGCAGCTTGCATGTTATCGTTCTGTTTTTATTTTGAGCCTGTTAATTTCACAGCACCAGTTGGAATTGTCCATCTGTTTATTAAAGGTTAACTGCCTACACACTTACGAAGCGTACGTTTCTCTATAATGCATCTCAAAAGTTGGTCTTCTGCTGTAGAGTAAATGACAAGTTTTGTCACAGTATGCACGGTACAAATAACTGAGAAGGAAAATGAAAACTCAACCTGAACTAGAAAAGAAACAAGCTGAAAAATGAGAAGTAAGACAAATATAGAAACATAAAAATCATTTATTATGCATTACATTTATTATTAATAAAAGCAATGCTTTATTGGTCATCATCTGCAGAAGCTTTACTTTATGTTTTGAGCATCAATACACAATGGTCTACTGTATATGTGTGTAATGTATGTTGATTTTTAACAGCCACTTTGGGTGATTTGAAAAGAAATTGGCTGGGTCAGAAGTGTGCCAAGGCCACTCTTTCAAGGCATATTGATAGAAGTTAGTTTAGAAAAATTAAGCTTTTTCCTATTGTTAGTCCAAATATGAATGCAGTAATAACAACAAGAAAGAGGCTTTTTCCAAACCCACCCTGCAGCTTTCTTTAGACAGAGAACCATGTGATCGTTCTGCCTACAACCCACTATGAATAATTGCTCAAGGCTAGTTTTTACAAAAGTCCTTCCTCATACCAAATTTCTGACTGGAGAAAGCAATGACAATGGTACTGGTTGATAATATCAGTTGCATGATATTTTTGCCACGAGGAACACAGCTGAGTCTTTGCAAAAAAGCACTTTTGGTACAGTTAATTTGGTGTCAACAGTCTCATACACCACAGTGAACCTGACAAACGTACAGCTCTGAAAGCTACTAACACCTTAAATGGGACTGAAACTTAAACATGTTACTGTGAGTTGTATTTTAAGTGAGGCACAAGCAGAGTTTAAAAATGTTGCTGGTTTCCATGGAGACTTTTTTGTGAGTTCTGCTTCCTGTTCCTGAACCATGGATGGAAGTGACACCATATGACTGCGATACCAACACATTTTTTCCACAGCTAGCCCCACCCAGCCTCCAACATCCGGCACCTAGTACCCCCCACCCTGCTACCTCACCACCCTGCTTCTCCTTTGTTAAGCCAAGCTCGGAGTGCCATAGACACAGATGAAGGCGTGGAGAAAACACATGCCAAAAAGGCCCCCCTGCCACTCTCACTCTTGCACAGCGACAATGATAGGCTGTCATCACACAGCGATCAGCACTGTCACCCACAACAGTGCAGTGCACAAACACACACGTATACAAGTGCACGCATGCACACTGACACACACAACACGAACACACATATACACAGGCAAACACACACACACACGCACATACACAGGACCCACGGCTGTGAAAATCCGCACCAGCCTCGACAACACTGACAACCAAGTCACTGCTGTCACTTCAGTTATTTTTACACTGGGGCCTGACAACACATCAAAAATCCCTCTCGCTATGGGAACAACATGAGACCACTGCATCAAGCCCATTAGACGCCACGTGTCACATCAAATATCTAATTATCTGCTATTCAATATTCCCAATTAAGTTAGAGATGTTCAGTATGCACATTCACACAATAATTTTCCACAGTGTTGTGTATGCAAACTGAGATGATAAGGCTGGCCTAGCTGTAACAAAAAAAGAAGGAAAAAAAAAAACACAGCTACACCGCTGGTCTGGTGACAGTGAGAAGGCTGAGGTGGATCCTGGAGAGAGTGATCGCTTGCTGTGGTTCAATCCTGTTTTCTGCAGACAAAATCTGACCAGAAACAAAGGGAAAGCAAGAATGAGAAAGTGTCAGCTCTTCTAGTATTTTTATGTCCAGACTAGTGAAGGAAGAGTTAACTTTCTTGGCCCTGGCTGCTGTCAGCAAGCAGACGGAAGCTATGTGATGAGTCTGATTGGCGGCCGATGGCGCTGAGATCAGTGGCAGGGCTGTGCGATGGATGCCATCTTGGCCGGCTTGTGATGTGCAGTTTGTCGCCCGGTCTTCACTAGGAAGGAAAGCCTTGAAAATACTGCTGGCTGTCACTCAAAGAAAAATGTGGTGTAGTTCCAGAAAAAAAAAAAAAAAAAAAAAACTCCGCCAAATACCTTTTTGTTTGCTATCTCTCCTTTTCACAGCTACCAGGATGTGATGCACAGGGTTATAGTAGTAAATACCTATTATACAACTGACTACAACACAACCTAAAAGATCCAAGCAAATTGCACGCAATTAATTTGTGTTGTCCTTACCAATAAATTATTCAAGAGAATCCATACTTACATAATAACACATGAGTTCTTATATGGAGCCCAAACTACAAAATGGGTCATTTGTCCAAATAAAATCAAATAAAATCTAATGAATAGTCCAAAAGCTGCTCATATTTGTATTTTATGATCCACCACCATTTAAGCTTAAAATTTGTTTTGGGTAAGTTCAAGTAACTAAATTTACTTGGGTATGTCATGACTCATTTGGTTATTGTAATTGTTATATTTACTAGTTGATTATTGTTCTCATTATGTGTGTCCCCAGATCCTGTTCTTCCTACCTGAATGCTCTCTGGGCTCTGTCCTCACTCCTATTACCTGCCCTACCCTGCTCTGCCTAGCTCTGCCCACACTATCCTGCATTAAATCCCATGTCATCAGCCCATATATAAACCACATCTCTAGTATTATTTCAGTCTCCAGATTCTCCAGTCTACTCACCTGTGCTCTGTGTTGGGGTTTGCCTGCCTGTTGCTCACCTGTTTGGTCTAGAACACACATCTGTCTACTGGTAGCCTGTTACTTAACTCCTGTTGGTATTTGAACTGTTGTTGCCACATTTTGACCTGGTGATGAATGTCTGCTGTCTCAAACCCCATTCCAGTACGCTATTTTAATCTAATACTGGTTAGTACAGTTACCCCTGTCTTCGGTTTGCTTTTGGGTCCTACACTAAACCCTTTTACAGATTAGGGTTAAAATAAAATACCTCAATAGGGTAACTGTGGTAAGAAAATATGAGTCTAAGTTCGGTTTCTGGTGCTGTCACAATATAAGACTATAAGTCTACTTGTGCATTCCCTATAAGAGGTTCGGCAGTGTATTATTATTCTTTATTAACCTATATTTAACCAGGACAAAAAACTCACTGAGATTAAAAATCTCTTTGCAAGAGTGTCCTGGGCCAAGAGACAGCAGTGAGTTATAAATCAGAACACACAGATACAATCAAATACAGAAATGCTTCCACAAATTCACTCCAGACAATCATTCACAATAAAAGGCAAATTTCCTTGGCTAAAATTTTGTTCAAATCATTTAAAACGTGCAAATGTTATATGATTCTTCAAAGTTTTTGAGCAGTTCTTTAAAACTATTCAGAGAGCCCAGCTCTCCAAGACTGAAAACATCCTGGAGCTTATTCCAGGTCAAAAGAGCAGCATGATAAAACGCCTTCTTCCGAACTCTGGGAACAGAAAGTAAGTGGAAATCCTGTGATCGAAGACTGTAGTCACTTGTAGTTGTTTAGTTGTAAGCCTGAAAATAATAAGCCAGAAGATCCAGAACCGCTTTATCGACAAATCACCAACTCTGGTAGACAACAAACAGGTTGTGTATCACAGCATCATCTGCATAAAAATGACATGATGCCTCAAGAACATTATTAAAGAGATTATTTATGTACAGTAAACCCCTTGAAATTCGTGGGGGTTATGTTCCTAGAGCACCTGCAAATTGTGAAAAACTGTGGATTTTGGATCTGGTCAAAAAAGTGCCTATAAATGCCTATTTTTAAAATTTAAACCCTAAATATTCCCCCAAATATGTTCCCAAAACACTTTAATTTCATTTCAAACTCAGCTTAATACATTATTAGTAAATAAATTGGTGAACTAAATTATATTGTTCTTAATAATTTTGTGCTAAAACACATGAAATATTACCACACAAATAGCCATAAAATATATATTTCTGGTTTCCATGAAATTGCAGGGGTTTCTGCGAACAATTATTAGTTAGGTTCTTATGAAAAGAAGTGGACCCAGAATTGATCGATGTGGAACTCCATTTGTTAAAGCTGTGGACTGGACACCATATACCTGCACGGCCTGAGTTCTGTTTAATAGGTAGTAAAAAGAAGTTCCAAGCAATGTCAAGATGAGAAATGAAAAAGTATGAGATTGAAAAAGACCACTCTTCAGAAAAATGTGAACATAAGCCATTGTAACCAGATTTAACCATTGTGTTGTTCTTTTGATGAGGATTTTTAAATAGATCCCTACTGTACCCTATGAATCACAAACTAAATCTTTATTTGTTATGTAAACAAATAAAGTTACAAATAAATAATGTTGCATAAATAGGTGTTGATGTATAGGTAACGCATGTAAATCCATGTAAAACCCAGCAGTCAACTGGCTCCCACCACTGGGAAAACCTCTCATCTACCCAACCAGCAACTTCCTCACCCATATTTTTGCACATTAGCCCCTTGTTTGGTACGACAGAGTGGGATTAAACACAGTGTAAAATGTTACACTTCTGAGCAGCTCCCCATTTAAATTTAGTGACAAAACAGGAAATTAAGCTTTTGCCCCATGCAGCCTTGCTCTTCCTCCCTCCTTTTATCCCCCTCTTGTATGTTTGTAGCCTGAAGCAAGGATCGCCGCCAGTCAGAGGAGGACAGCGGGGTCAGCTTTGCCTGAAGGCACGGGGCCCCTCAGAACCGCAGCAGCCGCTCATTTTTTACCCTCAACCAACAACTACAAGAACAGAGGTTCCTGCTGCGTCCACTGACCAGTAAGTAACACAATAATATGAGCAAACCAAAGCAGATAAACAAGGACCGCATCAACAGCTGGCAAAATAAAAGATGTTACTTTTAGCCATTAACCCGAAATGGTATATGGAACAACATTTATCGCATTTTTAAACATATTTGGTAACACTTGAAGAGGTGTTCATTTAAGAAGTAAAAGAAGGACCACTACAAATAAGATTGATTATTAACACTACAAATAAGATATTATGAGAAAAACAGTCTGACAATGAATGGACTTACACTTAGTTTGCTTCAATCAGTGAGATATTATGTTACTATTAACAGTTTCTATTTGGGAAGAGGGAGTGATTCTGTTTGTCTTGTCGACATGTGACATTTCTGTCCCACTGATACTATTTCGAGTGACACAGAAGTTTTAGTAGTGGTTTTTAGGAGCAGTGAAGCTGATGTTTGTCCTAACAGTCAAAAAGACTTCCAATTTAAGAGTTGATTCTTCGGGTATTTCAACATCCTGTGCAGCTGTCAGTCTCGCTTCAGTCAATTACCTGTTCCTGGTTTTATAGATGCAGCTAGGTAACTAGTTATCATATGAAGCAAGATGGAAACCCTGGTCTGAATTCATGTTAGTCATCTCTGAATGGTTAACTGCTTCCAACCAGGACAGGAAAATATTTGTTAACAAATACTATCAGCCTGATTTGAATTGCTGAACTAATCAGTTGTACAGGCAGTAATTGAGAGTACTGAAACATGTTTGCTTTAACAGACCACAGTAAATGAATAAATGCAGAGCCAGACAGAGTGATACTGTTGGAGATGTACAACTTACAATTTATCAGTCATATTGTAAAGTGCCTATTGTACATGTTGCTGGAAAGAAACATAATGCAAATCATTTTAGAAGCTATGTTAGACAAATTAAATGTCTGTTGAAAATATTTCCACGTGTAGAAATATTTATCATCTAGCTATAGAAGTCTCTTGTTATCAGCTGGTGATCACACTGAAGTAAAAAACAATAATATATATTTGCTCCTTGCAAAACAGAACTTATGTTTGTTGGCAAATCAATTTGCAGTCCAGATATTTCCATTGTTGTTTTGTTGGTGGCTATAGAAACTAGGACATTTCTATATGACTTTGGTCCTTAATGAGGCCTGTTTTAAACCAAGACATGGTCCTTATCAGACACTTTCTCCCTGAGGATTGTCACCCTTTGCGGAGTATGTTTCCACGTAAGAGATTTCCCTGACACAAAGGCATCTCTCATCTATCTGCAAAGCTTCTTGAAGTGTTTATCCACCAGAACTGACAGAGAGCTGACTTTAATTAGCACTGTCTCCCTTTTTACCCTCCCCTCCGCCACCCCCACTCTCCACTCCCCCCAGACCTCGACAGATTGCATAACTTCGAACTGAACTGTATATTAGGTTTTATTCACTGATGTTTTTGAAGGAGAGAGAGGGAGAGTGAGCTGGCTGCTCTCCTCATTTATGGCACGTAATTAAAACTAAATGACAATTCCACTCTGCTATTTAATTAACCACTTTAGATAAAGCAAACACACATACAGTATGGTACAGAAACGCATATACACATCACACACACACACACACACACACACTCAATAATAATGTGCACATACACTAACTACATCCAGAAAGCGCACACACACACACACACAGACACACACAGAGAGAGAGAAAGACAGACAGAAAGCAGAGAAGCAGGTCACACTCCCCAAGTCTTATTAAACCCCATAATATTTCAATCTGGAGCTTTACTGACTTTGATAATATTTGAAAGGGAAAGCTGCCCCTCCCTTGGCTTTTTTTTTTTTTTTTTTTTTTTGGTGGGGATGTCAGTCAACTTGACACCCTGTAAATAATCTTTCAAGCTCCTGTTTCAGCTATTCCCCCCTCTGTCCAATCATTTGTGAGTTTTCTCAGTGTTAATGATGAAGGGTTTAATTCATCATAACAGTATTCGCACAACCTCTAATTAGCAGCAACACTCGTACAACAATCCCAGCGTTATCTTCTCATGCAAATGAGCTCTCAGTCTGTTGCGTTTGCTAATTTTATGAAACGGCAAGGCGATAACTACGCAGCCTGTGCTAATCTTCCCTGCATTTAACCCTGGTTTTCTTTTTAATCCACCATCCATAACAAACAAACAACAAACAATAATCCTATTATCGGCTTGATGATTCTTCTTCTTTTGAGCTTTTTTTTTAATTATTTTGCTTTAATTTAATCTCACTTATGGTCAGAGGGAAACATATACAAATATGTACTTTCTCTATACATCCAGATTTTTTTTCTAGATGAGCTTATTGAGCTCATCAGTGCAAGTCCCCTGATAGAGGCCTGTGATAACATCCATATAATATTGTATCTCTGAAAATATGGTTAATTGTTTGCCATGTTGTGTATACCACCATGGAGCCTGGAGTAAAATGGACAAAATTCAATTAGCAGCAGCGTGAGGTGTATAAAGCTATGTACAGCACACACATTTATTGCTGTTTCTTCTGATATTGCAATATTATATTCAGGGTGCTTATGTATATGATCAAAGCCAGGCAATGTGTGTATTGTGTGGATGTGTGGTCTGTGTGTGTGTGCATTGTGATGGGTGGATCTGTGGGGTCTGGCTTGTTATGGCTCTGGGTTCACTAACCTTGTCCATATTGACGGCTCCTGCTATTAGGGGCCATGACTGTGAGGGATCCCTGTGGTTAGATTAGTGAGAGATGAATGCCTTATGCCTGAGTGTGAATGTGTGAGTCCGGGCGCGCTTATGTGTGTAAATGTTTTTGCTGTTGCTGATTACCCACTCTACCTGTTGTCACTGTGGGAGAACATATTAGATATTGTCTCATTTGCTTCAGTGACATTACAATAACACTATCAACACCCATGGTAGTTTATACTCTAATTTAGACATTCAAATACACTTAGACTCACAGTATGATATCTTTAGTTAGACATGAAAACATTACCAAGTCATATCATGTATGCATGTCTGTGTATCGAGGCCTACCTTGTGTTATGAAGGCACTCTGCTGTGGCACACACTTTTCCACTTAATACATATAAATGTAGTATATCTGTGCTACATATAATGTAGCAATAATAATAATGATAAGCAACAACATTTAGGATCCAGATATTTCTGAAACATAAAAAGGTTGTGTTAGAGATGGGTATCCAAGTTTTACTCATAAACAGACCTTTGACTTGACTTTAAACTAACCCCTAATCAATCCTATGAAAGATATGGATTTAAGAAAAAGTCTTTCAAGGATTGGTAAAATGCTAAACATTTTTGAAGGATGATTTTATTTTATTGTTCATTTGACAGGTCAGATAAATAGAAGACAATCATGGTTTCTCAGCATTTCAAATTAATGCATTATTGTTGTATACTATAAATCTTTATCAGTAATTACACTGGACAAGAATCAATAGGAGAAAATACTCTTGCAAGAGTGACTTTAGACTTGATTCATGCTTTCTACTTTCATATACTGTACAAAAAAGGTGTCATACCTAGTAGCTGTCAATTACATGCTTGACTTCATTAGTAACAGTTTTTATCATTACCTGTTGAGGTGAGGCCTTGAGATAGTATGTCACAGGACTGGTGTTTTTACATAACTGGGTCAGACTAGACAATTACAGGGCTTTAGGGTGCTGATGTCAAGGGTGAGATGTTAAAGAGAGAAGTTGGGGGGAGGGGTATGGAGTGGGACATCTAATGGAGTGAGCTTGTGTTGATATGGCTCCTGTCGACATCCTCCTTCCTCTGTTTGAGCCCACCAGCCATTCCCTAAAAGATGTAATGACATCTCATAATTAGCATAATGTCCCAACTTGTCTGCTGCTTTCAACTGTCACACTGTATTTGTCTAAACCCGGACAATTATGGGAGTGATGTGGGAGGGTGGTGGTGGGGTGGGGGGTGGGGGTCTCACATGATTGGCCACATCCCACTGGCTGCTACTCATAACAAGAGTGCAACGCAGAGTTGATAACATGAGACTTGGCAATGGCATGTAAATAAGCTGAGAAGACGCTCTGTTGCTTCTCCATCTCTCAGAACATCTCAGATGTTCAATTCAGTTTGGAGTTAAACTGGCAGAAAAGATATATATTTCTTTTTTGTTGGTTTGGTTTAAAAATATATCATATGGTAAATTTATAGATGTTGCACACTTAGTTCAATTAACGTTTAATTAAAAAGAGTAGTTGTAGTAGTTGTATTAGTGGCCTTGGATAGCTGGTCGGATATATAATACCACAAAGTGTTTAGGATTTTCATTGAGTCATATTCTTTGTAAAGATGATAGAAATTGGAGTAGAAGCCCAGTTACACCAGAATGTAGCACAGAAAAAAATCATTCAGAATTCTTTACAAAGTACGTCTTTCTAGGAGTTTGATGAGTGATAGCTAGCTGGTAAAATACTGCAGCTGGTGAGCCTCATGCCAGCCAATCACAACAGCACTCCAATGTCCGTGTTGAAATGACAGTTTTCTGTCTGTCTAAGGACAATATTCTTATTCTTCAACATAATTCTTTAAATTAACCAGAATGAAAGCTGATGTCAAAAATTCTCATGTAATTTGGTATCAGATTTTGCCATTATAAATCCTGGTGGTGCCTTAAAATATTTATGAGTTATATTATCAACTAGTTCATATAAATCAGTTTTAGTTCCAAAATAGCATGGTCACAATCTGTCTTCAGTATCAAAGCATAATTTACTTTGTCTATACCCAAACACTGTATTCTGTAACTGACTGCAGTCTCAGTTTCACTTAACTACAGTTTAATAAGATCTAATAAGTTTGATTACTGTGATATATTTCATACTATCAGGTTTATACAGAAAGACAACTAGCTTGTCAAGAAGCTAAATAAACCTGCATCTAAAGTGTCAAATGTTGAAGCTACTCTATTCATCAGACTTGTTTTAATCCATCTCCATATGATTCCTGCCATCTCCACCATACATCCAGGTCTCAGCAGCCTTATATATAATGTATCTGAACAGAAAAGAAATGGAGGTGACAGAGTCAGTAGTTACTATGATCAAATATCATAGCTGGAGGCTAACTGGGCATCAGGGCCCACTGACACAATCCACAGGGAATGAAGGGATAGAGAGAGAGAGTGAGAGAGAGCGAGAGAGAGCGATGTCTGTAGAATAAGGTAAAGGATGACTGTGTGTCGCTATAAATCACTATTGCGTAGGCTAATCTCTCAGGGTCTCTGGCAGAATAAATACTTTGCTTATAGATCCAACACGCCTCAGTCTCCGCCACTCATTGGGCACGCTCAGTAGGCACAAGGCCTCCCTGGGCACGGTGCTGGCTTTCCCCCTTAAATCATCCCTCATTCTCATCTTTCTTCACTCCCTCCTTTCAACACTGAGATGCTGCCTGGGTGAGGGAGATATCATTCTCATTTCTCTTTATTTCTTCACACTTCCCCTCATTGCAAAAAAAAAAAAAATCATTCACTCACAATAAGTATTTTAGTCCCATATCTGATGATAAAGTCTTGCATTTTTTCAAATGAGAAGGCAATGTAGACAGGGATGAGATAATTCCTCGAGCAGTTTTACATGTCACAAAATTTCTGTTAAAACCACAATATCTCGAAACACAACACAAAACATGCAGATTTCTCCACTAGAGAAATCTATAAAACAAGAGATTCTCATCTCTATCTTACTTGGTGACAGATTCCTTTCACCTCTTTTACAAAAAGAGACTTCACTGAAAAGAGAGAGACACCTTGAGTGTACCAATCCTTCAGCTTTCCCCTTTTTCTCTCTCAACTTTTCCAGCATACAAGTGGTAACACTGAAATAAATTTAGCCTCACTCCATTGTTTCTGCCATGACAAGGAGCATTTTCTCATTTCCAGTACAGTTCACTCTATTGTTCAAAACCTTACATTTACAAGAGTCTTGCTCTCCATTTTGTACATTTTGTATTTGCATGTCCCCTGTTTCACCCCTTCATCTCTGTGATGGTGAGGCAAAGACATCCTCCCCCAGTCTCCTTTCCGCTCCCCTCACCTTCCTCTTCCTTTCCTCCCCTCTTCATCCCTCCCTGGCTCCCTCTCTCAGTAATCTGGCCCTGTCTGTAACAGTGGAGGTGCTGCCTGATTGAAACAAACGGCCGCTGATTGCTGATCAGCCAGCTGTAAAGCCTGGCAAGGATATGAGTTAATGAAAAAAATGGACCTGATTTGAGAGGCACCGAGCGTCGCTCACCCTGCTAGCCCTGCTGTCCCCTGCTGTTACCCTCTATCCTTCCCTTCCTCTCGTGCCTTTCTCCCATAGCCCCCCCTCCCACACACATACACACATCCCCCCACCTCACCCTGTCTGCCTATCATCGTCAGCTATCCTTACTGAGGTGGAGGCACAAACAGAGAGATGTAGAGAAGAAATTGTAGTTGCTTGTTTAATATAGAGGAATTAGCAGACACACAAATGTGTTGTGGTTACTTTTAAGGGTCAATGTCAATTTGTATGTGTGTGTGTGTGTGTGTGTCTGTGTGCATATTCTTTTATTTTGATGACAAAATGCTACAGAAGGGGAACATTTTGTAGCCTGTCAGCATGTCTGCATAGGAAAGACACTTTGGGTTTAATCATAGATTAAAAATTATGCAAAACTGTAAGTGAAAGAAAAACATAATTCATCAATTAGCTGCATCAGACTAAAGATAAAAGAAAGTTGTAAAAAAAGAACAGAATGAACTAATCGTTGTACAGTTTCTGATGTGATTTACATTCTTGCTTTAACATCCAACAAGTCTTTTTTGTAATAAAAGTACAAAGGGTGTTATAATAGCATACAAAGGGAGATTTGTGCAGATAATGGACCACTTAGGCCACAATGAACATCTTGTGTTTGTTTTTGCACATTCTAATAATTTCCTCTCCTGATTTTGATGCATACAAAGGCACAAAGTAGCACACTCTGACCCACTCATCTTGTTGGGTCACCACTAAAGTGGGCAATAATTGCCAGTGGCAACTCATTAGAATTGGTGATTTCGTAAAGTAAAATGGAAAAATAAGCAAAAACACACAAATAAATGCCTTCACATACACGTACTGTGCTCACAGATACATATGCACACACAATGAAGTGCAGACACACATCTACAATTCCAAGACGATAAATTAAAATCCTCATGACCCTGTGTACACAAAATTAGCCACCGGGCCAACAGACCTGCATTAGAGCAGTGCATAGTAACAGAGAAGAACTCTAATTGGGGTCATTATTTAAGCTGAGAGAGGGAAAAGGCTGAAGACTCTCATTTTCACTCCTCTTTCTCCTTTTTTATTTGACAGGTGCAGTAAATTAAGAAAGTGGTGATATTTAATACCTTTTAACCTCCCTGAGACAGTTTTCTGATCAATTACTAGAGCAGGCTGTAATTGTTAGCCTGGATAATGATTCCACATGTGAGAGAGCAGTGCTAAGATGAAGCCCTGAGTGCAATTACCTTAAAGCCCTCAAGTGTACTGGTGTCTGGAGAGGACATTATGGAAAGAGAGTTAGTAAGACAGGCAGAGAGCACCTGTGAGCAGAGAGGCTGCCATATAAAGTAGAAAATGTTGGAGCTTCTCTGACAGTGAGGCATAAACCCTGTTCATATACCTAAAACAGCATATCAAATAAAGTGCTTTGTTACACTGTAGTAAGTTATCAGAGAGAAAAGGGAAAAATTAGTTAATTGGTTATTTGCTGCTTCATATCAGCTGGAATTTAATAAGTTCAACATACAAACTTAAAAGGTGATGTCATTGTTGTATTTACAGCTTGTTTTCCCAGTGCATTGTTTCCAGTTCCATCTGAAACACTGACCTCAGATAACAAGCTGACTAGTGTTTTCACTGGCGTTCTCTTTACTGATAGTTTTCTAAGAAATGACTTTATGAAAATGATACCAGGATGAAAATCGCACTCTGAAGAAGACGAGGCATCACTTTGCTGTACATGTTGCTATATGCTGACAGGTTGATGTTTTAATGTATATATTTGTGTAGACTATGTTTGCATACATAAAACATCTAGTTTGTGGTAAACTGACATCCTTTTATTGAAAAACCAATGTGGGTGTCTCTTTCATGTTTGTGAACAGTGTAGCCAAGCAATTTAAGATCAAATTAGATCCTGTGAAATATTGTGCTTAGCCTGACAGGCCCCCAAACACTAAATAAATCACCTTTTTATGGGCAGGGGGGACTGGACTGTGTGCCTGTGCTGCACATGAGAACAATCCTATTTTAAACAGCACATTTTTACAAACCCCCCAACACTTACTCTATGTTTCACCTATGGTTTCTTTGACTGGTGACCTAAAAGGAAATAACATTGACATTAGCCAGAGTTTAGGTCTGAACACTGTCTTCATGGTGTGGAGGGCATTTCCTCACTGATCTGCATGTTTAGTGTCTCAGTGTTGGAATGCATTGCAGTTTTGAATATTCATGATAAACAGCACCAGAGGAGTGCCAAAATGCTGCACTCGAGTGGAGCTTGACTGAAATACCCATGCTGCTGTAAAATCTGTGGATACATTCTAAATGCACATTAAGTAAAATCAACATTTGATTATTGATAGAAAATACTTTTGCATATATATTTTCTATATAAATTAACAAGAGGAGGAAAAGTTTGAAGTTTGGTTTAGAAATAAATCCCAGCAAATGTATGATCACCCACTTTCTAGGTCAGAACCTGTGAAACATGTATTCCACAGAGGATGGTTTTTGAAATGTAGAACAGTACAGAAGCCAAAACATACATTTATCTAACTTCTTAAAGTACAATAATACAAAGGATCTACTGCTTTATAGCCTTCCCAAAGACTTAATTCATTACAATCCACCCTTGAACTGCTCCACTGTTTTGCATAAAGTGCAAGATTTATCAGGGGAGGTGGAAAGAATGCGAACAAATAGTGAAATTTCAAACAAACAGAATGCTTGATTTCCTCAAATATTGAACAGTTGGTGGTGTTATCTGGCTCGGTGACCCAGCGCTCACAGCAGGCAGAGTGGAGTGGCATGGCCTGACCTCCTGTCTGCAGCAAGGCTGGCTGGAGGCTGAGGAGAGCTGAGAGAGAGAGGGAGAAGGGGAGAAGAGACAGGCAGAAAAGGACGAGGGCAAATAAAATACCAGACGCCTGCACAAGAAACACACACAAAAGTAAACTAGCATGAACCCTCTGCCACCATCCCCTCCCCCCAACATCAAATATGTTAAGGCCATCTGTTTTTTTACGCAAGTAAACAACAACGCGCTGTCAATACCAACAGGGCCGGGTGAGTACACTTGTTTAATATTGAACGAAAATAAATTACTATAGTTGTAGAAGTTAAAGGTCTTATGTTTACTATTTCTGAATGGGTGAATGGTATAGCCTCTTTTTCATGACAGACGTATTGCCAGTAGCAGCATTTTTCAATTTAAATTCACATTTTCATAGGGCAGCATTCTCTCGGGTTCCCTCCAGTGCAGTTTTGGAGTTTATGAAGAGGACAAATGTGTTGTGGAAATCCATCTGGTATCATCAGAAAATCTGAGCCTCATCTCTGTTTGCACTGGCAGAGCAGCACTCACTTCCTGATTTGTGCTGTAAAGCAACGTCTATGTGCTGTAAAGGAAAAGAACTAACTGGCACTGTATGCATCTATCTGTGATGTCACAAGTGTTGGCACCATGCATAGATAAGTGAGTTGTTTTACATGCGATGGAACTACATTAACCTAAAACGATACATTGAGTAGCATAAAACAGGCAAATGCAAGCTATAACGTGCCCTGTGTAGACATTTTGATCATTGGTAATACTATGGAGGAAAGTTTTATTAATGGACCCACATTTGTTTTGTAAGTGGCTTGAGCATGAGTGTGCACAAAAGGTGTGTGATTCACATTGTGCTCTTTATTTTCTGCTGTTTTGTTAATTGACAGTTGGTGGTGGAAAGTATTGACATTGCCCCAACAAATGGAGTATTACACATGAATGCAAATGAATGAATACACATAGTAAAAAAATGTTTAAACAGCTTTGCAATGTAGTAAAATGTACTCATTGTGTTTTTTAGACTTCTTGGATGCACACAATGTGTTTGGTTAAAAACACTGAATAGAAACTTAACTTCTGTTAACCTACAACACAACTCAACAAAGTATCTTTAACTTAAACCTGATAATGGAGGGAATGGCGTATGTATGTACTCAACAACATACTTTATTTTACTGTACTTTATACATATTATACAGTGCATATATTCCACTCTGCCATTTTAACATTTAACTTTTTGAACTTTTCAACTAGTTGTCTTGTCTTGTCTGCTTATTTTTATTGATTATTGTTACTAAATGCATTTCATATTCTTTACTGTTATATAGTATATAATATATAGTAATATAGCTTTTATTATTTTTATTTTGGGGTTTTTTCAAATTGCTTTTGCCAAGTGAATGTGTTTTTAAATGTTTGATAAATAAATCATAATGCTTAAAATTACAGTAAAATGTAGTGCAGTATAATAGACAGTGAAATGCTTTCTTAGGCATAATTATCAGCCATCAAAAAAAATCCATTACATTCAACATCAAATGCCCCATAAAACATAAAACATTGTGCTCATTATATCATACCCTCAGTTTTGCCGTAGCTCTTGTAACATGCTTCTAATACCGTATAAGCACTGCATTAAGTGGTCAAAAACACTAACAATAACAATAGCAGCAGACAACAATTCACAGCTTCAGTGGCTAAAAAATAACGTGATGTGCTAGAACAAGTTTGTGAAGTGAAGCCTCACATTCAGTAGGATTGAAGTCCCTTGACTCTTCTGCCTTTATAACAGAAACAGACGAGGATGATTTACCTTCACAGTCACTGAGATGATCCACGCAGCAGATGTTTTACACTTTCTGACCATTTATTTGTGGAGCAGGAAAGGGAGGGGGGACTTGGGAGGGGTATAATTAGGATTTATGGAGTGAATCTGCAGAGTTGCAAAGGCGACTGATGATCCCTCCTATAAGAAGTGTCTTTGTCTGCTAGGTGAGGGATAACGGACGGCGCCATGTTGACAAGGGCAAGGACAAGAAGCTAGATGTTTTAGTGTTGCTCACCGGGTCCCTCATCCTCTTAGGACAGATGCACACACAGATATGCGACTATGCACTGCATGCCTTAATACACACATGCACACAAAACATCAACATGTCCATCTATTTAAGACAAGCAGGTACTGGAATTTACAAATCACACGTCTGCACTCTGACACATGCACACACAGCGGTGCAGACGCCTACATGTGTTTTAAATAAGCATTTAACACAGACCTGTTTAAAAGAGTTATTTTGCAGTTTGCGTGTGTATATCCAACAATAACTGTATGCATGTACACACACACACACACACACACACTAACTTCAATATATTGTCTGATGTCCTCTGCCCCAGCCTGTCTCTCTTGAGGCTATGGCAGCACCAGTTCACACACAATCCAGGTCAAACACTCAGCATTTGACTAAGGAGGAAGTCCTTCTTATGTAAATGTGCTACTTTTGTTAGAGTATTTTATTTCATCACCAAGTTTCATGGCATCACATGAATGTGGCTTTAAAGTACCTCTGCTAAATTTGTCTAATGGGGAGTCAACCAGATGACTCACATTTGTATTTCTGTTTCTCTCTCTGAGCCTCTGGCCTGTAGCCTGAAGCTTGCCAGTGGTCATTAAATTGGTTATTTACAGTAAACAGCACTATAATCCTGTCACAACCTCTCCTGTGTCCTTCCACAAAGCCTTAGCCAATGTTTGGTGGTGAGAGGCGCGAGTGTTAAATGGGTACTGAAGTGACGTTATCTGGATTTCTTTTGCTTCACCCTCAAACCCCCCCCCCAATGGAAGTGGAGCAGGGTTTGTTTGTCTAAATGTGAGCACTTTGGAAGAGCTCCACAGCTGTGGGCACCTAGATCACATTGGAGGTTTCACTGCACACACAGACAAATACAGACAGACACACACACACACTGCTCACTCACTCTGACAGGCAGCCATGTTGGGCTGGCAGCTCAACAACACAAAGCTTTTATCTGTCAGTGGTCAAGCCTGACTGAACCCCCGCTACATTATAGGCACTCTCTCTCTCACACACACACACACACATGCACTTTGAAAAAGTGCCATTTCTATTTTTTTTCTCTTTAAAACCTGGCTCAAATCAGCTCTTTTTCCGGAAATTAGCCATCTGTGCTGCCCGTGAGTGACAGAATGTTCATATCAATCCTTCCAGGAGATGATGAGCACCCCGTCTGCACAGACAACACCCACACACACCCACAACATACAC
Source organism: Mastacembelus armatus (assembly GCF_900324485.2). Classification (NCBI taxonomy): domain Eukaryota; kingdom Metazoa; phylum Chordata; class Actinopteri; order Synbranchiformes; family Mastacembelidae; genus Mastacembelus; species Mastacembelus armatus. Next base: position 6,230,308 of record NC_046648.1, read on the forward strand.
ACACACATATACACATGGCCACATTTCTAGGAGCAAGTCATTTGTGAATTTGTTTCTAACATGGATAATGGCATGAAGTGAACCTTCCCTTTGAAACAGATTCATTTGGTACTGATCCCATGGCCACTCATAGATATACAGTACATTCACACACAATGTGACCACATGCCACAGGAAACAGTGTGTATCTGAAAGGGAAACAGAGCAGACAAACACATAAACACACTTCCAAGATTCCTGCAGGACAAAGATGGCTGGTAGTTAATGAATCTTAGTTAAAACCATTAGATTGAAAGATGAGTGCTGTCCGAATATGCCTTCCTGTCTGTTTTTTTTTTCTATCTCTCTTTCTTGTTCCTCTCTGCCTGTTTTTTACGCTTGAATTTCGACAAATGGCTTTCATCAGCAAAGCGCATCTCATTAACGGCGATGATGCGCCGTATGTTGATCATCATCATCTGTGAGTGGACTGATGAGCGATGAATGTCAGCCGTAATGGAGGCGACAACGCTGCGTCCCGTAAACCCACCGCGACACACTCACGCTAATTACTCCATATAGCGCCGTTACCGGCAGCAAAACGGCTGCAGCGGCACCAGTAGGAGCAGAAGTGGAAATGACAATCATAATGAACCATATCAGGTGCATCACTTCACTAAATGCAAGCTGCATATGATATAAAAAAAACTCACCATGACTGACTGCTCTGGAGACAGCGTGGAGAAACTGTATCACTGTTGAGTGCCAGGATATTATTATTTGGTCAATAACTAAAATAGCCTACTATATTTTTAGAGGGATCACTGATCCTAAACAGTCCTTATTTGCAATAGTGGAATGTAGCCAAGGACTAAAGCGTTTGTCCTACCCGAGTGCTTCTATATTGATATTGTATACATCTACTTCAATACATCACAGAGGAAAATTAAAGTGACCACACCAATCACTTTGCTGCCAAATATGATTGAAATAAGGCACATTCATGAAAATAAACTACCTAACAACCACTATATAACAATGTTTAAATTAGCTCCACTTTTACTGATAATGGTAAAATACTGGCTCCACATTAATGCCCCTGCAAAAAGAATCCAATAATAAACTACGTAACAATCACAGAACCAATAAACATCACTAGGCTTATTTTTCATTAGTATTTTAATTAACCTTTGCTGATAAAAAGACTTGTACTTGCATTGGAGTATTTTTATTATTAATATTATTATTACTATTATTATTTAACTTAAGTGTGGGCAGCCTAGTGGGAATGTGGTTTGCACTGTTGCCTCACAGCAAGAAGGTTCCTGGTTCGGAACCCAGCAGGGACCTTTCTGTGTGGAGTTTGCATGTTCTCCCTGTGCTTGTGCGGGTTTTCTCCAGGTACTCTGGTTTCCTCCCACAGTCCAAAAACATGTATGTCAGGTTGATTGGTGACTCTAAATTGCCCATAGGAGTGAGTGTGAGTGTGTGAGGTTGTTTGTCGCTATGTGGCTCTGTGATGGACTCTGACCCTGCCTTTCACCCAAAGAGAGCTGGGATAGGCTCCAGCAGATCCCAGTGGCCCTACTGGAATAAGCATGTGGGTATTCCCATACCAATCTGGAATTGTTCCACACCTTGAAACAAGCCTTTGTGGTCACTGCGATCACACAAAATCGTAGAAATTCATTTAAAAACATCTTAGAGACTGTTTTGGTACTCCTATGTCACGAAATGATCTAGGAAGCTGATGACATGACTCAGTGCAGTTCTCATCCAGTGTTGGTCTTAGCTGGGTTGATTGACGTCCATTGGCGTCCACTGTACAGTAATACTAGAAGCAGCCTATGGGCATTTACATCTGATCTTGCCACTTCTGTTAACAGGCTTTTGCACGTCACAGGTGGTTCTTTTCACAGGTGACAGAAGGATAATGGCAATATTTTTTTTCTGTGTTTGAGGGTGTTTGTTTATGATATCACACCTCATGCTAACTTGCAAATTATTGAGAGCCAGGGTAACAATAGCAGACGACTCTTTTGTCCTCTCACCACTCCGGTTGAGGCTGCTGATGCTGTGATTCTCCTGAAATCCACTTTGGCTGTGACACAAATGAGACAGAGAGAGAAAACACCGTCTGGAAAACACCCTCAAGGCTCCAGCCCTTGAACCTGTGGTCAGTCTGGAAGCTGTGGGAGATTTTGGCCAAAACAACTATTATTGTTCAGCCAGTTCAAAGTATGTTCAAGTGCAAGCTTGAATTCTGTTGCTTCACTCTTACATGAGTGTGTTATGACAGAAGTACTGTAAGACGTCTTGCTTTTGCTTGCTTGTGTGTTTGGTGTTTTATTAGTTTTGGAAAACTTTCCAAAGGGCTTAAGTTGGAAAACATGAATTTCCTCAATTGATTGACAAGGATCTATACTGTAAACACAACATTTGACTAAAAACTGAAAACTTCTCTGGAGCTCCATAAATCGAAAAGTTTTTTAAAACATCTATTGCAAAAGATCCCCCTGATTCCAAGCATCAAAATCAGCTCTTCCCAGTGTCTGACACTTCTTTCTGTCACTCCCACAGGTGCACTCACAAAAGTCAGCCGGCCTCCCCGCTGTTGTTTTCTCCTATCTGAAGTCTCCAAGTTCTGTGAGAAAGAGTATTGTAAAGAAAGAAAGAGGGTGTACCTCCGCTCCAGTTTGGAGAGATTTATGAGTGGACCAAACCTAAGAGTGTATACTCAGAGAGAGTTTGGGAGGAGAGATTTACGATCTTACGTTTGGGTCATAATTCAAAGTTCATGCTCACATATATCACATTTTGAATCACATAGATTATGAGAGGAAGCAGATTTATCATACACACAGGTAGCACATGTGCAGGCTCCAAAAAGGCAGAGAAAAGCAAAAACAACACTTGCTCACAAACTCATAGACCTTATGGTTTCTTTCATTTTAAAGGCAATTTGATCATCACATAGACTAAATCTGATGATATAATGACAGTAAATTAGAGTTTCTTATTGGCTTAGTCTATAATATGGAATATTAGTCACTTTCCCTATCAAAAGATCTAAGAATTGAATATTTATCATCAAACATACCAGCTACTGGTTCTCAAAGCCATCCCTCACTCCATAGTGATGCACACTATTTAATGATAGATTCAGTTAGGTAGCCCTTTTTTAGGAAAAAGGGGAGAGTCACATCCATATCTCAACCAGTCCAATGAAAGCTCTTTTACAAGTCTATCCTGATGTAAACTTTGCTTTTCTATTTCCTATGATTTACTGTTCGGAGTGTGCTAAATGTTTCATGTGCCACGGTGGCCACTCTGCTGAAACCTATTCAGCTCTGAACACACAACCCATCTATTTCTGTTCCTGTTTGTTAAATATTAAACACACATTCCCACTGTCTCATCCACTGTGTGTAGGTGTATGCCTGTATGTATTTGGGAGATAGAGAGATCCACAGCACGTGTGACCTTTCTATTTGTGTTCATGAGTGTATGCTTGTGTCTGTGGGTGTGTGTGTATTGTTTACTGTAATGGTAAGGAACTTTGTCAGACCAATCCCATTTTGGGACTTTTTGGCTCCTTCTTAGGCTTTGTTTCTGTGGCTCAAAAATATCTGTCTTAACACTGTTATCAACTACTGCAGGCAACCTTCCATCCATCCATTCATCCATTACCATTTATCCTTCAAGCATCACAGGGAAGGGGGGTGGAGCTGATACCACTTGACATTGTTTGAGAGGCAGGGTCATCTAATCACCAGTCCTGCAGGCAACCACTTCTACTAATTTCAAGATATTTAGGTTTTTTATGTAAACTTTTAAAATATTATATTGTACTCTTTTCGTATGAGTCACCCTCAAAAACCCGTTAGCATAAATTTTGGATTTTGAAACTACGTGATTTAAACCATGTGAAAGGGATATTTAAAGAGATATTCCACCAGTTTAGCATTGCACTTCCATTAACTTTGTGGCCAGCAGGCATAATGGGCTCTGACTGACTGACTTCAGTAAAGTTGGATAACTTTGTCATGTAAGGGTTTAATTATGAAAAAAAACATGAAATTACATCAGTGGGAATATGGTGCAAAAATGTTCGTGAAGCAACAAAAGCATTTAACAACTATGACAGTAAGGCAGGATGTGCCAGCAAAATAACAAATCAACAAATCAAAATATCATGATTAAATGTCTTTTTAACACACACACACGCACACACACACAATATCTCAGCTCTCAAGTGTTTTTATTCACATTCTTAAGTTTTATTTTGTGTGCTCAACTCAGGTGGAATAAAACTGTTAGAATTCCCATTCTCATGATGCAACTTTTTGTCTGAACCTCCTTGCTGGCCTGCATGAGACAATTAATGAGAGTGTTTTGTTTTCTGGAGGCTCAGTTCTTGTAAAAGTCAGTATGATGAAGCTCTTGTTTTTTTATCTTGACCTTGTTGGAGTCTCCATCACCCTTCCAAATTAATATTCAAAAGCCCTTAATTAAAAACCCGCCACCCCATCCTCCTCTGGAGCAGGATAAACAAATCTGGGGCTGTGTTTGTTCCCTTCTGGCCTATCCTATACTCTATTTTAATGATTTCACTTCAACCTCAGAAAAAAAATGCAAGATGGCACGATGCAGCAGAATGTGACATAAAAAGATGAAGACAAGACATAGCTGGGGGTGAGTGAGGAGAGTAGTGGTGGTGGCAATGGGGGGAGTGTACTGTATCTTGGAGTCGTGGTTAATTACAAAAAGCATTAATGTTTTATTAACCCCTTATCAGTAATTAATCATGGGTCTTTGATGTAAAGTTCAGCTTACAAAAGCGCCAGAAAAAAAATCTCTCATCCATATTAGCCCATTAAGCTGGCTGGTATGGACCAGTCTTGCTAACTGCAGAGTGCAGGACAGCCTCCGCAGGCATTAAAGCATTTGTTTTGACAGTGCTGTTTGTTTTCTACTCCCAGAAGCCATTGCATTGCACCTCCAACTCCCACTAGTCTCTCACCAAAAGAGCCAGTTTGCATTTCAAATATGATGGAGCTATTGCATATTGTGAACAAAATTCTACCTTTCCCCTAATGTTTCCCTGCATTCCTGTATGTAACATGCATTAGCTGAAGGGAAGACAAAATTAATTTTTTATAATGCAGTGTTAAATTGTGTGCTGTTTTTCTTAACACAATTACTCGCCTTATGTCTGTGCTATCTATAGTTCATTATTGCTAATCCATATCCCAGAGGAACATCATCTGAACCAATAAAAGTGTTTGGGCAGTGAAACAACCCTAACGTGTCAAGAAAGTTCATTTTAAAGATGAAACATGAGGAGAGGTTCATAAGGCGTTCATAAGGCAATGTAAGGTGCACTTTAAGACTTAAAACACCCATTATATGGTTATGCTGTATTAAAATATACTAAACACTAAGTGGAAAAATGTAGGGTTATGGATAACAATGTCAAGACATCTTGTCGCTCAAACTTGAAATTATTGTTATCATTCAATGCATGCCTGCAAGAAACTGAAGCAATTAAATATGCATACTTATTTTTTTAATGTTTTACGTTTAATTCACACTGGTTATACAAACTGTCCAGGGTTGGGTAATGGATTTTTTGAAACCTACTGAGAGGAAGATGATTGCAGCCTTTCACCTATCACCTCACCCCTTCTGTCTCTCTCAGGGTGCTGTCTGGGGTGATCCAGAGGTCAGGGGGTGAAAGAGAGGCCAGCTGGACTATGAGAGGGTGATCATGAGGTCAGTAGACCCTGTAAAGACTGCTGTTTGTACGTGCATGTTTCATATGTCTGCGTGGTGTGTGTGTAGGGGTGTTGGAGTGATATTCGGGGTGATAGTCAGGTCAGGTTGCCTATGTACACTAAGGCTGGGTTCTGCTGTTGGGGTCAAGCAATGGTCACTGTAGCTACTTTGCTGGATGGTTTGTTTGTCACTGGTGCTAAACATACTTCACTGTAAACATGGTCTGAGACAAACAGAGAAAAGACAGTATCCTTTACACCTTTTTTTATTAGCAGTTATTAGCAGCTGATGGATTAACAGATATTATTAGCACATAGACTGAACCAAGTGTCACCTCTTCTGTAGTTTTTCTCTCCTATTCTCTGCTTCACAGAACCAGAAACACAAGCATAAACACATGACTTTTCCCACATCCAGGCATGTTCTCTGCTCTACAAAAGTACGACAAGACACTGGAGGCCATGTTACCATTGTTGATGCTTTTGTTGTTATTGTTCCTGCTCGTGTTGATTAAATTAGGAAATCCTTTAAGTCGGCAGAAAAGAGGGGAGCGTTGTTTTATTATTAAAGAGGAAAGAGACACCCCAGCAAACATTGCACTGGTTAATGAGAAGTACAGCAGAGTGCTTTAGGACTTGGAGATTTCAATAACATGGCAGCGTACTCCCCCCAACCCCACCCCCTGTGAGGCGGATAATCCAACAGCCCTCCTCTGTCTCGTTGCTCCTTCCTTGTTTTCCTAGCTGGCAGAGCCGACTGTAGGTGCCGTCTGAGAGACAAATGTAGCTCAGCAGCCTTTAGTTTTTCTTCTTGTTTTCACAAGTTTTCACCAAGGCTATGAGCATCAGAGTTTAAACAGCACTGAATAGATACAAATATTGATATTCTTGGATGCTACTTTTAGGATTATCAAATGTGCTGATGTTAATCCTCAGTTGTATTCATACAGGTATTTGCATAGCATTTTTTTTAACCTTTAACGCTTTAAAAAAAACCCCAAAAGGCTTTTGAAAGATGATTTACAATTAATTCATTAACAAATGTACTAATCGTTGAGTTGAACTGATCAAAATGTTACAACAAACAACTAATGAATTATTAATTCAGTGAAGAGTATGTTATGAAGTAAAGCACTTTGCTATTTTTTTAAAAATCTGAAACCTTTTTAACATAAACCTTCAGTCTTAAAACCATAATTTGACTCTCTATGTGTATTTAAGACGTACATTTCTGTTAATTTCAAGAAGTGTGAGCATCTCGTCTTTTTTGCTTTCCACTGTCACACAGATTGTAGTGTAGGAGCAAGGTCAAGTACAGTGCATATATTTTGTACATGTGTGGATGTATGGGAGTGTTTTTGTCCCTATTAGTCAGAGTGAGTATGTGTTTCATCATGTGTGCATTTGCCAGAGTGTGTACGACTGCATCTGTTGTTTGTTTAGAGGGTTGTGTCAGACTGTAGCTTCACCAGACATACTGCAACTGCATTCCCTCCTACACGACTGCTGTTTTCCCATACAAGCTTGTGTGTGTGAAAGACAGCACATAATGTTTACATGCACACACTTAGTCTTTGACCAGGCAGGGCAGTAAACAGACAGCAATCATTAAAATAAATAAATAAACAAATAACACACTGTTGATCCCTCATTGTGAAAGCCAGCAAACTGAACATATTATTATAGCTGTGTGTCAAAGGTGGCATTACAACATTAGCTTTATTCATACTTCCCATGTTTGATTGCATTTGCATTACTAGAAGGCAACCAGGTGGAGAAGTAAAGGATCTAAAGAGGATGGTTTCTAAATTAAGTTGAGTGAAGATCTTTTTTAAAGTATATCTGTTTAACTAAAAGTACTATGTATGTAGTTAATTATGTATTTGATGTCCATACAGTAAATAACAGGCTAGTGGTGAACTGGGGTTAACTAAAATAAAAACACAGATTGTACCATATTTTTCACGCGTGTTGATTTTATTGGTCTATCGGTGGAGGATACCTGGTGATCGGTACGGAAGAAACTGAGAGGCCGGGGCTGGAAAAATAAAGCCAGGAGAGGAAAGCAAGGGCCGCAGGTCAGAAAAAAACTTGGGAAAACAGCAGAAAACAGATTTAGCAGTTTCGCACACTATCACGCATCGACTCCCACCCAATTTAAGCTTTTAATGATAACGCTGAGCAGGTGTTAGACAAAAGTCTGTAGCTGTTAGCCGCTAAGCTAACCGATGCTAACAGCTTAGCTAACTGTTGCTAACATCGGCTAGCTGTAGCTTCTTCTGTTAGTTTGGTTTGAGTTATTGATCAGCAAAACAGTCGTCAGTCGCCGTAGACCAGGTGGGTTGGACCCCACGGTGAGCAGGAAACCTGAGTGGGCCCCTGATGGAGACGGCTCATCTGTGACCGGGAGCCTGAACTCTGCCGCAAACCATGTATCCAGGACACAAGTTGAACTGTAAGTGAGCTTTTTGGCTTGTATTATAACTAACTAGGGACATAGCGTCCTGCTGCGGTTCTTTGTTTTTTGTGTGTGTTCTCTTCTTGTACACGTTTGAAAATACCATATATCATACCATACCATACCATACCATACCATACCATACCATACCTAACATACTGTATGAACAACAGCTGCTAAAGATTCAGGTCCTTTTTGAAAGGTGACACTTTCTAGTTTGCTATCAAGCTTTAAGAACGAGCCTGACTCATACTGAAACAAACTTACAGAGGCACAAATTTGGTAAAAATGTTAACTTTATTCTTGAAGGAATCGAGTGGAGATGTGTGACCCTAGGTGTGCCTGGTCAACTCAGAAATACAATGAAGTAATCGCTGCTTTGTGTGTTATACTGTTGTAAAATTAAACTCATGACATTCAAATGGCATATGACATGTCAGAGTTGTGTTCAGATGAAGTCTGGTACAGACAGAAACAGTGTTAAGCAGGGCAAAGTGTCCCACAGGTGGGACAGCGATCAGTATGGGTTAATATATGGGATGAATTCCTGTGTTGTCTGTTTTAAAGGAACTTAATTGTTTATTTATAGAATATATATTTTTTCATTTTTAATTTACATAAAGAGGCCTCTGTGACTCCTGGCCCTGCCATGACCCGTTGACCTTTTGTTGATAATCACAGAGTGAGTCTTCAGTGACTTAGGCTGAATATACGTAGCATTGGTATTTCTGTCAAAAGATAATTCCACTTTGAAGAGGCATATCACTTTTTGCTGCTTTGAGTAGTCAACAGTCCTTCACTCAAGTGTAAATGTGTCTTACACATACTAAGGGGGTAGGGCTAGTACACATAAGGGCTTTCAGGTGACATGGAAACAGGTATAAGTGTTGGATTTTGAAATTTTGCTTCAGTTAACTTTAATTTCTGTGTATCTGACTTTGCATTTCAACTGTTACAGATATAGTGGTAACAGAGAACTGCAACTGCATTTGTGCTAGGATGGTAATGTCTACTTGACCCAACATAGTTTGACAGTCTGGGAAATACACTTACTATCTTTCTTGCTGAGAATCAGAAAACAAATATATAACACTCTCATGTTGGTGCAGTTTGTTGAAGCCAGTGTTTAAGATAACCAGCAGCTGTTTTTTAAGCCCAAAGAATGCAACAAAGAATGCTAGAAACAGCTAGCTCCCCCTAAAAATCAGTTTGAGGTGTTTGTACATTTGTTTTTACTTTTGGATGGACTAGGACTAGAGCTATGACTACACATTTGGACAAAATTGTTGGTACCCTATTATTAAAGAAAGAAAAACACACAATAGTCACTGAAATAACTTGAAACTGACAAAAGTAATAATAGTCATAATAAATAAAATTTTACTGAAAATTTACTAATGAAAATCAGATGTTACTTTTGAAATGTGGTTCACCAGAAGCAATTAAAAAAACAACTAATACTAATGAAACAAGTTATTTCAGTGACCATAGTGTTTTTTTCTTTCTTTAATGGAAGGATACAGACAACTTTGTCTATGTGTCTATTTGAAGAAGCAAATAGAAAACCAAATAGAAAAATGTTTCTCTTATACTTTCCCTTAACACTTTGCTTTCTAACTCCTCAGCAAAGTTATCAGTGAGACAGTTCCAAAGGTCAGACAGGAGGCCTCTCTGTGACCTCTGACCCTGCCATGACCCACTGACCTCAGATTCATCAGGGCAGTGCAACTGCTGAGTTCACAGGGGTCATCTACTATTCAACGGCATAGAGAGTCTCTTAACAGCCACATAGACCATCAGATCATTATTCATAGAAGGTGTGATCTTTCAGGCTTAACGCCCATGCCTGAATATAAAAGCAAAAGAAAACACATATCACTACAATTGTCTGCATTTATACCATTCGGTAAATAAATGAAATGTGAAATGTCGACTTCTCATGATGAATTATCCCTTTCTGCAACACTGCCTTGGAGTTTGTATGTTTGGCTTGTGCGTTCAATGAGCAATATAATATGACATTTACATAAAACAGACTAATGTCACACATGGTGACAGCGATACAAATATTTGGTGCTTCCTTTGCGTTTCAGGTTGACAAATCTACAAAGGCCACCCCTTGACCTTATGACCGTGGTTAGGCCTTATGGGTAATGATGATACTGATGGCCTGACAGCCAGCTTGCCCAGTGGCCATCTGGAGCAGCTGTCATGGTGGCTGATTGAGAAGTAGACCCACCACTGGTTGTACATCGATTTATTTATTTATATTGCCCGGGAGCCCTCTTGGCTCCCTGTAGTCAGTTCTTTTAGCATCATGCTCACCCTGAACTTTGACCTGAAACAGTGGAGTTAGAGGTCACTGCCAATGTTCCTCTCACCCATCCTCACCAGTAGCATGCATTGCATTTTCATTTCATTCTACTCAACTATATTTCAGTGGGAAATAATTGACTTGTTACTATTCTAATTGTTTCACAATTTTAGTTCCAGGTTACTTCGTATATTAAGATTTTACATATGAAAATAAATTAACAACAACTTGAACATAAAATATGATCTCAAAAGTGTAGAAAATTTAAATTACATCCACCTTGATCAGCAAAATGCCACAAATATATAAATGTATGAGTAATACGATCTTGATTATGCTAAAATATATACTGCAGTAAAGCTGCAGCAAAAACATGTGTTCTTAGTGTTTGAGTGGCATACATTACCATATAACCTCAGTGTCAGCAGTTCTGCACAGTGACTTTTGGTATATGTTGTATTAATAGCTGTGCAATACATGTAAAAATACCACCAACAAATTTATTTTAATAAAAAAAAAAAAAATACTCATGTTGAATGTTTTATTTTATTTACATCTCATGACCTAGAACATAGACAACAGCACCAGTCTTACAGTCAGATGCTCTTCTTGTCCTGCTCCCTTGGGATCTGTCTGTTGTGTATACAGAATGATTGTGATCTGCTGTGTTTTTAGAAGAACAGACTAGGTTGTAAGTATGTCCAACCTTTCCTACAATCTCCTCTACCCCCACCAGCCATCTATACCCCGTCACACCCGTTAAACAGACACCTACACGTACCACCGCTACCGTATAGTGATCCGTATAATCCGACAGGCTCGGAGAGTGACTGATAGCTATTGTTGTGTTGGAAAGCTTTTGTCACCTGACAAAGAGCTCCGGCTTTGGCCCTCATCCCACTGCATCATCCTCTTCCTCATCCTCTCTCTCACGGGGATATAGAGGGGCCTCAACATCCCATCATGATGACTGATAGAATCTCAAAGATGGGTGAGGAGGGGGGCGATACACTCGTTGGCTCTTTTCACCACAGAAAAGCGTACTAGGATTTTTTAAAAATATACTTTAAATACAGTTTATTCCCTGTCAAAAAACAAGAAGCAAAACCTCAAATCTCTGAGAATTATCAGCTCTCCCGATTCAAACGCTGAATAAGGTATTGACATCATAGAGGAGGCTCTAACCAGCACAGTTTTGCTGCTCTGACACTTTTATTTTTACTCATTTCACTTGTTTATTGTCATGATAATGAAGTCACAGTGCTGGTGTCATCAGGAGAAATCTAGTATTTTGGCCTGGCTCCACTGCTAATGTATGCAAGAGCTACTTTTCCTTTCTCATCACTGTCTGCAAGCCGCTCACTAGCAAAATGGCTTCTAATTGAGCGAACTGGAAACAGTAAGCCAAGAATTGAGCTGGTAATATATGAGTTTCAGTATACATGCTGTGAAGTTTTAAATTTAGCTGTGAAATATGCTCCTCAATATGTTTCTGTGATCACCAAATCAGTGCACGTGATCATTTTTTTTTTTTTTTGTGACAGTAAGGATTTTCAGTGTAATGAGTGGGAGTGACTGAGCACTCCTGACAAGCTTAAAGCATTATAAATGTTGGGACAATACAACCAGGCTTACTGAATGCTTGAGATTGCTGGGGTTTTTTTAGGCAAAGACACATTTTTCCTCCTTTTCTTTCTTCTTTTTCACTCCTTCTCTTGTATTCGTGCCATTTATCTCAATGGCCTCTCAGTGCTCTGTGGGAATAGCAGCAGCACTTGCGCCATGTGTGAGACAAAGAGAAAGGTCTCTTTCAACACCATCAGTCCCACAATCCCACACAGTGATGAGCGAGAGATAGTCACCATCTGTGGATGTGTTTCTCATCACTTTGCCTAAAAGTAAAACTGTACCCAGTAAAAGTTAAAGTGTGAACGTCTCAGTGTGGTGTTTGTCTAGGTGTTTTGGAGATACCTCCCACTATATTCTATATCGCCTTATTTTTAAATAGCGTGGCATTTGCAGAAGCCATCCACATGCAACATTGTGTTTAGTAATTTTGCATGTTAAAAATACAAAGATTTTCTCTTCTGTGCATCTGTGTCACTCTGCCTCCACTGTTGCTGTCTGTTTTGCCCTTTTTCTCTGTCTCTCTCTTCTCTCATTCTCTGTCCCTGGCTGCAGCGCAGCAGCCATTAGCTTTACAAATCCAGCCTTTGATCTCTGATTTGGGCGGGTGCCTAGGAGAGGAGGGGTACTAGCTGCGCGTGTGTCTGTGCACGTGCACACGTGTGAGTGTGTGTCTAGCTGTCTGTATAGGCCATTTGAAGGCTAGCTGGCGCTGCAGAGGAGGAGGGTTCACGACCGGTCCACTTCTGCTGAGGTATTACAGAGGGAGTCGATTTCCAGGGAAGAGGCCGTGATGATAATGCTGGTTCATTTGCATTTGTACTGAACGAATAAGCTGCCTAATGGTTTAAATATAACTCACTTGCTGCAGACTCCAAAGTCAAGTTCTCTTCCCTGTACTACTTCTTCTCCAACACCCCATCCCGCAAGCTACCTTTCCTCTCCCTTTTACTTATCTCACCCTTCAGAGCCTCTCATCCTGTCTTATCCTCGCCTCATCTCTTCAGAGAATATCTCAGTTCCACGGCCACGTGCCAAGATATTACATTATTGAACAGAAATCACTTTTAGCTCCTTGGCAACGGTCAGGTACTTCAAATTGGTCCTAGACCACTGTTATCATAAATACTAAGTGTTTCTGTCAAGGCTCATTATTTAGGCTTTTGAATGCTGATACCAGCTGATACTCAGTGTTTTCAGATTGAAACTGACTGACTGAAATGACTTGTCTTTTTTTTTTTTTTTTTTTTTTAAACCAATATTGAACATTTCAAATTGTAACCTACTGCAAAAATCTCTTTTTGTCAGGTTTGTAAATGAAAATTTTGAGTGACATTTGCTGACATGTTTTATTCTCTTCATATATAGAAAGTTTTGACAATCAACATTACTTTGATCAACTAATATGTGCTAAATCAGTCAATCAGAATCAACACAAGAGCATCATATCCATCAACACAGGGATACAGGACACTATTATATAAAAACTATTAAACGACTATTAAATAAAAAGGGCAATGACAGTGAAGTCTCTAATTTTAGACCTAAAAATTGAGGTTCTCGCAATAAAAGACCAGAATATGTCGGTGTTCCCTTTACTTTATCTTTCTGTCCACTTGTCCATCCATCTGCCCATCTACCTGGCCTTTTCTTCTCCTGTTCTACCCTTCTACTGAGAGGTAATGAATGGCTTCCCTCACTGCAGCGAATTCACCTGTTTCTGCTTCAGCCTTCCTCCGATGCATTAAGTGGGGATTTATGGAGGAGGCGTCCCACTGAACAAAACCATTTGTCTTCCAGTTTGGTTTAACAGCACTCTTTATTCCCTGCAGATTTAAGGATAGGAGGCTGGGAGTAGATGAGGGGGGCAACACCATTAAGGGCTACGGCCCTCCCAATTTCTCTCACAGTTACATTGAGAAGGCAAACAGCCCTGAGCGCTTTGCTCCTAAAGAGACCTCTGTGAATAGATAGATGCCTGATGGATCAAGTCGAGTGCTAACACATGCAGGAGGACTGTCCCGTTTCTGGCTGTTTTACATGGTACGAGCTGCTGGATTTCAAATGGGACTTAAGAGTCGGAGCAGTTTTATTCCTCAACTAAGAATAGAAACGTATAAATGAAATCAGTGGCAGGGCTGATACACTGTGGAGATTCCAGATATAAGAGCAGGCCACAGAAACATTTGACCCTGATAGTAAACTATTACTAAATCCTTTATTGAAATTTTTCCAACATGCTACCGACCCTTTCTTATCATAACCTGTAAAGCTATGATGTTTTTTAATTATTCAGTGGCAGCATATTTGGGTGAATCTTTTAACTGCCAACGACTGTCATATGTAGCTGCATTAGCGTCTCATTACTTTGGTGATAGGAAGAAGATTCCTTAATGCCTCTCGACAGGCCATGATGTAATTACACAGTGTTTGTTGCAAGTCAACATGATAATTTGTGTTTCCAAGGGATCTGTCATACGCCGGGGACGACAGGCGCATAAATGATTCAACCCCTCATAGATGTCCTGACTGAAAACAAGCTGTTGCCCAAACCAACTTATCTTGTCATCGTGGCACCTTGTGGCCTCAAAATGCTCAACCAAAAAAATAAACAAGTTCAAAAAACTTCTCTGTGAAAATTCATTATGGTGGTTGGTGAAACAATAAAACAAGCTTACCTTTTACTTCTCCCTCTGTGTGTGTGCGCGCGCATGGGCAATCAAGATAAGAAGTGTATACAGTGGAGGGAGGGAGAGAAAGAGTGAAAAAGAGGGAGAGAGAGGGTGTTTAGTGTATGTGTGAGACTGGTCTGCAATTCCCCAGAGGCTGCCATTGTCGAATTTACCCATTCCCACCCTCTGAGCTCGACCTACCAAGACTACACAACGTTTGCATTGGGGCTGTAGAGTTTATGTACATGGTGGAGGGTGTGTGTGTTTCTGCGTGTTTGGGGGCGTTGATTTTTGCTTTCGACTATCTGTTTTGAAATCTTTGTGGTGGGCAGGGTATATTAAAGGGAGAGCGAGGTGTTCCTGCATAGCCGCCGGCTCTGCTGCACCTCTCTAGCATGCTGACTGTGACCCCAGCCTTCGGGTGTGTGTATGTTTTCATTCTCTTTGTACAAACTCTCTAAGATGTTCTCACTCTCCTCCTCTTTTCTCCTCTTTTTCTCCAGCTCCTCTTCTCTCCTCCCTCCCTCCTGCTTGTGTTCCTTGCAGAACAGAGCACCAGATACTGAAGATATTGCCCCTGGTTTATTTGGCCTGTCTCTCTCTCTCCTTTTCTCTCCTTCTCTTGCCATATATATCTCCTGATTCTCCTCTCTCATCTCCTTTCTTTTTCCCTTTTATTTATCTTCTGCAAGTCCTCTCACTTTGCGATCAATACAGTTTTCGCTTGAAGCCTCGCGGCTAATATGAGAGGAGCTACGGGATTTTTGAAGTTGGAATGCTAAACATGTTAAGCAGCGAAGATGTTTTGAAAATTTGGGCTCATCTGAGAGATGTTAAACGTCTGAATTTGTTTTTCTCAGTTCCCAGCTGCACACTGTATGTGCATCAGACATTATAGCTTTTTATCAGCTATCTTTGATCTTTCTGTAGCTTTTTATATAATGTTTCTCATTCTTGCATTTGAATCTATTAGCAGATCACTAAATCAGTGAAGTAGCAGTTATCGTTACAAAATGAACATGCAAAATGCATATTTATATATTTATGAATTTACTTTGAAAATCAGTTTGTTTTATTTGAAACTAACACATCACCAGATCTTCCTACTGTGTATATTTTTGCACAATTCCCACATGACATCAGTAGATAAAATATTTCAAATTTACTTTTCAGTTAATAAAAAAAAGCTTCATTTTAAGTCATCAAATTCACATCCATATAATCTTGTAGTTTCATTCATGTTTTTGAGAAGTTGTCATACGGATTGTATGACGTATGAGTCTTTAGTGTGCTCTCGATCTTAGGATTTATATCCAGACTGCATGTTCTTTTTGTTTCAGCACTGGCTGGAATGGCAGTGTCTGTTGACAATTCAGATGGTCCAGCACTTTAGTCCAGACTGTAAGATTGTAGCAAGATTTGAGTATTGGATCAGGTCACTCAAGTAATTCATTTTAATACAAGCTCCTAGGTGAAATTGGATGTGAAGAGCGAGCGAGCTAGCGAGCTCCCCAGATACAGGTTATGGTCACAGCTGTGGACTCTTTGAAATGTTACAACTGTGGTTAAATGTTTCTAGCCTACTATATTATATGTACCCTAGTACTATACTATTACTGTTACTGTTACAATATGCTAAATAGGAGATGGATTAAAGTGCTATTCAGTGATGTTACGACTCTTGTTTTTGTGTTGACACTTGTTGTATGTGAATTGTTGATGCATTAGAATTCCGCAAAATGCATTTTAGACAATTTTGGTGTTTAGAGAATTAATTCCACTGATCAGATCATCATCCAATACTTTTATACCCAGATTTTCTTTGTCCTTCTGACCTAGATTTTATTCTGAAATAACCTGGGACTCGTTAATGCCAGGTATAAAGAATAGTCTCTTTGTTATCCTCATCCAACCTCTCGCTCTATCGCTCTCTCCACTCATTCTTTCCTCTTTGTTCTCCATTTTCTGCACCTGCTCCTCTCGTTTCTGCTATTGGATGGATGGGTGGAAGCCTGCTATATCCCTGATGACTGTCATCATCATCGTCTGTCTGTCCGAACGGTGTTGACGAGCCAGGAAGGCTGCAAGCCAACTAGCCAGACAGCAGGGCTGTGTAAACAAATGCAAACTGCCCCATGCCCCCCGTTTGCACCCAACTGTCAAGCAAATTTTATGCAAACTTTTGAGTTTTCACAAAAAAATAGAATGTGAATTTGGTATGTTTTCATCACTTGGGTGGGGAGTGAATAAACTGGCTTCATGAATGAATAAAAACACAAAGACAGGCCTCTCAATAATTAATCAGTATTGGGCAACATGTTGTTGCTCTGTAGGGACATATAATGTTTTTATCAAAAAAAAAAAAAGCAAGAAATGCAGTTGCTGATATACTAATGTTTAGTAATGATACAGTTTTATACACAAGGTTGTGAGCCAGTTGACATATTTGGAGGCTGTGAAGCTATTTTTCATTGAGCAATAAGGTCATGTAATTTGTAATTTTACTGCAATGCAGCACAATTTATATACTTTTCTTGCATTTTAGGCTTCCTAAAAACATTAAAACTTCACCCTGACAATTCAGCTTTTGGAATTTGAGGATGGAGAACAGGCCTTATGTAAACCTGCTTGTATAGATGTTTGTTCAGTATCTGTGTGTGTATTTTGCTCTCCACTTCCACATCCAGACTATTTATACACATGCTTTTACAGATGGACCACAAGAGACAGGAGACAGAAAGGTAAACATCAAACCTCTTCTCTGGTGGTCGTCAGCGTAACCGTCGTACAGCGATCCTAGAGATTATTAAACATTTTGTTTTAAGTGTGACACTGTGAGTGATGTAGAGAGGAACAAAGAGAGAAGAGTGAAGGAATGAGGATTGGGGGATGTGGGTTGGGGGGGGGGGGGTGAGAGAGCCAGATGAGAGTGAAGAGTGACAGGAGAGAGAGAGAGAAAGAGAGAGATATTCAGGCATCAGTGCTTTTCCTCCAGGTGTCTTTGGCCTGCATGATTTCATCTGCGAGGCCATAATAAACTTCCTTAATGAAATAAGTAATTAACATATTATAATTGTGCAGCGGATGATTTTGACAGAGATCATTTTCCATATCTAATGCTATGCTAATTTAATCTGTTCCCCTCCTCTGCCCGACACGACCCTTTCTGTGATTAAGTTTCATGGCATCTCACTTTCGTTTTTCCTCACCTCTCCTTCGCCCCCACCCATCCTCTCTCCACTTCTACTTCCTTTCTCTGTATCTTTCGCTCTTTCTCCAGTGATGGATTGACTTCTCCATGGAGGTTCAGGGCCTTGTTGTGGAGTTGCAGGCAGAGGGACATGCACAGATGGCAGGGGAACTGGAGGCTTGGGGTGAAGGGTGGAGGCCTGGATCTGTATGTGTGGTCTGAGCTCTTGTCTTCCTCCACCTCCTCTGCATGGGGAAAAAAGGAGAACATGAAGCAGGAAGTGTAGGATGTGAGGGTAACAGCACTGACTGAAAAATAGCCATGGGCTGGTGGCCATTTGGACTTAATGTCTCCATTGTTTTTGACGTTGACTTGGCTAATCTTAATTTCAGTTTTGAAGAAGAGAGATATCTGACAAACATCCTTGTCTTTGACATAATGTCTTTGTGATAAAGAAGAAGAGAAATTAACAAAATTGACAAAAATAGGGGAGGAAAAGCGTTTTCCACTGATAAAAGTTTGAATGTATTCTCTTTCATTGTCATTATGTATTATGGGTGCAAACAGTACATTCAAAGGAGATAAGTGCAACATTACTTAGTGGATTTGGAGCCTTAAATTTTACTTGCAGCAGACTGTATTCTTGCTTACATTTTATTCAACAACAGATCTACTCACTATACAGACATATGCCACTAAATGGGTGAAACTATGATGAGAGGAACCAAAAGTCTTGCTTACTAGGAACTTTGGAGACCCTTTTATTATTACTTATTAAGTAAAATATCTACACATATCCTGGATGGATTTTGTACACACCTTCATGGCCACATGATAATAAATTGTAATGACTATGATCCTCATGAAGTTCACAGTTTGAGTAAATAAGAATTATTTATATTCCCCACGAACTGCAATCTAGCCATGTTTTTGGCTTAAAGTTCTAATATATGTAGTACTTTGGTTTATGAGCAAATAACTGCAGAACTCATGCCATTGCTGTCAGCCTCAGATGTACCAAATATTAACAGGCAGACATGGTAAACACAATCTGAACTTTCTATCTGCTAAATTTGGTAATGTTTATATGCTCATTGCCACAAGTCTTCCAACCTAAACAATGTATGTCCCTTGTCTCTACTTTACAATACAACCCAGAGAATACCAATAGCAGTGCACCTACCAGACCTTTGTTTTCAAGGTAACAATAAACTTCATATTACTCTTCCACTGGCATGTGTTTTAGACCTTTGTCATCATCAAGCTATCATAATCGTAATTATGATTATAGAACCATCACACTATCACAGTTTGGTAAGTTTAGGAACAAAAGCCACTTGTTTAGGTTTAGAAAAAAATATGTCAGTTGCACCCTCCTTGTAATGTGTCACCTAATTTCCTTCTTTTCTTGTGTCATTGCATGGGTTTTTAAGAGCTTGCCAAAGGTCACCTAAGAATAGCACACAACTATGTATACTACTACTTCGTTACCTACTTCGCTTCCTCCTGAGCTAAGGTGCCACTGTCATTCAGGAGTAGGCAGGTTTTGATTTTAAACTCATATCGTTGTATTGAAACATGCCAATCAGCGTTGAAGACCTGACCCCACTTTGTTTTTCTTTCAAACTCTGAAGCCCTGTTAAGTGTTATGGATAATGGATGGATCGACAATATGGACTTGTTTTATATAGGAGGACAGTTTATATCATTGTGTGTATGGCAGAATTCGACCTCACAGGGTGTGCACAATGTATAGCAAAGCATTTAAAAAGTCATCAGGTTTTCAGGTCACATCAAGAAAAACACTGTTTAATTTTATACCACAAAGATTTCAAATAGGACAAACTATTTGGTAATTCTTAGACCAAATTTGAAATCTATAAGTTGTCACTGGAAAAAGTAAAAGCTCAACAGGCTGAACACAGAAAACACTGTGATGGTTTCTGGTCTGCAGCCCCTCTGAAATGACAGAAAAAATGGAGGATGTTCAAGGGGATGGAGGGGTGGATGGGAAGAGTGGGAGGCAAGGGATGAATGAAATTAGCCAGCTGTGGTTTGATCTGTCCCATGTGATGGCAGGACCCCCCTCTCTCACTCTGTCTGTTCAGCTCTCTCTCTTCCACTCTCTCAGTCCCTAAAGTCTCTCTCCCTTGGCTGTTCTAAGCAGAAGGAGGCACCCACTGGGGCTCTCCATTTTCTGTCACCCATGAAATGATGCATACAACACAGCCACTCACTAAAGCTGGATACAGAGTGCGAGAACAGAGAAATTTGTTCGTTTTCTTGAGGTGGACATTTCATCCTCCACAAGTGCAGAACTCCTGGGAAGTCCCCCCCACTGCAGCATACGTCACGTGCACCAAGCATTGTGGGAATCTGACAGAAACTACAATACAGCAGAAAAGATATCAGATACCGCCATCTATTTTTTCGACAGACGCTCTCCTCCGTACGCAACGTTCGGGCTACCTCTTTCCACACATTATTAGCCTTTGTTGTCTTTATATGCCTTACAAGATTATATAGATGTTTATACATCCTCACCGCCTCTGCCAGCTGTTCCTCAAAACTATTCATTGCTATGACAACTGCTAGCGGAAAAAGTGGGAATGACAACATTTCTACTTTGCGCATTAACCACAGCCACTTCAAATTTCTGACCAATCACACAATAGCTGTCGGAGACCACATGAGAAAAAGGTTCTGCCTAGATGATGTGTCGAGAACAAGCTGCAAGAACTCTCAAACCACGGCTCTCAAAAGAATGACATCATTCTTTTCTCGCAGCCCTAGGGGAGAGAACAAGTTTCTCTCTTCTTGCAGAGTATATACAGGACTTAAGCAGTCCCATAGTTAGTTCCTTTCCACCAAAATCCACTATTTCCCACTGCAGTCCTTGCCTGAAAACACTAAACACATAAAATATATACCTACCTGCCCTGTATCCAGTAATGTGGACTGGGCCACAACTTCTGTTTCACATCACTGTCATATTTTAATGTCACTTTAATATTTTAGGCAATTTACAGATTTATTGACACAGTTTAGTTTTTCATGTGAAATTGAATTTTCTGAGTTTTCCCATAAATCAGCAAGATGACTTGGCAGGATACCATAGACCTCCATCACTTTATAGACTTTTGTATCTACAGCAGAAACTCTTTAAAATCCTGTTTTATGAACCGAACACTCATCTAATGTGACGTCTTAATTAATTAAACCTATTCAGAGTCTTCCAGGACATATACCTTAAAAGGATTTCTCCATGCTTATGTTTAAAAAGTGAAGCTACAATGGAATGATTAGTAGGATGAACAAAAGGAAAGAAGAATAAATAATGTATAAGCAATATTTTGTAAAGCTATTTCCCCTATTCTGAGTTGAGGACACAAGGAGATCTATAAATATTGTAGTACACAGAGTCTTTGTCTGCCTGAATACCTAGATCTACTGTATGTTTGTGTGTGTGTATTTGTGTCGATATGTGTGTGTTAGAGAGAGAGGTCAGGTGGGGCAAACAGAGGATGAGTAATGTGAAAGTGCTCAGATGTGAACGTGTGCAGTAACAATGGTTGAGTGACGGGACACACGCACTTGCTAATGAGAGGTTCACACCTGCATGTTACCCTTTTCTTACTTATACTACGAGACCCCTTTATGTCTGTGTATACATACATAGATTACGTGTGTGTGTGTGTGTGTGTGTGTGTGTGTAAAAAACATCACCCTCGGGGTTGTGACCCCCAACTGGGAGAGTGGCTCCAACAGATCACAGGAACAACATCAGAGCTCTCAATTCAGAAGAGCGCAGTGCTAGGAACAGCTAAGATACTGCGATGAACCCTCAAACTCCCAGGCCTCTGGTAGAGGAACCAAGATTGAGGAAGACACACACACCACCCATAGGGGTGAGAAGTATATATATTTCTCAATGACAGCGTCTCCACTGTTACTGGGACTTGACAATATTAACAAGGAAACAGCAACATGTAGTCAAGCACCAGTGATGCAATCACCCTTCAGGACAACTGCTAGAAATGTCAGAAGGTCAAAATTTCAGTTCTGTTATGTTCTAACTAGAAATGCAGGATGCAAATTGCAGTTTGATATACATACTGGTGTTCAAACTGGTCGACACAACAAAAAATATGTGTACCAAATACAGAAATTATTTACATAGGCAGATGAAATTTATGTTTAATATGACGTACACCAATGCAGCATGGTGGATGAGTGGTTAGCACTGTTGCCTCACAGCAACAAGGTCGTGGGTTCACAACTGTGTGAAGTTTGCATGTTCTTCCTGTGCTTGTGTGGGTTTACTTCGGGTATTCCGGTTTCCTCCCACAGTCCATAAACTTGCATGTTAGGTTGATTGGTGACCCTAAATTGCCCATAGGAGTGAATGTGAGTGTGTGTGGTTGTTTGTCTTTGTGTGTCTCTATGTGGCCCTGTGATGGACTGGTGACCTGTCCAGGGTGTACCCCTGCCTTCCACCTGAAAGAGAGCTGGGATAGGGTCCAGCAGATCCCTGTGACTCTGGTTAAGGAATAAGCAGGTATAGAGAATGGATGGATGGATGAAGTACACCAAGGTAAATGTATTGAATAAGAATGGCTGAATGTATGCGCCAAATTATGTAGTCAACCTTGTAGTGTTTAAATTTCTGATTACAGTTTTAATTGATTTTCATTTGACACGCAGTGTTGCTTGTACAAGTACATACAAACGCAATTCTCTCTTCCACCCACTAATAGACGGCATAACTGTCATCACTAAAAGATCGCTGCAGCATTGAGAAGTGAGATGCTGTTAAGGTGATGCATTGCAGCACCTTTTCAACAGTAAAATGTTAATATGAGTCCAGGACATACTTAAGACATCAACTGATCTGCCAAATGTACTTGAAAAAAGCAAGAAAAAATGTTGCACTTCACCTCATCAAAGGATTTCAAGTGACTCTGAACAGTACGAAGCATTTCATAATAAAACGTACAAAAATAGAAGTGGCCCTTCTTAAAACCAGGGACTCTTTCCACTATGAATATGTCAAACAGCACATACTGTATTTATTTTTCTTTTGTTGAAATGCCTTCCTGCCACAGAAGCGACCTTTACAAATAACAGGTGCTCAAAAAAAAAAAAAAAAGCCACTGGTTAAAAACTGAAATCGATGAGGTGAGTTTATACATCTGCCCTCTTTCTACCACAGCATCGTCTACTCTCCATCTTGGAGACACAGTGGCATCATTTGGACCAAATGGTAATTGAGGGCTGTCACCTTAGTCAAAAGAAAACATTACCCAGCATGTCACTCAGTGCAGCTCAAGGATAAGAGAGAGAAAAAAAATTGACTGCTTATGTTGGAATTGAAATAAATTTTTTCTTCATGCAAAGGTGCTAATAATATGCCAATACATGCCAATCAACGCAAGATAGTTGTTGTTGCACAGTATAAGACAAACACTTTATGATGTAAACATAAGGTATAAGACATTATAAAGGTATGAAGGTTTAACGGCTGTAATAACTTTTGATATGATAAAAATGTTAATGTGGCAACTGGATGGTTGCCACATTAATGATAAGACATTAAACTGACAATTTACTTGAAAACCGATGACCATACTGTTTATTGCAACAAGGTTTGGAGTCCATTAGAAGCATAGATAAAGTTTTCTTACAGTGTAATCATCAAACAACAGAATATTACATTCAAGGTAATGTAAAGCCATTAACTTTACAACTTCCAAATAACATTCTCTTGGATATTTTGCACATTACATTTAACAAAACGCAACTTCAGATGTTGGCAAACAAATAATTGAAGGGGGAAAAAAAAACATAATTTCTGGCTGCACATGATACCTAACTACAATTTTATCCTTCCTTTTCCATTCTTAGCACCCCCTCCCACCCTTTAACCCACACCCAAAACCATCTCTCACTGTCTTTCCTCTTTATCTCTGTCTTACTCTTTCTCTCTGGCTCAGCGCTGATGTTCATAGGGAAATCTCAACATCCCTAAATCATCATCAGAATGAGAAAGGAGTCCCAGGGCTAATGCAATGCAGATATGTTGTCTTTTGTGTCGGAATATGAAAAAAGGAATTTATGTGAGGCGCTCGGCGAGTCAGAATTCATTTCTTGCTCGAGCTTTTGCCCTGCAGCCAAACGTAAACTGACTGCAGACTCAGCTGGCTGACTGAGGACACACATATACTCACACAGGCACGCGCACACGCACACACACACACACACACACACACACACACACGTACACAAAAAGATGTGCAAACTTAAACTACTCAACATGCATGGACTCCCTCAACACATCGATAGACTTACATTTACTTTAATACAGTGTGGCTGTGTGCTCAGAATGGCCTCCCCATCCTTGAGTGACAGGTGTACAAGGGTGGCACAATAGCCGCCAATAATGTTCGGCGGCCATGGTAACAATGGCTAGTCTCCAGGGAAATGTGGAGCCTTGCAGTTGCCGGCCATCAGACATGAAAAGGGAAAATTTCAGGTGGCGGGAAGAAAAAGAAGAAAAAAACATTTTGGGGGTTTGAGTAATCAACATTGCCGACGGCAAATGCTTTGATAGGGAAAATGGATTCTAATCCTTGGTTATAATATGGGGCACAATCTGAAACGGCTCAGATGCATGTGGAGAAAATGGTCTCTTCTTGACCATCAGCCACATGATTATGATGATTTTTCAAAATCTGAACACTCTAAATCTTCACTGTGCACTGATTAAACATCTGACTTTGCAGAACACTGTGTACATGAGAGTAGAGTGAATATCACAGGTGAATATTGGCAGTGGACAGAACTCACTTTCATAAAGGCAACGCCAGTTTATGATTGTGGTGAGACATAGTCCTCGATGAATTTCACTGATGCTAGAAGGGACAGCTAACAATCTGTGTGTGTTTGTGTGTGAGAGAGAGACGGGCAGAGAGGGAATCAGAGAGTGATGTACTCTTATCAGTCTTCCCAGTCCTCAGCAGCAGCAGATAAACAGAAGTGTGAAGGGCAGTTGCGCTGCAGGGGGCTGATTGACATGGCTGGCGCCCAAAGAATTACACACGCATACAGACCCACACACACATTTGCCATTTGCTGCCTTGTACAAATATCCACAAATGCATCATCTAGTGAGTAACGCATTCAGAATTACTGCCCCTCCACAGAAAACTGAAAAGACGAAATTTAATTTAAATCAATCCACCATTAATACAGTATATTGTTGGTTACATGTGCTGTCTGTATGAAAGACACAGATTACACCAGCGATTTCTTAGCATTTTGCCATGTATGCCCTTCAAATTAAGAAATCTAAACATAGACATTTTTCATTATTTTTCTTTCTCAGCAACCACCTGCAATTGCCAGAAAAACATCTCTTTTTTTGAATTTCTTTTGCTTTGCTTTTGCACATTCTTCCTGTTTGCACAATACAGCAGCAGTTTTTAACAAATTCTGACTCAGTTGCAGACAGTGTAAAACAGAGTCCGGTTAATGCTGCCATGCTCATTTCTTTATGGATATCACAAAATCGATGTTGTCATGTTTTTTTTTTTTTTTTTTTTAACTGTGACAAACAAATAACTAACGCTCATTCATTTGTGATGTACTGCACATCAAACAAGTCAGTTCAAGCTATGTGTGTATTAGTAAAGATAAACACCGCCTCACTACCAGCAGCTGAAAGCAAATAGGGGATTAAACCAGAGGGCAATAAAAAAAAGACTGATCCTGGGAGGACAAGGGAGAATGGAAATGACTGGGAGAGTCTTGACGGACATCCAGAGAGCACCTTGTGTGCGTGTGTTTTTGAGTAGGCCTATGTCTTTAATTTGTTTGTGTACTTTTGAATGCAAAATGTGGGTCATGTAACTGTACATTTGCTACCCATGCATGTTCAGCATACTTCTGCATATTAAGTATGCATAGTTCAGTGTGTATCTGTGTGTGTGTGTGTGTGTGTGTGTGTATGTGTTTGTGTTTCAGTGTGTTAGTAGATTATTGAGCAGGCATGCCCTGTGGCTTCATGCTGTTCCACACCAAACAGTGAAACCAATACCTTTTTGTTGCTGATAAAAATGGATGGGCAGAGATAGGCATGCATATTATCTCATATGTGCACACACCCAGTGTGTGTATAAACACACTGAGCTTGCAGGAATTGCTTCATGTGTGTTATCTGTGTATGTGTGTGAGTAATACACTCCTTCAAAGGCACCATACTCTTCCTCCTACTCTTTCCACTTCCCCAGAGACAAAGTCCCAATTTCTCCATTGCCTGCAGTCAGAGAGGAAGATGAGGGTTGGGGGGAGGAAAAGTGAGGGAGAGTAAGTAGAGGTAGTGAAAAAGAAAACCCAGATGCTATCAGCCCTCAGAGAGTCAGCAGGGTCATTGTCATGTGTCACTCACTGTAACACAACTCTCCCTGATAAGCCGGCCGATTGCGACGATTGGCCGCAATGGGTGACAGTGTGATACTGTTCTGAGCCGCTGCATCTGACGAGACACGAAATTAACCCCCAGCGCTTTGCCGATAAACATCTAAAATGGTTTTGGGACCCCAGGGGCTAATGGGAAGAGACGGGAAACTATCAAAATATCAAATGTGCGTGACAAGCGGTACAAGGACCAGGTCTGTCAAACACTTGCCTCCCCGAGTGTGATTTAACTCTATGTCTTCCCACAAAGCCTAGCAGCACAGCACTGAGAAATGAGTCGTTCATCACCTCTGTCTGTAAATGGTGAAGTTATATTTTACTTGACATACTTATTTAGGCAAACTGATGTGAGGTTCCAAGTTTTAATTAGGTAAACAGCTCTTTGGGAGGAATCAGTGGCGATCTGTTAATGAAGGTCGGCCCAGGCTAATAGCTGAGTCCATTTTTGTCTCATAGCAGCATTAACAAAAATTTTTCATGAAAAGGAGTGAATAGTAATATTTTTCTGTCTAGTGCTTACTTGGTAAGAAGTATTGTGTGCAATGCATACCTGTGACTGTGTGCATGTTTAATTTTTTTTTTTTTGGGGGGGTGCCCTTGCCATTGCCATTGCCATTCTGTTTAAAGGACAGGAGAGCAAGTGTTAGAGGACAGAGAGGCCAGTTTTTGTGTGTGTGTGTGTGTGTGCATGTGTGTGTGTGGTGTCTCGCCTGGCATGTGAAGGTGATGGGTGTCACTGTTGTCCCTGTCATCTGAGGGCATGTCTCCGCCCGCTGGCTCTGACACAAGCCTGACAGACTTATGATCAGGATTTATCATCTTGATTTATGATGAGCCTGGTTTGTCCCTCTAACAGCTCAGAAGATGGGGGACTCTGTGTGTGTGTGTGTGTGTGTGTGTGTGTGTGTGTGTGTGTGAGAGTGTGTGAGTGTGTGAGTGAGAGAGAGAGCATGTGAGTTTGCCTGTCTGCATTAATGAGTACCTCCCCATGTACATTTTAACAAGTCATTAATATCACATTCACCCGGCTTACTTCTTTCAGAAATCCTGGCAATGAAGAAACCTGTGACTCTGGAAAGGGAGCGTACAGTATAACACTTTTCTCCCTCAGCAACTAGGAGGCACTGTTTTTTGTTAGTAGCATCCAGTGTGAATGTCTGTCACGGTGGATGTGAAGCAGGGTGTTGCAGGAAGTGAAAATGATCTTCCCCTGTTTCCCTTGAAAAATAAACGTTAGAAAATATATTTCAAGACCTATTGCTAATTGAAATGACTTATTAAATTGTTTGGAAACTGTGAACAGAAGGCCTGTATAGAACTAGTATGTCACCACAACAAGCATTGACTCATTTTCCCTTCATATTTTGCTCTAACAGGCAGGCAGTCTTGACTACTAAATGCCAGGCAGAGGGACATGGGGGCTATTTAGTAAACATCTTTCAAATCCATGCCAGCCGGCCAGTTGAGCAGCCAGGCAGCCTCTTAGCTTCTCCCCTCTATGTTGGGATGCACAAAAACAGGCCGTCTACAGACCCAGGGGATGGAGGGATGAGAGGGGAAAGAAAAGGAGGTGGAGGAGGGGAAGGGGAAGAGACAGAAAGAGAGAGGGAGGGCACTGGAACACATCCACAGATTAACCCTCACGGAGGAGATGGAAAAATAGAGCTGAAGTGAACGTGTGTGTGTGTGTGTGTGTGTGCGAGTGCGAGTGCAGAGAGTGAAAGGATAAACAGCGACATTCAGAAGCATCTGGGCACCACAACACTGAGGTGCCCATTTTATGTCCCTGCCATGCAGTGGATGTCAAGAAAAAAAGCAGCAAATAGACACCTTTAATTCTTGAATGTGACCCTCCACCCTCTCTCTCTCCCTCCCTTTCACCCCCTCTAACATCCATAATCCTCTCCTTCACACTCCCAAATAAAAGCAGCAGAGAAGGGGGGACAGGGTAGGAATGAGGAGGTGGCAAAGAGGGTCGCTTGACATTTTGTGCAAAACCTTCATCTGTAGATGTGGTATAGCCTTTAGCCTGACAGAAAGGTATTGTTCGACTAACAGGGACACGTGCTTGTATATGTGTTTATATTCACCAGTTTGCAGGGTCAAAAATGTGTTTAGCATATATGACAATTCATCTCTGATCTGGAGCCAAAAACCAAGTCCCCATATGGTTAACGTTTTATTTAAGGGTTAAATTATTTAACCAATGATGATTTCAAGGTTTCAGGTCAATGTGTAGCATTCACAGCATAAATGTATCCATCCATCCATCCATCCATCCACCCATTTTCTATACTGTTCATCCTGGACCATCCAGGGTCACATTTGGCTAGAACCAAATACAGTGGACATTGGGTGAGAGGTGGGGTACACCATGGACAGATCTGATCAAACCATTGCTGTCATCATCATCATCAGTCATTCACAATACAGTGAAAACAATACAGTGTTTCACATTGGAATTTAAATGCCAGTCTTCTGCCCTGCATTTGCTCCTAACATGGACTTTGTCACTCACTTAATGTCTGTCTTTGGTCATCAAAAATTACAGTCATTAAACTCGTCCAAACAAGCTGTTTCTTTTTGAAAATTTTCACTCCCACTTAGCAATAATAAGAGTTTTAAAAGTGTGAAGAAATGGGAATTTGTCACTTTTGTGAGGACAAAAATGGTCTTAAATATATCATGTTATTCTTTATGAGACAGTGTATTTTGACATTTTTTATAAGCCTCAGGAACTGTGTTTCTATTTATCCATCCATTCTAAAATCAGAATTGTTGGAACATTTTTACAGTTATTAGCTGCTTGGGTTATGATTACTTTATCATCCATTTAGAAACATAGAAACATAGTAGAGTAAAAAAACTGACATTACTGGATAATTCCATTGGATACAATCTTATACCGAAGATCTCAAACTCATAATGTATCAAGTATATTATAAATATGCGTTTTATGTGAGACTTCATTTGAATTGTATGATAATGGTTGAATGTCGAAAGTTGGCTAAATATCCCTTTATCTGAGTAAATGATATGATAAAACCAAATAATATTCTTCTCATGACAGATATTATAATAGCTTTCAATTGTTTTTATATTATTTGAATAAGGATTTTTTCATTGTAATGGATGTTTACCTGCCTTTGATATAAAGCTTTTGCTAGTATTGTGCATCACATGTTCCCCTGCTGTGTGTGTGTGTGTGTGTGTGCACACACGTGCATATACCCTCCATGTGTCTGTAGATGTGGAAACAGAACACCGTACAGAATCAGATACACAGTCAGATACACAGGGGAATAGCTGTGAGTGAGTACTGTTGGTTTGTTTGACAGGGACCTCTTACCCCTGTCTCTCACACCTCAGATAGAGAGAGACAAATACACCGGGATGGCAGATAGAGGCAGATAGCAGAGGAGTGAATGGGGAGCAGAGAGGGAGAAAACATAAAGATAGACCACGAGGTGTTGAAGGCGGCATAGGGAATAGAAGGTGTAGCATAAAGGAGCAAGAGAGAACGTCCAGAGGAGGGGCGACAATAAAAGGGTTGGGGAGAGAAGGAGAGAATTAAAGGAGGAGAGGGGTTAGAGAGAAAGGGAGGGGAAAGTGAGAGATAAGGAGGGAGAGAAAGCTTGGCACTGCACCGGGTAGTGGAGGGTTTATTATTCTCTGTAGCACTCAATCAAACGCTGGCCCTCTGAACAGAGAGCAATGCTGGCGAATCATCCTCGGGGCTTTCTCTATCTCTCTTTCTTTCTCTCGCTCCATTCCTCCCCTCCTCGTCCTCCTCCGCTCTCTTTCTTTTTTTTTTTCCTCCTGCGGTGTATGAGTGCTATCCATCTGTCAGCTGTCAGTGCCAGTGAGAGATATACAGAGCTGTCACTTTGCGTCAGCCCGGGTTTGGGAGGCCCTTCTTTTGCAGCTGCCGCTCTACACATACTTTCCCTATGTTAGCACAGGAATGCTGCTGTTAGAGCACATACACAAACACACACAGACACACACACACTGATGTTTAGGCTGATATATTAGGTTAGCGATACTGGTCTATAATTTATTACTTAATTTGAAGCGGTCAGTGTTATCAGTGTGGATAAATAGTAATTAATATGGTTGTTATTACTGGAGTTATTTCCAAGTCTTGTGGTGTTAAAACTGTTTCGTGACTGTTCTGCCCTGACAAACACAGGATTTTGACAACACTTTGTTGCTCATGTTAAACCCAGTCGGTGCTGTGCTGTTACTTTAGTATGGGTTAAGGACTGATCTCTAAACCTAACCAAGAACTTTTTGTGTCAAACCCTGGTGCACTCCACATTTGTTTTTATAACCATGACAACGAAGGGCTGGTTCAACCTACTGAGAAACTAGGAGGTGAAGAAAGACTCACCTGTGTGGTCCCAATAACAACTGATAACAGCCATAGAAATGATAATATTTCCTTCAGTTGCGTATCTGTGCTGTAAAGCTAGTAGATTTTTCAAAGTTATTGTTAAGAAGCCCTAAAGTTTGAATATGAGTTATTAAGTGGTGTGGTGTATGCCAGTATGACTTTGAATGTGGACTGTGACCCCCAGGAACATGACTGATTTTCTTAAACGATGAAGGAAGAAACACTGAAGGGGAGATTGCCTTGAGTTACAAAAGCTAGTGGACCAGTAGGCTAGCTAAGCTGTGACCTCAGGACTTTGCCCACCTAACTCCCAGCGTATTTACAAGCGTGTACACACAAATGCACACAAATCACTGTTATCCTCCTGAAAGCCTAAAATGCTGTAAAGAAGTTTTCCTTCCAACCACATCAAGAACCATTTATTGACCTTAATCGAACACTGGTCACAAATAAATACAATACAATTAAACTGTATCTGTGCAATGTGTTTTGATGTGTTTCTGTCTGATGTGTTTCTGTATACTTGCACCTCATCAACATGGCAAAAGAAAGCTGTTAAGCTTTGTGTATGTGTGTGTTGGTAACTTGTGGCAGTGGGGTTAAAGCCAGAGGACCGCAATGCCAAACTCATGGGAGGCTGAAAGAGTGGGACGGATGGGGTAGGTGGTGTTGGGATGGGTGTGTGTGTGTGTGTGTGTGTGTGTGTGTGTGTATGGGGGGAGAGGGGTAATTACACAAATTAATTGCAGGCCTCTGATGACACCATTCAGGAAGAAGACGTGGAGGGCATGCATGTTGTGTTCTATGACAACAAGAGAAAAGGGGACGTGTGTAGCTTCCTTCCATGTCTACCATTTGTATATATTTGACAAGATTGCCGGGTTTTTGTGCCTATTGTGCTATTCCTGCCATTCCAGCGCCAATTGTGTTGGGTTTTGGGGGCTCATTATTAGAGGGTGACAGTTTCTGGGCGGAAACAAACACGACTTTGACGATTAACACCATGTCACCATGTCAGCTCATACTGTAATCCTGATATTCTGTCTATCGCACATGTGCGCATAGAAAGAGAGGGGGAGGTGAGAGGAAGGGACAGTGAGAATATCATAGAAATAGAAAAGGAGAGAGAACGAGGCATAGCTGAGATCCCATGAGAGGCAGATAAAGCTGTGTCGTTCATCGAGGACATTGTGTACATGGCGGCATACTGTAATGCAATGTTAACATTCTTCCCAATCCTGGGCTCTCCACGGGGGGAAGAGCAAGGCCTGCTGGGGGATCTGTTTAGTTGATCAGACGTGCCTGTGCTCTCACCAGGCAAGGGAATAGACTAGTGTGTAGGGTACAATAAAAGAGCAGGGCAGACAGACTAGGATGAGATAAAGGATACTGCTGGGTAGAACAGCATTATAAGGCTAAGCATGAATAACATAGCAGGCAAATAGCAAGATAGAGTAGTATAGTATGGTCTTTGCTGTGATTTAAGGGAGAGGATTTGGAAAACTAGGGTTAATATAGATTAGGAGGGGAGAAGAAGTGTTATGAGTTCTGCATTCATCATTTAAAAATGGAAATAAATTAATTTCATCCATAGGTTACTGTAAGTGATATGTTAATAATAACATTGTATGAAATAATAATGTAAAAACAGTGTGGCAGGAGTTTCTTGTAGTGATGGATGTAAAGAGAAACACAAGAATGTACAGGTCCCCCAGCTTTATGGAGCCTTTTAGTGTCTTGCAGCTCACTGTTTATCCATCCAGTCTGCAACTTTATTGTTTTGATTCACTCTCAGTGCTCTCTCATAGCAGCCAGCAGCTGTTTTGAGTGAAAAAAATCTACTGTACACTACAGGCTCTGCAACAAAGTGCAGCCAGACACAGTTAGGCTCCTTGCTGGTGAACAGGAGTGGAGCATTTAGCAGCTAAAAGGCCTGGTAAAGGGTCAGCAGTGGCCAAAAACAGAGGTAAAAGAAAGTGAATAGCCAGAAACATGATGTCATAAGTGATAATGTTGCTCTGCACTTGCTGGATATTTGAATAAGCAAATACTTCTATCACACAAAACTTGTAGTTATTTTTGTGTTTTTATTTGTAGACAGTGAAGCATTACTTAGTAATAGGTTAGAGTTGTGTTATTACTAACTTTATAGCAATAATAGGTGTAAGCCACAAGTTTAAATTCAACAATTAGGGATGTTTGAACTCAGCAGCTTCACTGCCAGAACAGCAGAGCTGCATATAATCACTGATGCTAACGTTCAGCTAGGTTTTTGAAGTTGTAATGCAACAATTTGCATAATCGGTTAATTTCCCTAATACTAAAAGGATGTCACTTTCTCAATGTGTAATTTATTCTATTTTTGTGTCACTTGTCCAAGTCCATATATTAGCAAATGAGTAGTATCTTAATGTTGTCAGTGGTCAAAACTAATTGACGTTTCTGTATATACTTGGTTAGTTTAAACCATAACAAAGCTTAATTTTTCAATAAGCTGGTATGAGAAATCTTTAGCCTATAAAGAGTCTAGAAACCAGAACTACTAGCTACGTACAGGTACATACATTTACTTTGAAAATATAAGGGAATTACAAATATCAAGTGACTAATGAAATTCTGACATAGATTGCTTTTGTAATTAATGACAATGTTAAGCAACATAACAGATACTCGGTGAGACTGGGCTATACAATAAACTTGACTTAAAAGCTATCATAGTGTAGACATTGGAATAGGATATACATATACAGTAGTACACAAGACAAATGAATTGTATCATAGTCAGATCCCTTTTCATTGTTTCAACCTCAGGCCATGACTGCTGTGACAGAGATACAAAAACAAGGTAGTATGATAGGGTGAGTTTGGGAAGGAGGTAAAAGGTGATTATTGCATTGGACACAGTAGCATTGCAAAGGAAGGTAAAGCTAGGCCAGGTTATCTGCGGGCATCTTTCTATCAGATTGTAATTCAGCAGCACTCCAACTGCAACTCCAACGCCTCTGCGGGCGGATTGGCTTCACCTTCACACTCTCAATCAGCTTTTCTATCATAGAGGCGTCACATTAACATACATGCATGCACACATGCCATACAAAATAGATGGCAACTTGCAGATGGGCATGTTTGTGTGCGAGTAAACACACACACACACACATACACACATGCTCTCTACCCCCTCCTCCAGCACCTCTCAAGCCCATTATTGGCAGCAGTTCAGTGATGGCTGTGTGACTGCCAGTACTGCGGATCTGCTCCTGGAGCGAGCTCTCCCCATCAGCGCTGGCTTGATTACCCTGATGTATGCACACCCAGACACTTGACAATCTCTCAGCATTTACATATGCAGCCTCAGCACTCCACACTACTTCTGATCTGAGGTGTGTATGTGTGAGGGTGTGTTTGCGAGATTTACTGTGTATGTGTGCATGTGAGAGTGTGAGTCTTCATGAGGCAAGTGGGAGAAGATGACGAGAAAGGGGGAGAGAAATGGCAGCTCTCGCTCGCTAAACGTAAAACAAACAAACTTTAATCCAGCGCCGAGCCCCTGCTCTTCAAAGCCGAGACGGAAGTAAGAAAGTGAGAGAGAGAGAGCGCCTCACCTAAGGGCGTGCAACACTGTAAACACACAAACAGAGCGTTTACCAGCCAGCCCGTTACTCACTCTCATGTCACACACACAGTACTCAGAACTAACTAACACACTCATCCGGGGATAGAGCTGTGTTAAAACCCTCACAAAAGCCTGCACTTGAGTGATGTTTTTCTTTCTTTTCAAATGAAAAATCATCATACAAACAATCCCCCCCACCCTAAACTTGATTCAAAAGGGCCTGCCTCTTCTTTCTTTTCTTTCTTTCCATCTCTGTCAACGTGAGGGAAGTGTCGGTGAGAGGCAGAAACAGAGAGAGAGAGGAGGTCTGGGGAGTTACACTGTGTCGATCCTTTTTGGCTGGTGCTTCACAGGGAAACCGGGCTCGGCTGATCATCATTAAAACGCACACAACTTGACATGTTTATTTAATGGCTGCTCCCGGCAAAGACGGCAAGCTGCTGCTATCTCTCACCGTCACATGTTGATCTACCACTGTGCCATATGTGTGTGTGTGAGAGAGACAGAGAGTGTGTGTATGTGTTGGCATTAATCTTCGCATATGTGCTTTAACTTCCTGTATGCACTATATAAAGATTTTAGCATTATTGCACAGGCAAGGGAATTCTGTTATTCTGTTCTTTGCAAATAAAGTCAGGTCAGGCCATTCTGTGTTTGGATTAAGTGGATTGATGTGATTGCTTTTCAAAGCATTGTAATATTTACACTAGATTTTACTGTGACTGAACATTTCATGCAGATTTTCAGCCTCCTCAAAATCTCTAATCTAAACAGTTCATGCCTTTAGTTGGCATGCTAACGCAGCACCACCCTGCTGCTCTCTTGATTTTTGGGTGGCTACTTACAGCTTCCATAAATAACTTTGATGGCTTCAGATCATATTGGCCAGCAATGCAAGAGTGCCACACAATGCATGAGTGAAGCACACTGTGATCAGAGAGGAACGGTTTTCTTTATGTTCTGCAGTTAATGCGGTAGTAGGTTCAAAAGGCTGATGGATTTTGCATCTGCTCTCATAATGCAGGATTATTGTAAAAAACATTTTAAAAATGGCTCATCTTTTAACTCTGTTTTGATCTCCACTCTAGAAAAAATCTGGCTCCTTAGAAGAAAAATGCTTCAATGAATACACCAGCTCGTTGCTAACCTTTTCTGCTCACTGTTCAGT
Source organism: Mastacembelus armatus (assembly GCF_900324485.2). Lineage (NCBI taxonomy): Eukaryota > Metazoa > Chordata > Actinopteri > Synbranchiformes > Mastacembelidae > Mastacembelus > Mastacembelus armatus. The sequence continues at coordinate 6,265,976 of NC_046648.1, forward strand.
GCTACACAAATAACATTTTATAAGCTGAAAACCTGCTGCTTGTTGCATCTAGAAATTATGTTAGTTGAGAGAATAGAGAATCACAAATCAAGCAAAACAAAATGTTAGTGTTCACAGAGCTAAGAAGAGCTGCAGGATTAGGGATAAAAAGCAAAAAAAATTATTTTCAAATAGTAATGCTGATGCTAATGCTAATACACACTTTACTCCTGCAAATAAAAATAATGAATTAGACTCCACCACTTAACTTACAATAATTAAACTTTGGGGACAAAAACCCTAAATATGGTCTTGCATTTGCTAGAACAAAAAATGAAAAAAACAAAATGTAGTGTTGGGCTGGGGCTTGTGGGTGAAACAGTAAAGTAAAAAGAAGAGTGAGTGAGTAGGGATCAGAAGTATAGAACAGAGCAGATGTGTGTGAGAGTGTGAGAGACTGCAGGGCGGATTAAGGCAACACACTTCCTTTTTTGTTTGTTTGCGTGTGTAAACGCAGTTTTGATGAAATATTAATGGTGCCTTCCAAAATGCCTTGTAAAGGATCCTCTGTCTTTGACTTCTCCATCTGTAGCACCTCCGGTAGGCATTTAGTATGCTGTTCTCTCTGTCAGGAGGGAGCTGGCAACCCTTCGTGTGTTGAGCTGTCAGCGCGAATCTGCCACCAGCCCGCCTCTTCCCCCACCCCGTGACACACCTTTAGTCCCACAGTTTGGAAGCCTACTGCTCCACCCATCCACCTACATAGTCGCCAGCCAATAGTCCTACAGCGAAACTTTCCATCCACAGTTCTTGTTTTACTTTTGTGCTGAGAATCATTATTCTATCCAATAATAGCTAGAATAGAAGAGGTGTGTGAATGATTGATACGTTTTGACATTTATTTCATATTTCCTGATGAAAAGCCTCTTTTCCTTTCATCAAATAAACTGAGACATGCTTTCTTCTGAGGTGGATCAGGTTGATGAGAAGCCTGATGATATTGATTGCACTTCAGAGAGGTGCTTGATTGGCAGCTGCCAAGGATCTGAGGATCTCACCCCACCCGTGTGCCCCCCAAAGCATCATCCCAGAGCCCTTTTAGAGGAATCAGATACATCAACAGCTCTTCATCTCCCTCGACTCCCCAACTGAGGAGGGGTAGATGATAACGCTTGTCGACAAACAAGAGTCTCAGTTGTGGTCTGGTGAAGAAGGCCTCATGCTGGGGGAAGAAATATGATTTAGAAGAGAAAAACGCTGACATTTGTTGGCTTTCTGAGTGTTATAATGGTAGTGGTGGACTGTAAATCAGTCACCCTCATGATGGATTGTAAAGCCTCCCACAGTGTCGTCATGAGTGGTCAGTCGGACACCCACAGGACTTCCTGTCACGAGGAATGGCTAATTATAGTTCTTATAATGCATGTTAATGGGGGTGGGGGGGCTCATTTATAACAACATTGAGATGTTTTTAGTCAATGATTTGAGTCTGAGGCAAATACTTTCTAAGTTTTTTGGGTTTTTCTTTTACATATGTGCATGATATCTTACACTTTTATCTTATGTGTCTTCAAGAAAGATGCTTGAAGTATTTCCCTGCCCCCAAGCCTCATACAAAGAAAGCATAAAAAAGTATATATATATATAAAGTGAGAAGAAAGATGGCGACTCTTGCCCAAGGAGGCTTGGTTGTCATAAAAAGGCTGGGTTGGGATTTGTTGGTGTCATTCAATAAATCAGTGGGAGTTTAATTACCAGCCTGGTGTGGAGGAGCTGTGACAAGTGAAATGTGTGTATGCGTATCTCTGTGTACGTGTGTGTGTTTGCAGGGTTAGAGCAGAGAAGCCGTGACAGGCACTAGCTCTGTGAGTTAGCATTCCTCCTGGGCTGGACCCTACCAAAAGCCAAAACAGGGCAGAGCTACAAAAGCACACACACATACGGGGCTGTACCATTCTTTTTTAGTAGGGGTGGGATAGGTGTTGGAGGCAGAGGGTGTCTGCTTACAGAGTTGCAGCTCCGTCTCTCTCCCACTAATCCTCCCTATCCCCTACCTCTACCTCACACACCACCTCAGCCTCCTCCTTTTATGAACTGTGCTGGGCAGGAACTTTGGAGGCTAATCTCTGCCTCATAGTCCAGCGCACACTGACTCTGACCCTCAGCCCTATAATCCTGTAACTAGAGAAAAGAGCAAGAGAGACAGTGAGAGAGAAGGGAAAACAAAACAGAGAGGCAGCAGGGGTTCAAGCATGAAAGAGCAAACATGAGGCAAACAGAGATGTAATGTAACATAAATACCAAATGCAGTGACAAACGCTCCAAATTGTTGTGGTGCCTTCATTGGCATTTGAGTCTTGATCCTATGTTGTTATTAAAACTATGAATACATGAGTTCAGATGAAATTATTAGTCATTGTGTGCATAAACACGCCAGTCTTTGTGGGGAAACTGATATGTTGCTTTGGCAATGCTGTGCACAGATTCCAATAAAGACTTGAACTGAGCAAAATGGTGCAAACATTCAGAAAAAAAAGGGAAAAAAATAATCAGGAGAAAACAGGTACAATAAAAGGATGGCAGAGAAGCAAACACAGGTTTGACAGTGGTAGGAAAGGTGACGATAAGCAATAGGTAATGTTTTCTTTTCCAATTCCCTTTGAGGTAACATCCAACAATTTGAAGGTTCAATGGGCAAGATTACAGTTCTGGTAGAGATGAGTTAAAAATACAGGGTGAGTTGTAGCACTGTCTGCAGTGAGTGAATGACACACATACATAGAGACCATCAGTGTGCTGCAGTGCTGTGCTCTGTGCTCACTGTTATTGGCTGTTTTCAACTGTAGCACAGATGAAAAGCGTCAGCCCTACAGCTGTCAATTCAGATGGAGATCAGGTGGTGGGAATGAATGAGGAGACAGCAGATAGTGGCTGTGGGTTTCTCTGTTACATGCACGCACACACACACACACACACACATCAGAAGACATTAACGCATGCATGAATTCATGCATGCAAAGGCATGGTGCAGATGCTAAACCTTAAAAATAAATCCTAATCTCTTTTTCAGCCAAGGCATTCTACTGTCACTCATTGATATTTACTGATCACTGTTGTTCTTCTGACGCTTTCAGTCTGAAAAACAATGGCAGCTGCAAGAAGAGATTTTTTTTTCAAGTGTCTCATCATTTCAGCTCTTAAAGTGGACTGAATTTTCTGGTATTCAGCAGGGGGGATTTCTGCCAATATTTCACATACACTTTTCATGTTTGCAATTGACACGGTTAAAAGTGGTCAACACGCAACTGACAGAAAAGAGAAATTTCCCAAAGAGAGTAATTAATTTCCTGGCACCTCCGTTTTGGAAGCTTGTAGGGAAAGTGAAACAATGAGTGTAGAAAACAACAATGCTGCATTGTAGATTTCAACGCTAACAGACAGATGCCAATCTCTCTCTTTCTCTCTCTCCCCATGCTAGACATGTGTGCTAGTTGGCTGAGAGACATTAGCATTTGTTTTACCCCTCATCCCATGTGCTACTGCCTCAGGCACAACAGTCAAAGAGACACCACCACCTCCCAATATCTCATCTCCTCTCTCAGTATGTGTGAGTGTGAAACAGAGAGCCTGTTCTCTCACTCATACACATAAAACACACACTGTGCTTACAGACATGTGCTTAGTGTTCTGTCGAATTCTGTGATTTTATTAGTTATTTTACAGTGTGTATAGCAGAAAGCCATAAAATCTGTGCGTTTTTCTCTTTGCTTTGCTTTGGTAGTACTCTCCTAATGTATATCCACACCCAATAGGACCTCAGTTGTGTGTTTGAGCCAGTACATGTCCACAGTGTGGTGCACATGTGCTAGTGCGCCCCCTAGCTTTCAGCAAAGACCCTTCCCATTTCTTCCTCCTCCTCCTGCTGTTCCTCCCTTGCCCTACATATCAGTCCCGGAGAGAATAGACCCGTCTAATACCCGGCTTCAGAGAGACACTGTTTTGTCATGTTTTATATCATTCTACTAATGGCAAAAAAGCAGGTCCTCTGACAAAAGACTGTGGTATCCTTAAAGATCTTTGGTAACAAATGCTGTGCAAAACAAAAAAAGAAAAAGAAAAAACGTGACGAGTTGCCTTAACCGAGCTCTCTGTTGTAACCAGCAGAAAGCTCTTGTTTTGTAAACAGTCCAAGAATGACTGCCTTTTTTTTAAATTCACATTTGTAATAAAGGAGAAAAACAGACAGACGGGTGAGAAGAAAGGGAGAAGAAAATGAGAGGAAGGGAGAAAAGAGAGAAAGAGAGAGAGATCCAACAGATGGTAGATTTGGCGAGGCCTCTGCCATGCAGTTTATGTAAAAGCCTGTCTGGAAAGAGCACAGACCCCGAAGCATCTCTCACATATTGAGGAGTCATAATCATGGCCAGGCTGAAAAGTGAGACAGGCCTAATGTCAGTCATTACTGATATACTATTGCTTTTCAGTCAATTTTTTAATCAGAAATTATTGTTTCACTTAAGTATTGGATAATACAGAATCAGTGTGTACCTAAGAGTCACATCAGAGCTCCAAAATAATGTAGACCTTTACTTTTTTAAACAAGCAGTACAGGTTATTGTTTGCTGTTTTAAAAATGTGTATAATGCATAATTATTCACCCTCAAAACATGTATTGTTTTGGGAATTGAGTAAGGATCAAATGGTACCTCTGAAGGCAGATGTCAAAATTTAAGCATTTGTGAACCTGTGAAACTTTCTATCCCAGTGCCCAGTGTGACATCTTAAACTGCCTTTGTCTCAGATGTTACAAAGAAATGCAGAAAAAAAATCTCCTTTAACAGACTGGAACAAAAGAAAAATGTTTAGGAAAAATATTATTAGTTATTATTTTTTCTGTTGATCATCTGATAAATAATCTTTTCAGCACAAATTGAAATCTTATTGCTTTTATTTAAAATGTTTAAAATGCACACAGACGCTTTAGAATCACTTGTCTGTGAGCGTGGTACTGTGAAATGTTCAGAGCACTGTGGTTGTACACACACTAACTTACACACACACAGAGCACCAAAATGAACTATTTGTGACCATGTGTGACCCTGCAACTGTCGATCAGTGCAAATTTGTGAGGCAATGAAGCATGCAGGAGTGTCCCGTCAGAGCAGAAGCTAGACAACATCCCCATCCCCTCCATCCAGAGGAAGTGCAGGTGGAGGGGGGCAGGGGGAAGGACGGAACATGGTGGAAAAGCAGCATGAATGTAAAGAAGCGAGGGGAAGTGAGGAAGAGGAGTGGTAGAACTCTGCCACAGCGAGTGAAGCTCATCAAACAGTGTGATTTAATGTCATCTGCTGGTTTGCTAAAGCTCCCCCTTCTATCCCTGAAATGTTGAAAAAAAGACTTCTATTCAAGTCGGCATATTTTTATTCCTCCTCTTCTCTCTCATTTCACATGGACTGCAGATGCCTTAATTGTGCTCGCTCTTCAAGGCAGCCTTTTCACTTGCTCTTGATAAGTCTTTGATATTCTGTGCTTCACTAATTGTAGTCGCTGCAGTACATCTATCTTTTTTCAATTTCCTGATAATTAGCCTCTAACTCTTTCATCTGTCTTTTCAAGTGCACTAAATCTCCTTCTCTAATGAAAGTTACACTGAACCCAACAAGGTTGACGGCTGGTAAAGAAGAAAGAAAAAAAAAAAAACATTGGCTGTCTCTCTCTCTCTCGCCGTGAGCAGGCCCTGTCCTTGGGTTTCTAACGTGAAAATATTCAACCAAAAGAACACAGGAGCCATTTAATAAGAACATGCTTGGAAATGACTCCGGTTTAATGGATGGGAGATGTGAGGTGAGCAGAAGAGCTAACCTGCAGCTATCTGCTAAAAAGATCAAAAAACTCAGAAATGACTCAAAGACACTGCTGCAGTCCCAAAAGACCACAGCCTTATCGAGAGGCTCGGAGTAATGAGTTAGATTGAAATATTACTGAGAATTTTTTTTGGGGGGGGGGGGGGGGGGGGGGGGGGGGGGGGGGTGTTATGTATAAGATAACATATTATCACAACATTATTTGAGTGTGACAGACTAGTTTGTACTCCAGAGCCCACCCTGAACTTCTGCTTTGGCAGAAATTCATCTTCCTGCATATTCAAAACCAGAAATCAGAGCAGAAAGATGAAACAGTGGAGAGGCAGATTGAGATAAAGGCTTTTGAAGTACAAGGAGTGTTGCTCCATTATAATTTTATTGAATGTTTCCATGGTGGAAATGTGCCATTGAGAACATTACTAAGAGAAAATGCAAACACGGGCGGCATAAGAGGAGAGCAGAGAGGAAGACAGGAAGAAAAAAAAAAACAGGCATCAAAATTGATTTTTCAATCATGCTTGCTGTTTCAAGAGGGCGTCACATGTTCTAATGACCTCATCCCTCTTGTAGTGATGTGAGTTATTTCACACCGGGCCATTTTAAACTAAAAGGAGTAAGGTGACGGGTGGGGGGTGGATGTGGGGGGGTTAGTGCTGCTGCTAAGTAGAGCTCAAAGCGGTGAGGGGTAGTAAAGAGAAGAGGTGGGGTGGGCTAAGGGAATGGTTAACAGGGTCATTTAGATTGGATGGGAGATCGATACAGAGAGGTAGAGAGGAGGTGCATCTCTGTCACTGTGATGTGTGGCTTCGGTGTGATTGTTCTGCAGATTACGTACAAGGGAGGGGAAAAAGAAAAGGGAAGTGCTGTCTTTGTGTGTATGTGTGTGTGTGCTGTGAACAATCCTGTCACCATCCTCCAGTGATTTAAAATACATTTCATGTATTTTGTTTGATTTTCTATCCCTGCAGAGGAGAAAATGAAACTCAGTGTGCAATGAATGTTTATTGTCTGTTTATCTGAATATGGGGTTTTTGAGTAGGGGTCATTGACACTGAGTCAATTACAAATGACCAATCTATTCATCTATCTAAAACACAGACAATGATAAGATGCAAATTAAATCATGTGTTTGAGAAAAAAAAGAAGCCACTACACTGAGACTACAGAAGAATCGTTTTGACCTTTAGATCACAGGTTCAGAGTCAGAATTGGCCAAATCTTCAACTTCTTCAGGCAGCGAACTATATTCTTCAGCTCTGAATCTCCAATGCACTTGTGTAACAAAATAATCTCAGGATGCAAGATTATCACAGATCTACTGTTGTGTTTAGGGATAAAGGGTCAATTGTATTAACAAGTTTCTCTCAATATTATTATCTCAATAATATTATCCACCATCCATATTATCCATCATAAAAAATAACAAACAGTTTAAATGTTAAAGTTTGAAATTACAAGCAAGAAGCGTGTCCAACAAGACCAAGTGTAATATTTATAAACCAAATCCAGTCCCTTTGTGACCTGTTACTACAGTACATACCTTTTTCTCCACTTGTACCTACAATGGAGTCAGTTACTTTGTACTACTTTCTGTTGGTAGTTACAGCAAAGCAGTAAATTACTGTGTTGATATGTCCTGCTACACTTGTTGATTAGCATATAAAAGTTAGGTTAGCTTTTAGCAATCTTCTTAAAGTAGAGAACATCAATAATAACATGCAGTGTGTTTGTCCAGTTCTATGGCTACTTTCAATAATTCCAAAATATGGCCAGGAAAAGCAAAGTAAAATCATATAGAACCACACAGATTCCCACGGGGACGTTGTGTGTTCTTTTGGCTTTACAGATGTCAGAGGTCAGGGTCAGCAGCCGAACAGCTTGTAGGGACTCAGTGTGTTCATCAAAGACCCCTCTGTGGGGCGGATGCTTGCTGACACAGCTGCTTAGATCCATTTTGAAGGACATTCTCTGTAAACAAGAAAAGAAGAAAAACGAGACTCAATCATTGATACAAGTATTTCTGAACTTGTCCTAATTTGTCTGTGGCCTCTATGATGTTATCGAAAAGTCTGAGTACGTGTCGTTTTTGTATGTGGGATGAAATAAAATCTTTCTAACTTAACAACAGTACATACTTGTTCATATTTAGTATGTAGATAGAGAAGCAGATATTTACAATAACAAAGTTATTTTTAGGTGCGAGGCCTACTATTTGTAGCACAAGATTTACTGCTGTAATGCAAGTATGATGACAGTGGGCACATAGCTACAGGATCATGTAAACTTTTGAAATGCGTTTTACTGGATATGATCATAGAGAATCTTCTCCAATAACAGCCATGTGGCTAAAGGCTTAATCTCTTGGTAGGCCTTGTTATTTTCTCTCACCCCCCATATCTCTACTAAAGTTGCTCTGCTCTTAAATCAAAATAGAAAGAGGAGGAGGAGTGGGTCTAACAGGAAACACTGCTCTCTCTCTCTCTCTCTCTCTCTCTCTCTCTCTCCCTCTCCCTTTCCCCCTATAATATGTGACATATTTTGTGTGTGTGTGTTTTTTTTTTTTTTTTTCATTGTCCTTCTGCCTGTGCTGGGATGTGGGAGGCAGATCAGATATCACCGCCTTGGGTGTTCGCCAGTGCTGCTCGTTCATCACACTGACCTCCCTCCCTCAGGGCGCTTCTGGGAAGTGATGACCGGATGGAGGGATGGACAGCCAGGGATGACAGGTGTTCCTCTTCCAAAAAAAAGCAAAAAAAAACACACCAATCAGGTGCTCACATCTCAAGCCGCAGCACAGGTTCCTAAAGCTCATTAGTGAAGGTAGATCGGAAGGCACGTAGTACTCTTCCCTCTCTTGTTTTTCGATGAAAGTAGTCTTACCACAGCAGGGATGATTTCTGGCATTAGGTGACCAGTTATTTTCATCGTAAAGCCCACAGTTTGTGGTTTGGAAGTGTAGCGTGTTACTCAGTACACAAACCAAACCCTGTCCGCTGTTATAATGAGGCTTTTTTGGGAACTCAACCTAAAGGAACTCTGCGGGGACTCTGGCAAAGTCTCTACATCTGATATCATTTGCAGCTGAAACTCTGAGACCTGCTCAAATCGATTTCTCTGGACTGAAAATACATCTGATCTGTGTGATGAAATCACATCACTATCAATTTAAAAGCACCAGTGGTTCCTAAAGTTCTCTGATCACCTTTTAAAGTGGTGTACAAATGAACTTTGCTAGTTTTTTTTCTGACTATTTGTGCATGATAAACAGTGATTTTAATTATTTGATATTCCTGTGTGATGCTGAGGTAAATGCCACTTACTCCACTTAGACAAACAAATGATAAAAGAGAAATGAACACGCTAGAATAACTCATGAGCCAGTTGCTTGTGACAGGTGTGATTGGCAGTTTTCAACAGAGGTTTTCTCACATGTGGAGAAAACCTGGGAGCCAGTGTTTGAAGATGACACTCTAGTCTGACAAGTCTACCGGCTTCTTTGGAACATCTCTGAGCACCATAATGAATTATGATGAATAGAGTCAGATATTTTCATGTTTGACATGAGGTCAAATTGTGTTAAACACATAGACTTAAACACCTGGCTAACTGCAAAATGCATACTTGCCATGTGAAGTGCCCATACTAGAGTATGCCACCCCGACAATGAAGGACACTTGTTCTCCAGAATTCGACCATGGGCTTTAAGTGGAAGCGTGTGTCCGCGAGTGTGTTTGCATTCTACAAAATATAGATGCAACAGAACATCTCATGTTCATTTCCATGACTTATTTTTAAACAAAGAGATCACATGAGGAAAGCATCAGGTAATTGCACTGTAATTAATTTATAGTCCGAGCGGGTTCTTAGTGTGTTATGAAAAGTACAATGTGAAGTGCTGTGATGGCTGTCACAGTGCAGTAGGCGTACGCGACAGCTCAAAGTAATGTGAACACTGAGCAGCTGTTGGAAAAGCGAGAAAAAAGCATACCAGTATGTATGTCACAGCTTGATGGATAATTTTGTTATTTATCTCAGTACTAACTTGGACTTTCTCTGGTCATTTTTTTTTTTAAATACAATAATTTATACCATGCAAAAACAACTGAAGTGTCAAACTCAACTTTTAAGGACAAATAGCTACATTTACTATATGCCATTTTTTTCTACATAGTTTTAATCGAGCTAATTTAATTTATTTCTCAAGGGTGGGAGAACTAGCTGCCTCTTCAAACTTTCAGAGTATGTAATTTGGTGTAAAACAGTAGCACTTTAGGCGTTCTCCTCCAGTGAAATTAAATGGGACCCTGCGGGGTTGTGTTGTAGGGTATTAAGTAATGTTTATTGATGTTTATTCTCCGAGGGAGCTGCGTGAAAAAAATCACTCTTCAGCTTTGATTAATTTCCCCCCCTTGCTCCACGTAAACGATGAAGCTGAAGCAAAATCGCTCTTTAGCCATGACTAAGAGAGACTACAAGTGGAGCATCTCTCTTTAAAAACCCCTCATGCTGTTTTATGTAAAAAATGGACTGTGACCGTGAGGGGCTTTTTCTTCTTCTTTTTTTTTTTTTTTTTTTGAAAAATGATGGCTGGAAGCCCACAGCACGATTCATCACCTATGAATTTGAACAGCTGGTATGTCTTCTTTTTACTCTTTGTGGATGGAGATAACATTTAACAAGACGATGGCCTCAGTCAAAGCAAATGCAGTCTTGTTTTCATCATGCTTACGTAGGACAAAGATCAAACGAACATTCCAAGAAGTATCTGGTATCTGGATGCCATCGAAACATTAAATCTCCTGAGTTCATGGCAAATAGATTTAGAATCTATTAATTGTCTAGTGAAATAGACACAACATGAAAATACAGCCAAATATGTATAATTGTATTATTTTACAGAAGAAAACACCTTCTCTGTCTTTATTCACTTCCTTCAGGTGTTAGGAATATCTATAGTGGAGCTTCTGTTTGTTTCCTCTTTGAATCACCTTTTCCTAAGTGCTCCTGTGTGTTTCTGCTTGGCTGGCTGCAGGACTGACACCTCTCCCCAGATCCGAGCATGTTCAGTCGCCGTCCTGCTTGCCCCTTGTGCCAGCCTGTCATCTTGCCTAACCCATCACTCTCACAGCACAAGTCCCCACCCGTCACACACATGCACACACACACACACACACACACACACAGAAAGTAACTTCTCCTCACTCAATGATAAAATAAAATCAAAGGCATAAAGAAAACAATGACAGTGTTGCTATGACAACGTCAGGATGAAACTTTTTCACCCACTTCCCTGCTCCTTAACACTGGTGTGTGTTCTGATAAACCTTTCAACTTGTTCATAATATAGAGGGAAAACATAAGTTGAGGGCCTCTTCTGAGATGAATATACTGTAACCTTGTTGGTTTTCCTCTACCTTCTGTACTATATTGCTCCTTGTTTTGTGTTTGTGGTAAAAGGTCCTATTTGATGTAAGCTATAAGCGATGAGAGGCAACGCTTTACAGTGAATTTAGAGCATCTGAGAGGCACTGTTAGGCGTGATGCAAAGCACTGTTAAAGCCTCTAAGCTGTTATAGAATCACTGTGAAGCACTGTGTTGAGTGGCTTATTGCTTTTAGAAAATGACATTATTTTAATGTTATTCTTCTGTGGTAAGTGCATGGTGGGGATAACCCGATTCATTAATATGACTTAATTGGACTCTTATTAAAATCAGAGTGCAGTTTCAGTGTGTGTATCTCCAGTATGACAGATGTAATGCAGATTGATTACATACAGTGGGTACGGAAAGTATTCAGACCCCTTTAAATTTTTAATTCGTTGTGTCATTGCAGCCATTTGCCAAAATCAAAAAAGTTCATTTTATTTCTCATTAATGTACACTCAGCACCCCATCTTGACAGAAAAAAACAGAAATGTAGAAATTTTTGCACATTTATTTAAAAAGAAAAACTGAAATATCACATGGTCATAAGTATTCAGACCCTTTGCAGTGACACTCATATTTAACTCACATGCTGTCCATTTCTTCTGATCCTCCTTGAGATGGTTCTGCTCCTTCATTGGAGTCCAGCTGTGTTTAATTAAACTGATTGGACTTGATTAGGAAAGGCACACACCTGTCTATATAAGACCTTACAGCTCACAGTGCATGTCAGAGCAAATGAGAATCATGAGGTCGAAGGAACTGCCCAAGGAGCTCAGAGACAGAACTGTGGCAAGGCACAGATCTGGCCAGGGTTACAAAAGAATTTCTGCAGCACTCAAGGTTCCTAAGAGCACAGTGGCCTCCATAATCCTCAAATGGAAAAAGTTTGGGACGACCAGAACTCTTCCTAGACCTGGCCGTCCAGCCAAACTGAGCAATCGTGGGAGAAGAGCCTTGGTGAGAGAGGTAAAGAAGAACCCAAAGATCACTGTGGCTGAGCTCCAGAGATGCAGTAGGGAGATGGGAGAAAGTTCCACAAAGTCAACTATCACTGCAGCCCTCCACCAGTCGGGGCTTTATGGCAGAGTGGCCCGACGGAAGCCTCTCCTCGGTGCAAGACACATGAAAGCCTGCACAAAGTTTGCCAAAAGACACATGAAGGACTCCCAGACTATGAGAAATAAGATTCTCTGGTCTGATGAGACCAAGATTGAACTTTTTGGCGTTAATTCTAAGCGGTATGTGTGGAGAAAACCAGGCACTGCTCATCACCTGCCCAATACAATCCCTACAGTGAAACATGGTGGTGGGAGCATCATGTTGTGGGGGTGTTTTTCAGCTGCAGGGACAGGACGACTGGTTGCAATTGAAGGAAAGATGAATGTGGCCAAGTACAGAGATATCCTGGAAGAAAACCTCTTCCAGAGTGCTCAGGACCTCAGACTGGGCCGAAGGTTCACCTTTCAACAGGACAATGACCCTAAGCACACAGCTAAAATAACAAAGGAGGGGCTTCGGAACAACTCTGTGACCGTTCTTGACTGGCCCAGCCAGAGCCCTGACCTAAACCCAATTGAGCATCTCTGGAGAGACCTGAAAATGGCTGTCCACCAACGTTCACCATCCAACCTGACAGAACTGGAGAGGATCTGCAAGGAAGAATGGCAGAGGATCCCCAAATCCAGGTGTGAAAAACTTGTTGCATCATTCCCAAGAAGACTCATGGCTGTACTAGCTCAAAGGGGTGCTTCTACTCAATACTGAGCACAGGGTCTGAATACTTATGACCATGTGATATTTCAGTTTTTCTTTTTTAATAAATTTGCAAAAATTTCTACATTTCTGTTTTTTTCTGTCAAGATGGGGTGCTGAGTGTACATTAATGAGAAATAAAATGAACTTTTTTGATTTTGGCAAATGGCTGCAATGACACAAAGAGTGAAAAATTTAAAGGGGTCTGAATACTTTCCGTACCCACTGTATTTATTAAGTCAATCCTGCTAGATCATTATTACTATTATTGCTGGGTAAAACATATAGAGCAGATTTTCAGAGTGACCTATAAATCATGAGTTTTGTGATTTTGTACTTACAACTGTTGGACTGTTGTGTGTTTTCAAAACCCTCAAACTACAGCCAACTTTTAAACCCTTTCTATTACCATGTCATTAAGATTAAGGTTGTTAACAGTTTTTTTTTATCTGCTTTGATGCCCAATGCTGGTCTGCATGGCTAATGTGCACAAAATATAGTTAATATTATTCATTCATGCTCATTTGTGTTCTGTTGCTTCATACTGCATTGCATGGATTTTTATGCTAAATTGTGGATGTATTGTTGCTTCCTGTTGCCCTGCATTATTTGTACACTGTCTTTGTCGTCATTCGTGTGTCTTATTGTCCTGTGGCTGTACTTCTTAAGTTGCCTCCTCACTGGTCCCTAAATAATGGACACTGGTACATTTACAGGAATGCTACGCTTATTATTGCTTAATGATTAATGTGTATTGTTCAAACAAATGAGGAAAATGAAACCTCCATGACTTGTATGTTCTGCCACACTGCTGCTGAGGTTCTAACCCTTCAGCAGATGCTCCCTCCTAAGTCTCAAACACACCCACACAAACACAAAGGCCTTGCAATAAGAGACAGCTGCGGTTGCACAAGGCCAAATCTGCTAATGACCCCCTGTCATATTCATTAGGGAGCCTCGTCAGTGTCTGCTTGGCTGCAGTGATTGTTGGGTGTTTTACCGCCTGGCGCTAACATCTGACAGCCAGTTACACCTGTGATGCTGGTTACAGGTAGTCATATGCAGAGAGAAATCGTTTTCCCTTATATACTTCTCAATTTGAAACAGTTTTTAGCACTTCAGTACAGCAGATGGGTAATTATTATAAATGAACTTTATTCTAATATTTAGTAAAATAACAAATTAATGGCAAAATTACAGCCACAGTTAACTAGTGTTAAGCATTGCTTTTGATTTCTGCTGAAAAAAGTCTGCAAGTTGATGACAAAATTGTGGTGCTAACAGAGAATAGGTTAATAGAAAACTGCCCGAAGCCTGTCAAAAAAACATAATTTCTATTTTTAGTATAAAAACATTGACCACTTCTCCTAAATAACCTTATCTACATCACACAATGAAGCAAAGAGCAATATCTGTAGTAGCTGAGTAACTGCACTAAGAGGCAGACACCAAACACAGTACCCAGAGCGAGTCAAACTGCACCCGATCACACTAAAAGAGAATTTCAGTTCCAGACTTTATTCATTTTGTACAGGAAGAGAAAAGTGCTAGTTGATGCATTATTTCTAGCAGGAGAGAGTTGCATCAGTCCTTTTAGTTCTGACTGAAGTCAATAAAAGCCATGTTGCCTCATAGTGTCCCTTCCCCCTTCTCCTCAGCACACTGCACTGTGGGATATCCTGTTGGTTCATCTTCCTCTGCTGTGTCTGTTAGTTGTCTGAGCGTCAGCCTTGTCCATGTTCTACTCTTTCTCTCTTTTCCCTAAAAGAATGACGGGGCTCTGAAAGGCCTGGCTGTCACGATCCTTCAATAGCAGCCGGCTAATTGCTGACCCTAACAGGCCCAATTAGCACTTACAAGCTTGGAGCAGGGGCCCATGGGAGCCTTCCACGCAGACATGGGGACGAGACGTGGCCACTGCAGCAGCGTCAAAAGCACAAAGAGCAGGCACATGGCAGCAGTGTAGCTGCTTTTCTTTCTGTTCCTCGGCTTTATTACCCCTGCTGCCTCTCTCTCCATCGTTCTCCAACTCTCTCTCTATCTCTTTCCATCGTTCACCCATCCTCTGTCTGCCCAGCCGGGCTCTTTGCTGTGGCCCCCAGAGCCCTCCTCAGAGTGATCTCTTGAAGTGCAGGGAATCAGAGGCAGAAGAGCGCTCTGGGAAAGCTGGCTGAGCAAGAAAAAAGGGCTCCAGCGCTGAAGCTGGTATCACGACAGCAACAAGCGTGTAATCAGCCCTCTTTTAAAGTGGCTTCTCAAAGAGCGCGAGGGCTAATGTGCACAACTTAAGCTGATATTTTCGATAAAGCCCCATATTTAGTAACTGGCAAACATATCAGGCTGGCTGTTCCCTTTTGAGTGTGAAATGTGATAAAGACATACATCTCCTCACTGATAAAGAAAATGCGGGGAGGAGCCGGAGTGGTTGGCACACAAAAGAGTCTCTGTCAAGACATTGGGTGTTTGGTGATTTTACAAGCCATAATTCTCCCACTAGAAAAGAAAAAAAAAGAAGAGGAAAAATGCAGAGAAGAAGATGATTAACGTGGGCCGGACTGCTTGTTCCTCATCTATTCTGTTATCTTCATTATTTGGAAGGCATTAAAAGAGGCCAGGGATGGCAGCTCGGGGAGAGGGGCTCAGGAGGTGGGGGAAGTTCTATGTGCTGGGATACTAATTACAGTGTCCACTAATAGCGCCTCAAGTAAACCAGGCCAATGCATCTTGCTTGATGAGAACATGCATCAACCAGCTTAATTGAGAGTAAAATGAGGCAGGCGTGCCACAGGACCTATTAATCAACTTTGATGAATGAAAGTGTAATTAGATGTGGAAATACAAAAAAGGGGAAAGGAAAAGCAATCGGTTAACTTAAAGTTAAGGATACAGTTGTTAACTAACACGTTGCAATATTGTGCACATTAGGCTTTATCTTTCAGATGCCGCTCTGTGCTCAACTTTTTTTTTTCTTCTATGGAAAAATGTGTGTTTGCTGAGGCATCATTTTGATTACGTAGATATTGTACTTCTTGTGCAATAATAGTGAGTATTGCTGCACCTGCAATACAGACTGCACCTGCTGCAGAATACACACTCCAGCCTAATTAATTTATTCAAAGCACCTCCATCACGTACAGTACTTGATGCATTCATCTCTGCACTCCTCTAGGATCGTTGTTAATATGGTCCACTCCCTGTTAAACCACCACTGCTACTTCCAAGACTGGATTAAGCAGGTGTGACACATGAATTTGCCGAACTACCCATATGAATAACGTCTTGTCTGTGGCAGTGCACTCGAGGCAAACAACCATCATCGTTTTTAACGTGATCATGTCAACACTTTCAAGGGTTACTTAATGTCATGAGACTCGGGATCTGCGTGTGATGTAGCGTGACATATTCAGCCTTAATCTGTGTTTATTGTTCATCATATTTATCTTATGTTGCAGCATTTTCTCTCCCTGACATTGACATTCATTGCCGGTCCTGCGCAGCCCCATGAGCTATGTGAATAAACACAGCAAACACAACACCCTTGAAACGCCATAATCCCTTTTGTTTTGGTGGAGGCTCTTTTCGCTGTGTATGCAAGTGGGAAAGCCTCTCTCTCTTTCTCCACACACACACACACACACACACACTACATACACATAGAGACATACAAACAAATTTGCAAGCACAAATCAACACACATACATACACACACTTTCCTCTCTCTGCTCACTTTCCCTTTCAAAAGCTCTTATCTATTTATAGACTTTGATATGTAAACCTATGAAATCTTACCTCAGGCGAGACAATCAGGCCTGTTCTTCTTCAATCCGCTTGAATCAAAAGACAGAAAGGGGAACAAAAAAACAGATGAGAAAAGCGAAACACAAAAGAGACACAATGTAAGAAGAGAGAGGCAGAGGCCTGGGTATAGTATAGGGTTGATAATTACAGCCAAAGACAAGCAGATTAGAACGACATATTCACCAAATGCTTCATGAAGAGAAGACTGACAGAAGGAGCAATGTGTTTTATTTCTGAACTTAACACTTACATTGCCTCCTACTGCTTTGCATTAAAAGAGCAGAATGGCATTGCTCTGCTTGTGGAGGAGGAAAGGAGGCCGGCGTTCTGTCATGGGACGGTGCATATCTGAGATGCACCGTAATGAAGTGGACACTGGGGGAAATAAACGCGGCAGATTTACCAAATTTGGTGAGCAGGAAGTCTAACACAGCATAGCAGCATGGGGCATGAGAGGTCAGCTCCATTTTCTCCTGCACCCACTGACATCATCTAAAATGGCCTGGCTGAAATTAGCCTAACCCCTGGAATGACATATATTTCTGCCTAAGCCATGTGGACGCGACGAGAGGCTGAACGTGAAATCCAAATCAACACATTGTTTTTGCAGTGTCAGAAGCAGCCAGGGAATGACCATCACTCTCTGGCTCGGGGATATTTGTTGTCAAAACGGTAGCTCTGCAAACTGTTTGAAATAGTCTAATCCAGTGAATCTTGACTTGTTAGGGTCATTATGCAGGCTTGACCTCGTTCTGTAGGGATGGATCTCAGCGCAGCGAAGGGGAATCGCGGGCGGACAGGGCTGTCTACAGAAACACGTGGAACTTAGTCCGTCAATAAGTGTGACGCATGTTGGCTTCAGAGACGGGTGGCTGCCTGGTGGAAGTAGCACGACACCCGTTGACTTCAGAGCCCTTTATGCCTCCGGCACCAAACAAGACAGCACAGATATAGCCAGTTTTACTAAGAGGAAACACACATTGAAGCGTTTAAGTGCACTGAACTATTGTTCTGTGCAAAGAGAAGCTTTGTATTATTACACAGGAAATTCACTGTTGACCACTTATGGTTAACACAAGACATTAGCGTTTAGATACAATAGGACCGGTCTAGTATTTGTATTGATTTTCACATATGCTTGCATGGCACCGATATTCCAGGAATGTATTTGGTAATACTTTCTAATACTTAACTACATTTATTTCACGGCTATAAGTAGCACAGATTTTGATTTTACATACAAAATTTATGATCAGTGTACAACATTGAATGCTTTCTTAAAATGCCCACTCTATACCGTAGTATGTAACTAGAAACCAATCTGTGCAGTAAAGTACAATAACTGATCCTTCAAAAATACATTTTGTTGTTACTGCATCTTTTACTAAAGTTACATTTTAAATGCAAGCCTTTTAAAAAATATTTGGATATTGTTTGATTGATACTTTTATTTAAGTGAATAGTACAGTACTCCCTCTATTACTAAATATGTTTGCACTGTATATGAAACATTTCCTACAGCTAATGAAGTATTCATCAGTCTGGTCTGATCTTTCTGTTAACTTTAAAAATGAATTTTAATAGAAAAACTTTACATTAACATTTAACATAACATATGCCTGCCAGACAAAATGCAATTGCATTTCAAATCCTCAAATGAAGACGTGAATGAACTCAGGTTAAGGCAGGTCTCTTCTGCACCAGACTGCTGATAAACTGTGGATTTAACCATCATCTCCATCACTCTACCCTTACATGGCCAAAGGAAGAGGCAATCCTCTTTGCTGTCTCCTTGTGTCTCAAAAATAATAAATACACTTTTTTTAAATGGTGGACTTTATGTTGCTTTTGCAGCAGAGCTGTCGCATGGGTAGTAACACTAAAGATGCAATCACGGCAGTCGGCGGGTGGAAGATGGACGAGTGAGCGGGACAGGTGGACAGGTGAGATAAGGAGGTTTTGTGAGAGGCAGTCAGGTCTGGATTTGTGTGGCTGTCGACAGCCGGACGCTTAATAGCTGATGGCAAGCTGTGATTGTGATGAACATTTTAAATCTCTGGTCCAGTTTACCTTGACCTTTTTCCTTCTTCTCTTCTGTTGTATCACATTTGGTGGTGCCTCATCTGTTATAGAATATTAGTGTCTTTGTTTCATTGGCCACGTCACTTGCCCCTTAACTGTGAGATTTATGTAATAGCAAGGCTATTTTTACAGAAATAAAACTATGACATATTTGTACAGGAAGAGAAAAGTGGTAGTGTCTGTCTGGCTGGGTTTTTTTTACTTGTGATAGTGGAGCGTTTTAGCTAATGTTAAATGGTTAGCCCCCCCAAATTATAGAGAAATGTCTTTCTCATCTAGCAATCGCTGTCTGTCCAAGTGGACAGTTTTGGGTTGGGTTTTCAAGTACATGATACATTTGTTAGATTACATTATTAGATTAGATTTCTACCTCCACCCCACTACGGTGAAAGTCAAGTCGGGTTTTGTTTGCAGTGCTGAGATCAGTAAAACATTACCTTTAAAAACTTTAAAGGTAACCTGGTACATAAATCTGTTTCTTTGAAGAACCAGTAATGTCAAATAAGATTTATCACAAAATAGGTCATCAATTAAAATATTTTTGTTGTAGTTTTCATTGGCATAATTAACATACGGTTGCATACTGTAGATCCGAGTGCCGTGGTCATTTCAACTCAAAATTTAAAATCCTTCAAATATTGTTATATGTAGAATTATCAGTAAAAGCAAACAGTAAAAAACGGAAAGAAAAATAAAGCTAATTTTATGTGCAGGAATGTGTAGGTTCACAGCTACTGCTCTGAATAATCCACAGGATGAGATAGTTTGCATAAGGAAAATTTTCTACTAGAGAGCTGTGCCACTGAATCAGCTATGATCAGCAATCTGTTGTAATTAGCTACATTTTCATAACAAATATGTCAGCTTTCCTACTGTCAATAAATCCATCATTTAATGTCCAATTTATGAACGCTTTGACATTTCCTGTGATAAATGCCTGCTGTCACTTCAGAATTTCTTTGGAAAAATTCTCTAGTGCAAGCAGGGGGTTGTCTGTTTTACATTTATGGCTGTATCAACAGTGGTTTGTTATAGATGACTGTGGAATTGAAACAGAAGAAGAGCAGGGTAGTAAACAGCTATAGCAGCTGTGACTGATCAGATAGTGACATGAGCTCCACCTACTAAAACACAAAATATATCCACCAAAAATTCCCAGGAAAAAGACATCTCAGTATTGGACACAGGCCATAATGTTTGATTGAAGTGATCTTTTTGAAGTGCAGTGTAATACTTCTTATAAATGATGATAGAGAATAAGTTTACCGCTGTAGAATTACACAGTGATAAAATATTGAGCCTAATATAAAACAGCTGCTAAAGTTGGTGCAAATAAGTGAGTTAAGTCAATCTAAAATGCATAACGGGTCTGTACATTTCCATTCTATACCTCTGAGTCTCTCACTGTTTAGCCTGTCTGAGAGCAATCGATGCTCTCTGGCCCACTCTCTGATGAAAGAGTCATCCCTTTGTTTTCTGTTGCTGGCGGATTTGAGCGAAGTTTGATGGATGTGGGTGGACTTGTCACACGTGGGTGTGTTATCTCTTTGTTGTGTGAAATGGAGACAAAAGAAGAGGAGTGGATGAGAAGACTGTGATTTTTATCTCTGAAGTGCAAAAATGTTTCTCGGCACAACACGGGAGGGAGTGGGAGAGAGATTAGAGCTGTTGAGGAACAAAAATAGATTGATCAGATAGCACGATAAGAATAACAGAGCTTTGTTTGTTAATTCTCATTGTTTTTTTTTCTGTGTTGTGTTTAACATTTCCCTGATCCTCCCCTTTTGTTTTACCTTAGTATCCTGTTGTTCTTGAGCGATAAATATGGAAACATCTGTATTTACACCTTGTAGTAATTAGGCTCTTTGCCTCCATAGATTAAAAAATAACCTAATTAGGAATATTTTTGTTTTGCTAGGCTCCACACCTGTGCTACAGTTTGTGTGTATGACCGTGCATGAGTGGCTACTGTGTGTGTGTGTGTCCTGGCCTCCAGGGTGGTAGGTCTGCATGCCTGGTGTATGCTCTCAGCTCCAGGGCCTCCAGTGACTCACAAAGGGGGCTCAGACGTGGCCTCCCAGGCTGTGTGAGACAAGGCAGGGAACACGCCCCAGATTTACCTACACTTAATCCCCATAGAGGTCAGGTCTCCTTTCCTGCAAAATCTCCTCCCTTCATGAAAGAAAACACCTGTGATCCATTTACTTCTTAGAACCAGTGTTCTTAAAGAGGCCCCGCGGGAGCCCAAAAACATGTGTGTGTGTGTGAGCGGCAGTTTTGTTTGTGTATATTTATAATAAAAGAGCTGAGCCATATGTGCATGCGGATGCATATATTGCGAAGACATGACTGTACAGTTCTGTAAGAAAAAAAAGCAAGGTTTGACATATTGCAGCAGACAGTTCAAATTACTTTTATGACTTTACTCTATCATCCAGCATTTGCTAGCACGAGTCGTCTTCTTCTCCTCTTACCATATAACATTTTACTCAAATCTGACAGATGTGGAAGTAATGATGCCTCCTACAAGCAAGACCTTGTAGTCTTACAGACCCTCATCTCCAAAGCCGTCAACACCACCTGAGGGCTCTGATAGAGATTATTTCAATTCTCTTCGGCCATTTAATGATGGATGAACCTGCAGCTGCAGGAACATTTGACAAGCCACTGTCAGCTGTGACAACCAGGACTGAGTGAATGAAGGAAGGAAAGTAGGAAAAGGCAGATACACTTGGCGATGTGCCGTCAGACCACAGATGATGGCAGATGGAGTGAAGGGAGAATGGTTAAAAAAAAAAAAAAAGATTGTCGTTCAATCTGTGGCATTGACAATATGGAGGCAGCCCCTCGCTGGGGAGACGTGACAGGCTGGCAGGTGGGCTGCTGCTGTCTGTGTCACTGACTGGGAGATCAGGGCCGACATGCTGAGATTTCCGTAACCCAGACTCCAGGTTGTGAAGTTTCTGATTGCAGTCGAGGCCGCTGTGACACATGATCTCACAGTGGTGTGCACACACGTGCACATTTTGTGCACATACACACTCGGCGGGTGTAAAGTTACATCGCCTATCGCTAATTACCGCCACAGTGCCAGCATTCAGAGCTGGGGCTCCAAATTACACAGCTCAACCACAACAAGGGCGATGTGCCCAGCAGTCATTTGTCAGACTAATTATTTGTCTTGGGCTTGTAATTGCAGTGAGAACAGGTACTCAGGTAATTGTGTGGTAAGCTGCAATGTTAAGTGATGCTTTCCCTCCATTTTCAGGCGAGATGAAAGGAGTTAAAACTGCAGTGCTGAAATACACGGTTCAATCCGGCCTCCTAGTCAGACACTAAGTCTAAAAATATATGCCGTGGATGAGTCTCAGCTTTTTGAGAGGAAGAGAACAGCACCTTGATGTTAGGCTCATCAGCATGGGTAATGGCTCTTTCTATTAGACTGGCTACTTCTTGAATATATGTGAATAATCAGGTCCCTGGTGTATGCTGCATAATAAGTTCATTAATCACAATTCAGTCAATGGAGTCAAAATACTATGGATGTACAAAGCAGAATAGTTCAAATCACACTAAGTCTCATATCTGTGTTGTGGTAATTCCAAGGAGCACATTTCCACTTGTGCAGAATTTTGTGGCTGTGTACAAATATAAACACACAGGCCACTGTCATTTGCAATGATGTTTGGCTCACAAGCACTGTCACCTATCATCATAATTATGACTGTGCTCTCTGTTATTCTTATTTTTAAATGTGTATCCCATGATTCCTCACAGGGATTACACAGGGCCAACTGGACATGATGTCAGGTTGAATATTATAATGAGCAAAAAATAAATAACTCATTGAGAAGTATAAACAGAGGAATTGTGGTATTTGCCCTGAATCCAATAGCAGCCCTCCCGCTGTCTGTGAGACTTGTCTGATCTGGACAATGGTCACTGGACTCCTCCGTGTCGCTTTCTGACGAGCAAATCAGTCTCACCACGCAATTGTCTCCGGCCATCTTGCAGTCGGTGCTCCTGTGCACAACATCGCCCAAGGGTCTCCTCGTTCTTTTGTGTCAGGAAACACGCAAGCTCTTGAAAAGGATCCATAACTATCAGTGACAGCCGGGGCCAAGCGTGGCCGGCCTCATGCAGAAAAGGCCACTTCTACATGAAAGCGTAGAGACATAAGAGTCCTGTACCTTCTCTTACCTCACTTTAATATGCCATGTTAGCCTGGTCATGTCTTTTTCATGTGCGCTGGGGCAGGAAATGTCGGCTCTGTTATTAATATCAACAGGCAATCCGACAGTCCCATCTGATAAACAAAATGTTCACTCTCATGAACAGAATGTGTTTGGGTGTCCGTCAGTACTCAGACACCACCTTTAGTTTCTGCTTCAGGATTAAGTGTTTTGCAGCTCAACACAGTCACAGCCTGTGTAATGAGCTTGATCAGTGTGTCTGTGGAGGATGAGAATAAGGAGTAGGCGTGTTTTTTTTTTTTTTCTTTCTTTCTCCTTTTCTCCCTCTCCTTCTCTCTTTTTTCTCTCCTCACGGTGGAGACACCACGGTGCCATCTGCTTTGCATTTGTTTAACAAAGATTTATTGTGCAGCAAGACACTAATCCAAAACACACACACACACACACATCTCGCCTTTTCCTCGTCGTGGAAGGCCGTGAAGAAAAAAAAAGTGAGGGATGTGGGATTGGAAACGCTTGGCGCTCTCTTTGTCAACTCTCACTCTGATGAGAGGAGAGAGAGCCGGCTGGCACACAGAGGTAGGAATGCCAATTATGGCCTCCTCTGCCTCCATGTGGCACACACCAACACGCCGATTTGGAGCTACAATTATAAACTTGTCATACATGTGTTTATGGTGAGGTGGAAGCATAAAAGTGCGCGACTTAGAGCAAAAAAATAAATAAAAGATGGAATCAAAGCAGGGACAAATTGCTCAACTGTAGCTCTGCTACGACAAAATTCATTTGAAATGTGGCACAGAAGGTGCTACACACTTCAGCTTCAAATGTGTTTCAGCAGACAAGGATTATTGTCTTCTCATAAAGGGAAAACAGGTCAAAGTGGCTCTCAGGAACAGCTCTTACCATGTCAGCTTGGGAAGCAGGGCGATGTAGCTTGGCGTGTTATTCCTCTCTGTGTCTGTCCAGGTGAACCCTGGTATCCACTGACTCCTTCTGCCCTCTTTGTCACCTGCATGCCAGGTAGAGAAGCGGGGTCCCAGGGGCAGGGACCATGCGTCCCTGCGACTGGAAAGGCCACCACAGAGGGTTGGTAGGGGCTCTCAAAGACGACAGAGAGGTTAGAGTGCCCCGCGGATGCGACGGTGTAGAGCCTGTCGAGCCTTTTTTGAAACATTCATCTGCGAGTTACCCCACTCTAAGAAAGGGCCGGGGGTCCCCATCTGTCAACTGGTACTACCAAGGTGTTCATCATTTAGAGGCTAAACACCATGAGGCACAACCATACAGACAGCAAAGTCACATATGAGCATGTGTTCTTATGCGCTTGTACAACCAAACAAACACACCTACTTATAAAAGCACACATGCTCAGTCAGAATGCATCCCAGAACCCCTATCCAGAGCCAGTGTTCAATGCTGAGCCCTCCAACCTTGGGGTGAAGCCCCTGCCAGTTCAGCTGCCAGGGCTGGACAAGCAGAGCACTTAGCGCCCCAAAAAGGCCACCCTTACCCCCACCTATTCACACCCGCTGTGTTATCCAGGGTCAAGGAGGCTTCACCCACACTCCTGCTCCCTCTCTGCCAAGCATCGCCCCGTGTCACCCATGCGCAAGACTCGACATTCCACGCTCTTTAAGCCTCTAGTGGTGTAAATGTTATGTTTGTAAGCGTTTACTTCCTATAGCTTTTCATCTAATCTACAGTGGCATGTGAGAGAATATCACAATATAATTATTTTTTATTATAATTCTGGAGTAGACATATTCCTAATTGTGACACAAAGTTGCATTTGTAGTCAACAAGCACTTTTTTACTGCAATCAAGCTCACTAAAAATATAATTGTCTTAATTGTTAAATTAACTAAGTTAATATCATTATATGTGGATACATAATTAAATTGATCAATTTGTTGTTTCCAAGCCGGAATTCCATAAGTTGTTTTTCTTGCCTTGAGAAAGAATGTATCCACTTCTCCGCCCTGTACTAAATTAACCTGATGTTGCTCGGCGCTGCATGCTGTGAACACTGCATTGACAAGAAGCAGGCCTGTGACTGAAGAGAGGCGACATGAATGTGGAAGAGGACTGAGATGAAAAGACAGATCTACTCTGGGAATTCAAGCAGACAAGAGGATGTGGCCAGTCTTTCTCATGGCAAAGTTTCTCATGAAAAAAGTAACGAAACACACTCTTGTTTTTGTCAAGTCTTGCTAATGACCAGAGCTTTGTGCGTTTCTTCCCCCATCAAAATTTCAATCATTCTGAGCAAGCAGGATGGTTTCATAAGGAATTTGTCCTGGTTGAAACTTTGTGTTGCAAGACAGAGTGCAAACTATGCTGTCTCTTCATTCCCGTCCACATGGTCACACTCGCTGTACCTAAATTAATGGAAGACTGATGAGTGACCAGTGATTGCTTTGTGTCATTGTGCCATGTGCATGCCTTTACTTATGGGACAATGCTTTGGTGTGTGTGATGTTGGGGGACTGAGAAGGGCAGATGGGGATTGCTGTTGGGAAAAACTGTTGTGGTTGCTGGTGCTGCACTGACACACCAGAACTGTCTTTCAGAGGGTAAGATGTCAAACAGGTGCTTGTCTGGCCAGTAAAAGGGCTGCTGCCATCTTTTCTTTGCCCCTTTCTTTGCTCTGCGATGCTAAAGGTTTTTGATGGAGGGTGAATGGAAACACACTACCTCCTGAATTCTCAAAATGATATCCTGCAGTGTTGAGAAAAGGCAGAGGCATGACTGTTGGTGCAGTCAGACCACACTCAGCAGAGACATGCTGATGTGTTAGCCCTAGTACATATACAGTAGGGAGAACATCCTGTGTTGGGCTTTATTAATTACACTGAAGATGTTTGCATCCTAGTTTAATGGTGTTGCAGATGGTGGTCCCCTAGGAACTTGAAGAGCTCCACAGTAGAGCTATTTGGGCCTGTGAGTTCTTGTGGACGTCAATCCTCACCTCCACCATCTGGAGGGTACTAAGCTAAAGATCGCTGACTGCACGCCTCCCTGGCACCCTCCTTGTGTGTTTCGGCCTGCTAATATTGACTCATTAAAAGTCTTCAGGAGCTACTGTGAGTGCTTAATGAGGATTTGGACATTGCAGCACGTGTGCGCACGATTGCCCTTATCTGTAAAAGATTTTTAAAAATCTTATAGTCCTGTTTAAGCACATGCAATATGCAAACTTCACACAGAAAGGTCCCTGACGGGTGTGAACCAGACCACTCTTCCACCGTGCTGTCCCTGTTTAAAAGTATTTTTATTTTTATTTTTTTTAGATGAAGATTACAAATGTAATCCTTTTTTTTTCTTATTGTGTCTCTGCTCTTTCCAGCACATGCCTTGAATGGTTGACTGGCTGAGCAAGTGTTGCTACTAGACTGTGGTATATTTACATGCACACTCCACTATCAATGCTTAGGTTATTTAATTTTTTTTTTCATTTTACCCTCACAGCATAGTCATATCAGAAAAAGGCTCTAAAACTCATTTCTGTGGCTTGTACAGGACTGTAGGGTTTCAGTCAGAAGAGGTCTGCAGCATTTTAATATTTCCCCCATTGTCCTACATTGCCAGGTCATGTGTGTATCTGCAACTGTGACATCTAAATGAAGTGTAGATCTCAAGAAGATATAAAATTTCAATCATATTGTTCTGTGCGGATTTTTTGTTTTTTTTAATTTTTAGGGGTTTCTAAATTTTTGCTTTTATTACCCTGTGTGAGTGTAGGACACTGCCAGTGAGAGTGATCTGTTAATCACTTGATCACTTCGTATAGATTCGGATTTAAAGAAATGAATGAATGAATAAGGTTTCTCTGACATGTTTGTTAAAGATCACTGGCAGAGAAAATACTGAAGGTTCAGATACTTCATGTCCCCATTTATTAGCCTTAACTGTTAGTCCTCAATATTTCTCCAGCACTGCGTACAGAAAAAAAAAGTCTTATATGGTATAACTAAATGAAACACTCATTAAAAAGTAATCCACACTGACAAAACAGTGACATAAAATAAAAGATATGAAGACAAATGCAGACAGAAATCCCTATTCTCATTGGTCCACAGTCACAATAGACTAAAGTACTTTGAATTTGCCTGCATAAATATTATCCCTCTGTCTTTCTTATAGATGCAGTTTTTCTAACACAATCTAAGCCCCAGGGACAACTGAAATTACACCATCCTCATTTACATGACATGTATTGGTAAATCCAAAAAACTGAAAAAAAAAAAACTGCCCATTTTATTCTCTTAGAAAGCAATTCCCTTCCTCTCTGTAAGGTAACTCTGTTCTTAAGACTTCCAGGACATAAAGCAGTTTGGGGTGAAGGAAAGCAGTGTAAAATCTCTTCTTTTCGAGACATGAGGATGGCAGGATATGGGCCTGCTAACGGGTGGGTGTTGGAGACACAGGCGAACTCTCATTACATATCTCTCCTCATCCATTTTACTCTCCCCCAAAAAGACCTTTATAAACACACATTCATAGTCATAGACACAGTACCTGCAACAAAGACTTCACGCACACCTAATTAAAGCAACAGCAATATGGTATGGAGGAGAGAACGGGTCCAAAGGGAGACAGCCTACAAAACACGCACCTTCAACCATGTTGCTGTTTATCATATTCACATCCATTGCTCCCCCAGTACTCCTTCCTCTTGTTGTCTGTACCCTCTGGTTCTCCATCTTCTGTCTGAGATTAACTTTCCAGTCCTTTCTGTCTCTCCTTTCAGCTCTCCCCTCCACTAATTTACCCTCCAACCTGCTGCTTTTGCCATGTACAATTACAAAGGGGAGTGCTAGTTAATGCGCACTAATAATGTTCAAGCTGAGAAGGTTTGTCGGTAATAATTACTTCCCGCAGAATGAGTTATAGTAGTCACAAGATGTGTATAAATACCTACTGTTGTTCTGCCTAATTTTCCATTTCCAGTGCAATGTGATTGTCTTCTTGTGCGAAGTAAATCATTTTTGTTTTGTTGGGGAAATTTGTCACAGGTGACAATGAGGAGAGAGAAAACATGGAAAAGTCAGTGCAGGGATGTGTCATCTTAAATTCAGACTAGAAATGAAAACATTTAATTCTATATTGCAGTGGTTTTTATTTCATTATTATTTTTAAGTATTTACCTGTAACAGCAATTACTGAAACGCTGACTCTCATCACAGGTAGACAACAAAAAAATACCCTTAAAAACCATGGGGAGAGGGTGTGTGCGTGATGGCACGTCTCTTCAAAGTGGATCAAATTCCAATCTTAGATTGCTTCCTTGGATAATGTAGAAATATTAGAGAAGCCTTGATCTAAAATGGAGCATGGAAATGAAGTGGCAGAGGGAGCCCTAAGGACAGGCAGCAGACACAGTGCTGGGCCAGCCATACATACCTCTGGGAGGCAGCAAGCTCAGCCTGCCTCTCCTATGTAAATGTCCCATTCCACACATTAGTCATACAGCCTTCAATGTACACTAAAGTGTGCCTTGCCCATCAAACCCTGTCTGCCTCCATAGAGATCCCTCAAATGTTCCAGAGGCCTTTCCTACCCCTCCAGGACCACAGAGCAGCTGATTGGTTAGATACCCCAGGTAAATGGTGGAAATTCTAATGAGATACTTGAATGCTGATGTCAGGAATTGTCAGATATGACCAAATTGATAACACCAGTTTTTCATTATAAATTTCAATATAAAGAGATCTGTGACTATATAAAACAGTGTCATAAAAGTAGCGGATATATGCTCGAAATCAACATTTATTTTTTGGTGTCTGGCTATTGATCACTGTAACTGTTGACGTTTACACGAGGTTTGATTTGCTCCTGGTTGTAATTCACTGTCACAGTGTCTAAAATTACATGTTGTGAACTAACTGAGCCAGGAGCCAAGTCCCATTACCCTCCTAAAGCCTTATGAGCTCCACCTTATGGCCCTGCCTCCATGTACTGCCATACCGTATCCTACACCATCAGTAACCCCTCTCCCTGCTCTGTTTCTATTGTTGAGTGGTGAGGTCTGGGCCAAAGTGGCTAATTTATTCTACGATTAATTGGTCTCGGGCTAGATGGCTGATTAAAACCTGTAATCGTTTATAGGGGAGAAAAGGAGACAGGATGTTGCGGTACTGCTGCTAACCAAATGACTTTATTAGATGTCTCTCAACAGCTTTACACTCTCTAAGATGACACTTTCCGTCTTTATTGTTTCATCTGTTGAGAAATTGTGAATTTGTAGTGTTGCAGGTTAACCAACAGTGTACCTGGACATGATTAGTAGTGTTTCCTTGTGATGTCCTATTTTCATTCACTTTGCTGTTTTAACAAAGAAACTGCTTATTTTACAGAAGTTCCTCTAAAAAGATTTAAATCAAAAGATATAAATGATTTGTAATGCTGCGCTCATCCTGTGCACTTTTGATATTGTGTTCTATCCCAAACTATCCACCAACTCTGATCCTGAGATTGTTGTAGAGTTTTCCTTTACATCTTTTTATTTAGGTTTTAGGGCCCCCAAACACAGTGGACAAACACACAAAAAAAATATTACTGCAGCTTTAGGTTTGTAATTTTATGAGTCATATCAGTGTAGTTGTGTGTCTAATAAGTGTAGTGCTCCTAAGGTACTGTAAGTAAAAAAAAACAACATGATGTTAACAGTATTGCCCTTTTTGAAAGTCAGTTAACCCCGTGACTGCATCTGTCTCTACCTATGCACAGAGAAAGAAAAGAGATTTGTTAGCAGCATGATAGTGGCCTTACTGTCAACTTTAATTATGCTTTACTGATTAATAAAGCAGACATTCAAACCTCAGCAGGATCTAATTGGTCGTTCTCTGCAAGCATCTCTGTATCAAGGGTTATTGACAGTATTTCCTCAATGCTCAGGTTGCCAGGTGTGTAGGGTAGGTAGAAGTGAGGGCATTCAGCCTGATTCCTATTCTAATCAGGCTCTATATATGCTGGACCCTTAGCGCCAAACCCCCTGACCAAGTTAACGTCATTAAATAAATAATGAAAGATATGTATTATCTATCACTCCATCCAACACGGGATCATCTATGTATTATGCATTACCTTATCTAATTTATTCATTAAGACAAAACGAAAGTCTTGTTAGCCTCATTTCTTAGACATGAGCCCAGGCTGTGCTGTACTCCTCACTGATGCACTCATATTTATACACAGCCACACAACACAACATTCCTTACATACACATTATTATTAGTAGTAGTATCAAACACTTTCTATACCCTTTGTGAGTGTGGGAAAAATAATTCAATGGTGGACAGTAACCAGGTAAATGTACTTGATTATTGTATGTAGTACAATTGTAATGTACTTGTTTTTCTATTTTATACTATGTTGTACTCCTTTGACACTACATTTTAGAGACAAATATTGCTATTTATACTCTACCACAATTATCTGACCATAAACAAAAAATTATTATCGATACATCTGGGCAACGTGTACATATCGTAAAATGATGCAAGACAACAGTTGTAATAATTCAGTTAGAGCATATGTATTATTAAATTGGTAGGGAACAAACAGTCTGTATACCAAGCGCTTTTACTTTTTATACTTTAAGTCCATATTTTCAACTGATATGTTTGTACTTTTACTTTGAAATTTTGAATGCAAAGCTGTTACTTCCTTATCATATTACAACTACATTTACTTAAACAAAGTCCTTTTCAAAGAGTCCTTTTCCCATCAATGTTGGTTTTTTGATGATGCTGTTTCTAGAAGAGAAAGATGTTCCTGCTGATTCCCAGTACTGCTTGCTTACTATGTAAGTGTGAGGTGACAGTTTTTCTACTTCCAGTGTATTTGTAAAAATCCCCTGTGCCCCACACACACCCACACACACTGCTGTTCCCACACTACTTTTCCACAGTCTCCAAATGTCAATAAAATCCATAGCAGGTTAATCTCCCACCAATGGAAATATGAACACTTTATCCAAAGCTGCATATGTTTCACACCCAGGGTCGATTTACTGTGTGTCGGGGCCGATATTAGCATTCATATTAGCCGCTCTGCCCATGTATGATATTCGTCATTGCCAGCCCTTTAGCACACCAGCCCAGTTCAGGGATGCTTATCTCATGAGCCATAAATTAGGGGATGAATTCCCTCCAAAACATCAAAGGCGAAGGCTGGAGGATGGAGTCATTGTGCTTGTGTGGTGTTTTGACACTGTAATGACACATGTTTTACAATCACCCCCTTCCCCTTTTCATTCAGAGGAGTGGACCTGTCCGCTCCTGCTGGAGAGAAATAGGCCTCTTGGACATTACCACCTCCTCCCAGGGGAGACATAAATGAGCGAGTGGCAATGGAGGGAGACTATAACAAAAAGAGGAATGTAGAACTGGAGGAGTGTATCCAAACACTGATGTGTGTGTGTGTGTGTGTGTATATATATATATATATGTATATACATATGTATAGAATGAATGAAGAAAGAATGTTTGTTTTTTTAATTGCAACTGTGGTTGCTGCACAAGCACAAAGGTGGATCATTACTTACCTGACAGAGCGCCACAATCACAGGCACTTCCTAATAAATACTCGTTACTAAAAACTAGAATATAAATAAAGTGAAGGTCACATCTGAGGGAATGATCTAGTCCAGAGGTAGGTGTCTTACCCATCAAACCCAACCTCTCTCTCTCTCTCTCTCTGTCTCTCTCCCTCTCTCTCTCTTTCTCTCTTTCTCTTTCTCTCTCTGCTCTCTTTCACTAGTTCTTTCTCTCTTGTGCTCATTACAGGAGAAGCCATGCAGTGCTGGTTAGGAGAACGTGTGATGAGCCTTGGGAGATATATCCACTGGGAGGGAGAGAGGTAGCGAGAGAGTGAAGGGGAAGGGGAATAGATAAAAAAATGCTGACTTGTCTTCAAAGGAGGCAAAAATAATTGAAATGGGTTGTGAGCGTGTGTGTGTATGTGTGTGTGTGTGTGTGTGTATGTGAGTGAGTTGGGTGGGGGTGATGTTGGGGGGGTTGATTGAGTGGCTCCATGTTCGAGTTGGTCATTAATTGAGGAGGAATGTGAAACACTGTGTGGTCCTCCGCCGACACCCTCGCTGACACACAAGGGGAGATTGATAGAGGAAACGGTGTGATAAAGATATGAAAGGAGGAAAGAGGGAGAGGAAGTGAACAGCGAAAACATAATAAAGTGGAGGGAACATTGTTGGAGTGGCTGAAACATGGAGGAGGGAGAAGGAGAGAGAGAGAGAGTTCAAAGTGTGCCGAGACTGAGTCCTGTCCTCGCCGTGTCCTTCCTCGAGCCCCGAGTCACGCATCGCTCATCTTGTCACATTGAACTCCAGATGCTCCTACCCTGGAGAACGCTCCGGCCGCGGCCATTTTTCTTCATTCTCGCTAACAATTTGGTAATGAAATATTGATTTTTAGTTAGATTCATATTGATGCCATTAGCTTTGCATTGATAAATCACGTTTGGCTGCTTGTCTAGCGTGGCAGAGCAAGAGCCAGGGCGGAGAGATTACAATCAAAGCCACTGATGTGTTAATTTGATGGATATTTCCCCTTCACCACCCCAAACACACACCCCTCCTTTTTTCTTACTTTATGTTTCACTGCGTTTCATAACATTGTGTGTGTGTGTTTTTTTTTATTACAAAGCACCCTGCAAGGATATTTATGTCCATGTCCATTTCTCCTGAAATAGCCTTTCAGCCAGCCTGCCTGTGGCAACACAGCACAGTCTTAAAGTCATTTCATCTCTTATAGACAAGACAAGGATATGAGGGACTGTTTCAAACCCATTGAGTCAAATGAAGAAAACAGGAGAGGGCATGGCTATTTCTATGCTTTGACACTAAAAAACAGGGAAAAAAAAAAAGCAACAGCAACTTCACAATTTATGAGAGGCCTTTTTAGCATGTGATAACCATAATCTCCAAAGAGGAAGGGATTTTATTCAGTTTTTTGATATTTATTGTCAAAAATATTGGCAATATATGTGGAAGCAGGAAAAGCAGCTCTCAGGGTACATTTTTTAAGCGCAGACTCATTTAAATGCCTCAAAATGTTACAGCTCTCTTAAGCATTTCACATGCTAGGTTGGGAGGATATAACATTTGAGAAACATTAGAATCATTTTCCAGATTAGGGCGGTTTTTAAATGAGTCTCCTGCCGCAGCTTCGCCTTCCAACTGCAATATGTGTCTGCACACAGTCATCTTAATGAAAGGAAATGATGGCGTTCACTTTAATGACGTGAAGTTCAAGGACTGCTTATTGTTCCAGAGAAAAGCCATCTTTTTCCACGGTAATATGAGTCTTTCTTTTCTCTTTTTTCACCGTGCAATTTCATTTTGAGAAACAGACACCGAAGGTTAAATGTGCTATATAGGTTGTCAAAATATGAGAGAGAATTCGGGATGTGAAACAGATATATTGATAACGTCCCCCCGTGCAGTTATCATTGTTTTGATAATGCTTCATCTCAACTTTTTTATCTTTCTGCGTGATTATGCAAAACAGAATATAGTCCTAATTATCACAGACACATGAGCCACTCTGTTTCATTCTAGTTATAAAGCAATCTTACTGCAGATAATCAACACAGCTTCTCCCTTCAACATCCAGCACACATTTCTCTGCAGCTTTTTAAAGAAATGAGCCAATGACAATCCAATTTACAGCATGTTTACTGTGTGTGTCATAAAACAGCTCCCTGTTTACATTTATTCTCTAATTTAGTGCTCCGTGTGGAGTGAATCTCCCACATGCTATTTCTCCAAATATTTTGGTCCAAATGTGATTTTGTTTGATAGAATGACAATAACTGGTATTAAAGGGAGGCAGATGATTCCCAGACGTCTGGGGTGCTCTGACATTTACTCGAAACACAATTAAACCCCAGAGTTATGGCTTCTTTAGGGTTCCACGCTTTCCCTTTGATCCCATAGTGCCCCCCTTTCCTGTCATGGATTACAGGGCCGAACTGGCTATTTGGGGAAAGGCCAGTCAGGTCTAAATGTGGCTGGTGGAAGAACACAGGCTCCACTGGCCTGAGGGAAAGCTTTGATATGGCTGCAACAAATCTAACAGTTGAACTGGCTGCCCTCCAGTTGGGCTCCAACCTGGTTGATAGTGAGTGTCATTCTTTGACATAATTTTGAAAATAACACAATGAACTCACCGCAGTTGTTCTAATGATGACCTATAAACAGACATTTCTTTTTTGGAACTCCACCTAAAGTTGGAGCTGTATTATGGCTTCGGACAAGTGTCATGCTCTCTGTTATGATAGTTGCTATATTTCAGCCCTGGCCTTACTCCCATCACTCCAAACTTCCATCAAGTCCAAGATGTTGTCTGTCCTCATTGATTTGGCTTAGAGTTCCCACCTCTCTGGAGAAATACCCCCAGCTCCGGAGGATTTACTATTGATCCCCACTTCCTGCGGGGTGATATACCTTCATCCACACACACACACATCCGGTCTTGGCTTCCCCGACAAGGTGTGCAGCACAGATAGACTGGCAATATTATGACAGAACAGATAGACTGTGAGAGAAAAGTTTTTCCCTGAGTCCCTGAGAGCTGACCCCTCATTCAACTAAGAGTGAAACACCTCAATTTAGATTGTGTATGAGCTGATCGATGAGCCTTTATGTTGCACTGCCCTTTACAGTATTGTACTACAAAGCTCTTTATTACTTTAATGCCTTTCCAGTGATGTCATCCCGAGGTCATGCTCAGAAACAGGGGCTGTCAGTGGCTTTTTGATTGGCAGAGGCACCATTGAGGCTTGGCCAATGGTGGCCCAGTGTGGCAGCTGGTTGTCATGAGAATCGGCAGGCAGGGGAGGGGCTTCGTTAGCGCCTCAGTCATGCAATGGAATCGATAGCTACCCCCCAAGGCACCGCTGTGTTCCCTCGGCCAGCCGACGCAGAGAGGAAGACAGCAGTGCTCACGCTCACTCCACAGCTCCAATACTACAGCTCACAGCCACTAAATGAGAAGGAGAGAGGGGAGAAGAGGGAGGGACGGGGGCTGAGTTGGAGGGGTGCTGAGGAGAGAAGACAGAGCAGTCAAACATTTCAGGGCCCGCCATTCCAGAGTAATGAAGCATAGCAAGAGAATATACTTCTGCAACATTTGATAAAGATGGGCTGACACACCAGTCCAAATAGGTTCCTCTGT
The DNA here is from genome assembly GCF_900324485.2 of Mastacembelus armatus. Taxonomy (NCBI): domain Eukaryota; kingdom Metazoa; phylum Chordata; class Actinopteri; order Synbranchiformes; family Mastacembelidae; genus Mastacembelus; species Mastacembelus armatus. Next base: position 6,301,278 of record NC_046648.1, read on the forward strand.
ACGCCGGCACATGTCTATCCATCACCGCCCCACATTACAGACAGAAAGAAAGGAAGGCAAGGGGGAGGACAGTAAAGCGGAGGGGACAGCAAAAAGAGAGTAAAAATTGACTGACAGTGAGAGAACAGGTGGGGAGGCAACGGTGGATAGAGAGAGGTAGGAGGAGGAGGGTGGAGGGTGTGGGGGAGTCGGAGTATCCTTGGCAGCTGGTGGATCCTATCAAGGCCGATTGGTTGGTGAATGAGGCTCGGGAGGCCCGTGTCCTTGTACCCACCGGTTTGTTTTCCGCTCACTCCCTCACTCTGCTCCTGCAGCGAAAGACAATAAAGAAGCGAATGAGTAAACGTTGCACATTTTACGTTCTCATCATCCCTGCACTCTGTCTCTCCATCTGTTACTCCCTCACCAGCGCCATAAAAAAAGAAGAGAGGACTGGAAAGAAGAAAAAAAGGAGAGAGAGACAACGGGTATATTGAGAGCCTGGAGTCATATTTTGGGAAAAGTTTAGTCAGGTTAAGCTGTTAACATGAACCTTTGAATCCCTGCTATTATGTCTCACTGCTGAGAGAGGAAAAAATTTCTTATGTGAGTGATAGCTTATTTCTCATGCAGGGGAAGAAAACAGGTCTAACAGAATGCCAAGTACATGTTTCTGTCAGTCTGTGCCTGACCTTGTTCACACAACAAAACAATGTAAAAGTTATTATTGGCCAACTATTGAAAAATTTACCAACAATTTATTTTGATCTGGCCTGCCTGTATAGTCAAGTAAAATTTTATGTATGTAATGTGCTTTAAATTAGCATCAAATTCATTTAAGAGATAGAAAGTAATTTGGAATACCTTATTATCTTTAACCAGTAACAATTAGAGTACTAATATTAATAATGCAGTTACCATAGCCAATAGATGTCAGTGCCACCAAGATGGCAGATACGGAACCTGTTGTAGTGTCAATAGCAACACAGACCCACCTGATCAAAAACACGGTTGTTGTTCTTGCCCATATGAGATGGAAATGCACTTTGCAGACAGCAAAGTCATGCATGCACTTTTTACCTTGTTTCATTGCATAGCTGTAATATTTTCTTTGTCTGCCACAAATTAGTTAACTTTGAACGCATACACAGAGGCATAGTATTTATTGGATGTAAAAAAACATTTCTCAGTGGAGGGGGTTTAAGTAGAATTTTGTGTACCTCATACTTCATACTTTCAGTTCTTTGCATTTCAAAGGCACTTTAATCCGCTACAGCAAAATTAATTTAAAATAATAAATTTATAATAAGCAAACCAGCATATAGTTCAACTAGTCCCATGGTCACAGATTGCCAATTTAAACTGATGTATACAACAATAGATCAATAATCCTATCACGATGCGCATTAGTGTGAAATGTATATTTTGCTGTTAATACATGTAGCAGAGTATTTTTACACTGTGCTACAGGTACTTTTGCATTAGATTTAAGTAAAAGGTCTGAGTGTTTGATTTTTCACTTCAGAATGAGCCTCTAGAAGTTTTGCTGTGAAATGTTCTGCACGTCTGGTCACTCCTTTGTAGCCCTGTCTTCCATCATTGCACAGTTGTAAATATAGAATTTTGAAAGCCAGAAATCTTAGCACCTGGCCAAGTAATTGTTGAGTCAGTTGATATTGATCAACAACCATAACAAGTGCATGCTGACATATCGTGGTTATTTTGTGCTATTGCACAGTCTCAACTTTTCTTTTTTGCTCCTTTCAGCGAATCCATTCTTTTTACAGAAACAGTACTTGGAACCATGCAAACAGTAAAACAGAAAGAGAGAGCAGAGACAAATGCAACAAATAAGCCTTGCCATAACATAACACAACATGGCTGCGCATCGTCCCCAGGAGGTTGTATACTGAGGCCCGCTGCCTGCTGGTTGGCCAGGTACGCCGCTTTGCTCTCAAGTCTTGGGGTGATTAATGAAATCGTAACGGCAGGCCAGACACAAATATTCATCACCTGGCTGCCCCTATTGTAATGCATGTGGAGAAGCCGGAGCGTGACAGAGGAGAGGGGAGACGAGAGCCGGCCCAGAGACAAAACACAACATGGGGCACAGGGATTATTACCAGGTCCACAGAAACAACGCTTTTTGTTCTCCTCAACAAAATGGAGGCATGTGATTTATGGACAGCCAGCATCTGTTTGGAGCAAGGGGAGACACAGATTCATGTCTGCTATTATGAGCTGTCCATGTTACCGGGGTGAGAGTTTGAAAGAGGGGGTGTGTTTGGTTGGGTTGGTGAGGACAGGCAGAGGGAGGGCTTTAAGAGCAAGACCTTCTGGGAAAGTACACTGTGTCAATTCCTTGTTGTACTGTGAATCTGTGGCATTGAAGCGTGTGAGTGAGGTGCTGTATTACACTGTATATCACAAACAGATGTAGGCCTACGAGCCACCCAGGGCTGGTTTTTGGAAACAGTGAAGTGTTTGGTGGGTGGGACTAAGAGAGAGAGTCACAGACACACACACACAAAAAGTTTGATGCATCGGCTGATAACATGTTACTTCGCAGTGCACGAGGGAGGATGAAATCTATTGTATCATCATTCCTTGAAATAAATACGGCTTTGTGTGCAAGACTGATATGATCATTTTGATATATGACATGCATGTAAGACTTCCAGGAATCCCTGAGATTGTGCACGCACTGGGTTGTGTGTGTATGAGAGAATTTTAGTGTCTTTGAGAGGAGCTGAGGCAGAGGGACAAAGAGACATACATAAATACAGAGAGAGGGAATGAAATAGCCAAGCAGCGGAAGTGAGACAGAGTGCAGTAGACAGTGAGGGAGATTGTGTGTCGGTGTGTGCAGTGTAGCATTGACTCCTGCATGCTCCCAGTGATAGATAGTGTCAGGTTAGGCTGCTCAGTGGCAGGTCTCACACTGTCAATGCTATGGTTGTGGGAAGAGCAGGGGCCTGAAATGTTTTAACACCCATCGCTGATCCCTGTCAACATACACACTAACACACATAACATCAGGCGATGCCGACTGATACTCACCATGTATACGTGCACCTGAGTATGTATTTTTTGTGTGTATGTGTGTGTACATGACCCCCTCCCTGCCCCCTCCGTGCCTGTGTGAGCATGTGTAACAGCACACACTTTGTATTCTTTTGTGTACAGCATCATGTTGTCTCCTCCCTAAAAAAAAATACTTAACATCTCTGAATCACAGCCTTAGAAAACAATTATACCAGCCCTTTTTTTTTTTTGTTTTATTTTGTAAGGATCTTTTTTTTCCTGCAGGCAGTAACAGAGAGAAAAAAGGCCCTCATTGTTCCATTGTTCACATTGTGTCATTCTTTGCCTTGGAACAGGGATTGTTTGCTGCACAGTTAGAAACACAATGGTGTTCACATAAAAATGAGCCACTTAGCTCTCACACTAAATTAGCACTGCAGAGGAGAGTCAGGCTTTCCAAATTCGCTTATTCACATTTTCCGCTCCTTACCAGCGCTATAAAGCCAGCTGCTTCTGCTGAGGTGGACAGAAATGTTGACAGTTGGTGCGTACACTGTATCTGTATCCTGTTTTGATAGAGTAAGAGAAGAGATATTCAATTATATGGGGAGAATTGTATTATCATTCGCCATAATTGTTTGGAATCAAAATCAATAGCCTGTTGCAAATAATATCTAACAACAAAATATGGGGATTAACACGTGTACCACGGTATGTGAAGTGTTAGGGGGAAGTGTGTTTACGCTGACATATATGTCTCCAGTGGGAAATTCGTTCTGGTTGTGTGAGAGTCCCATGCTCACCTTTACTGTAAATCTAGCATAGTACGCATAGCAAAAGATGGCATGTTGCACCACTGCAGCTTTAAATCTGAAAAGTGGCCGTGAGGTGCTCCTGGTGATGAGTGACTGGAAAGTATTGTGTCATCTGTAAAGAAAAAAAAATGGTGCACAGGAGTGGGTGATTTTTCCAGGCGCTGTTAAAAAATAGTTTTGCATGGGTGCCTTTGCTCTCCTGTTAGTAAAACACGTCTTGGAGCCCTCCTGCTTCCTTGACCAAGAATGAAGTACTCTCTTGGGCCAGACAAAATCAATTCCTCACTTGGGCAAATTTCCTCCTTTCCAGCTTTTTTTCTGTCCAGCTATTTGTTTTTAATGCTGGCATAGACTTATGGCTTGGGGAAGGCAGTTATGCCAAACAGTATAAACTACACCTCCTGACAAACATTCACAACGCCATTGAACTTTCATTCATTTTTGGATGTGTCAGCCTCAACTTTCCAAGGCTTTGTTATGAAGAAGTAGTGCTGTGAATTCCACCGTTCCTCAAATGTGACACACACCTTTTTTAAAAAACACACATCTGTCTATGTCTTTCCAAAGCCTGCATCTATCATTGAGATCTGTTTATTTGAATGAACTCCTAGATGAATTGCCTAAGCCAGTACATGCACAGCATTTACAATAGGTAGAGTTTTTTCCTGTGGGAAATCAGAGTCACTGACTCAGTACTGAACATCCCCATTAAATCAAGTATAATCCTACGTTTACTGCCTAACACTTACTCCTAAGTACAACACTTGTACTATTAATTGATAGCGCTCACTCAATAATAATGTGCATGTTGTAACAGGAGTATGATTTTTACCAGAACCGATTTATACAAGTGAATTTCAAATACAAACAATCCAGGGACAACATGTTTCTCTGCATGTCTATAGATTTCAGTGACTGCCACATGACTTGGAAATAAGCTAAATATAATTTCATCAAGTTGTATGCAAGGTATTCCTATTTTAAGCCATTTCAAACTTCAATTAATAAGCTATATATTTGAAATATAGAGTAGAACAGTGGTACAAAAGGGAGGCCATTGTATAAACCTCTTTTTTTCTAACATAAAAATCCCCTTGTGAGCAATCATCTTTGTGGATTTGGCCAGAGTCGGTTTCACACGGTTTTCAACTCCTCCTCTTCTCTTTCTGCATCAACCCAGGGTGATTTCCATGAGAATCAATGTGGCGATTAATCACGATGTTCCTCCACTCCCAGATGTCATTCAGGCCCTTTTAAAGACATCAGTGCTCTGTGATGTTTATGGGAGGAGAGAGATATGAGCTTGGCAGCCCCAGACCAAAAACCCTTGTGCAATCTCCCTCTGGGACACTCACACAGTCGGTCAGCTACTACTGTCCTGGATCGTCCCAAGCACACTCAAACTTCCATCCTTCTCCAGAGAAGCCAAACAATCAAAACCAGACTTGACCGACAGCTGTACTCAATTTTCTCATGGTGTACATACAGTGTGCTTTTTCAACCAAAATACAGTTAAAGTGTTTTTAATGGTCATAGTCATTTTTTCTTCCCCTGGTGAGAAGCCTGACTTAGTGGTCTGATGTTTCAGTTTCATTTTCCAGAATTGAACTTTTTTTTAGGTACATGAAAATAATCCATTTCAAAGTGTGTAACAATTTTTATCTCACTTTATTTGGCACTCTCCCCACTGCACTTCCTATCCCACTCTTAACTATAGAGGTCAGGCTCAGGCAATAACCTGAACCTTATAAACCTGATTTTTGAATTGCTGTTGTAGTACAGAAAATGACACATTACTTTACTGTAATGTAGGTCTGAGACCCCAGCTGTAAAATATATTATACCATATATTTGTTAAAACACAGATCCTATAGTGTATAAAAGGTCCTCCTTTGATGTGATAATAATGATTTATGGTCATTTCTGTGTTTTGGCTTTGTAAATACAATGTTTGATTTTAGTAAATTTATCATTTTGAATTTAATTGAATTTTAACAAATAACAACAGTCAACATCAGTATATTGCTATTTCCTTTTTATTTGAGGAGCTAAATATTTGTCTTCCTCCTCAATAAATATAGGCAGAAATGAGAACAGAAGCCTCTGATGGGAAATTCCCCCACATGAACTGAACTAAAAGGTTAAGAATCCCAAGCTCTAACAGGTCCCTGATAATGAAAGGGAAAGCACAGGCTTCAAGTGACGTCTGAGTGAAGGTGGTGGGTGGAGGGGTGAGCTCCGTTTAAAGAGTCTAGTGAAGTCAAAAGACATGTTAATAAACAGTTATAGAGCACCCCGGCGGTGGGGGTGCTTGGGGGTCGTGAGGATGGAAGGAAGCAATAAGGATGAAGGGATTGGGGAGGGTGGAGCGGGGGGAGGTGTATATGGGGTGGGCTGGGGGGTCAGGATCATGGTAGTCAAACCGCTGTTTCCTCCTGGGGAGAAGAAAGGAGTTAATGACACCCTAGAGCTTCCCACCCCCACCCGCCTCTCCTCCCTCTCTTTTATGGAGGGTGAGCGACACACACAGCCCTTTTGGAGGTGAGGAGGCCAGGGAGACAGCCATGCCGTCCCACCGCCCCGCTAGCGGGAGGCTCTAACAAAAAGGAAGGAGGAGGAGGAGGCGCAATAACTGTGATTATTATTACTAAATATAATATAAAACAGTCAGTGTGGGGGCACGGGGAAAGGGATCCACCCATCCGCCCACATGCTCACTATTGAAAACTCTGTTGAAGATGCGAGGACAGGTTTAAAGACAGCGCCTTTTCAATGCCAGGGAAAAAGGGAGGGGTTAATGAGGGGCTTGGGGAAGGAGCTTATGGCAGGGTGAGGGGTGAGGGAATGGGGAGACGAGAGAGGGGTAGCAGGGAGGGATGCCTGGCTGCCATGGTGTCAGCAGAGGGAGACGGCAGAAACAGACCTGGAGACAAAGCGGAGACAAGGCGGCATGTCTTCTCCACCACAAATGAGGGACAATCAGAAACAAATATGTCACCATGTTTTGAGCTGTAATTGTAGCTTCCTCTTTTAGCCAGGAAGTGTAATTTTTGAAAAGGTGAGCCGCATCATTTCTCCAGGTTTTGTCAAAATGGGAGGCAAGGGTGTCTGAGAAATCACACGTGATGGAGAGGGTAACAAAGTAGCTTTCCCCTGGCGTGCCATTTTGAAAATACCAGAATGTGCGTTGATGTTTTTATTGTTTTCTTGTTTGTGATTTATCATGAACAGATACATCATTTCCACAAGTTTCAGGAAAAGTGGAACAGTGGTGACAGACCAGCAAACAAACAAACTGACACAAAGCCTCTCTTTGATACATGGATAAAAGAATGAGTTAACCTGATTTTCCAGTCTCCTCAACAAAATGACAGCAGCAGCAGCAGCATCCTGGGGAGGTGTTGACCAGTGGAAAGTGGAGTTGAGACAACACCAGTACAAGTCAAGGTCACAGGAAATGAAGAGAAAGACAGTAGTTAAGTGCTGATGTGCTGTGGCAGCAGCCCTGAGCAAAGGGGCACTAAGTATGGGACAGTCCAGGCTGCAGTCCCAGTGTTATAAATCCCTCTTCTCCCTGTCCAAAATTCATTAATGGCCACACAGAGTGGCCAGTGAAACCAGATGGAGGGAGAAAATGAGGGAGGGGGAAAAAAGGTGTGAGGGTTGGTTGGGGTGGGAGGTGTGGGGGGTGGAGGTGGGTTAGCATCTATTCTTGGGACACAGCAGGTCGAGCGATGGGGATAACTGGTTCTACTCCACTGTAGTGTGAAATTATAAAGCGTTACCTGCTTTAATTTTCCAAATACAAATTAAATCCTCAGTAAGCTGACTTTAAATCAATAGTTTCATTTAAGGGGCTGTGTGATTTAACAAAAATGAAAACTAGCTGGTCTGGTCAATGGAGCCAGGTCATAAATCACAGGGCTTTGGGAGGCAAAAAGCCGATTTGACTTGTATATGGAGCGGCCGGTGGCTGGGTGGAGGGGGGGGAGTGCAGTGGGGAAATGAACTCACGCTTTATTAGGACTCATATTGACCTGCCTCTCCTCTACCAACGCCACCTCCACTCTCTGGCATCACAGAGATACACCCCCCCTATTGAAAGTAAGAGGTGCTCAACTGGAAAACATTTATTCCTGAAGTCATATGAATTTTCTGTTTTCGCATTCTGGTGACTTTCTGGTTCAAGATGAAAAAAAAAAAAAAAAGATATTAAAAAAAATCCAAACTTTTAAAAAGGGGAAAAAGGTAAAACTTGAATCGAATCTGGAAAACAACAGAAACAACAAATGTCTTGTCAAAATCCAAGAAGAAGAAGAAAAAATCATGTCTCACGGTGAAGTTTTTATTTGTACATCAGTCGTGCACGCCAACATCAAACATTTAATGTCAGCATTCTTCAGAGACGCAGACGAAAGGAAGAGATGCAAGGCTCACATTGTCATCAAACAATCAAACAGTCATCCGCTTTTCCAAACAGCTTGCAGCTCAGCTCAGCTGGCACCAGACACTCACATTACAATAAACATCTCTCCTAATGTTGTGCTTACACCACGCCATGCTTACACAGATACAATACACACAGACATAAAAAAAATAATACTCTCTTTAATAGGTTGGCCTGACAGCTGGAAAATGGAGTAAGCCACACACACACACACACACACACACACACACATCAATCGACATGCGCACACCGACGTGAAGATCAGCACAAGTTGAAGTTGCTCTCACCGTCAATACTTTGCCAGAGGATTATGGAGGAAAAGGCCATGAACATTATGCTTGATTGTGAATAAATGGTTCAGAGCGCCACAATAAATCCATTATCAAGTTGTTATGTCATACTTAAATTCTCCCCCAAAGTGTTCCCATATATCTTGTCAGTGGTTCATTAGCCATTTGGACAGGTAAAGCTTTCTGAGTTCGGCCCACAGTTGACCCCACATTCTGTCTCTGTGTTCCACTTAAAAATAATGGACATCCCCTGTCCTCCATCCATCAATCACACAGCAAGAATCACGGGAAAATAGTTTGCAGGGTTGGGAATTACAGTTACAGCAGCTTTCTGACTGGGGATAGATTAGCCAGGCATTAGCAGTGTTTCATTAACCTTGCGTTAAGTGACATCCTCACATGATTAATGGACATTATTAACAAAAGGGAGATTGTATTTCCGAAAATGAACCTTTTGTGAAATGTCTGCTGCATTGTTAATAGGTTTGTTTATTAATCATTCATAGGAAGGGGCCTTCACTTCTGAGGTAGCTGTACATAGAACGGCTGTGAACGAGACTGAGAGCGGTTCTGAGTGAGGTTCATGCAGAATGCAAGCATGTGTCTGAAAATGCACACCGCTTGTACTGGAAATATTCAGCAGGTTTATACAAACATGAAGTTACTTTAACAGCTGTACTTTAGTACTGTTTCAATGTATTTGTACTTTAGTACGTCAATTTTATGCTGCTTTATACATCAACAATACTGCACTACACTTCAGACGGAAACATAACAAGCATCTATAAATAATAAAATATAAGATGTGGTTCCCACCTTTTCTGGCTTGTAATCTCTAAACTTCTCAGCTGGTTTCATTTAAATAACAGTAAAATGCTAAATGTGCATTGACATGTCAGGTACTACACTATATCACTATATAATAAGGTCATATATTCAGTAATAATATGTCCCCCTCAGGAGCCATTTACCTGCAAAATATGTCATTTTCCTTTAATAATTAATTTTTAATGAATATCACTGCTGTGGTTTAACCTACTGTAAGTAGTATTTTGAATGCAATACTTCTATTTGTAGTCAAATACTTTTAGATTATTGTATTGATACTTTCACTTGAGTAAAGGTTCCACCAGTGACCATATATCTATTTTATGTCCATTTGTCAGTCACTAATGTCACAGCAGTGAATCAGATTCAAGCCATTACAAAAGCTTTGACATTTGTGGCTCTGAAAACCAAGTGTTCAGCACAGGAGGCAATGATTTTGACATTTTGCATCAAATAATTGGGGGAAAAAGTGTAACAATGAGCACTCGTAATCACTGTCGGTAAGCAGTTATTGATTGATAAAGCCAAGACATTCACTGTAAAGTGCAGAGACAAAATTCACCAAAACACAAGCATTCTGAGGTTTCTTTTTCTGTTGCTTTATGTCACAGTGAGCTGTCTGTCCATGACGTTAGCCAGAGAGGGCAAGAGTTCACACCAGAGACAGCCTGTCCATCACCTCTCTTCTGAGGGTTGCTGTCCTGCACAGTAAGAGGCAGTGGGTGAGGCTGGAGGTGAGGCGGTGAGTCGAGGCGGAGGCATGGGGTGCTGCTGTCCGGCCCTCCTGTCCTGCTGTCTGGAAACATTCTGGGCCACAGGGGATCTCACGGCTCTGTCTGCGCTGTCGGATGACCTGACAAACCAGGCTGCCGTCACATCTTCTGTGTGTCTATGGTGAGTATGGAGTGCAGGTTGGTTTGAGTGTACACCTGTGTTTGTTTGTATGTGTGTCCTTAGCTGTCATGAGTGTTTGTAGCATGCTTTTATCTGCATTCCTTCTGGGCTGACACACCACACTCTCCTGTAGCTTAGACATAAACAGCATAAAATGAAAAGAAAATGTACGTCTAGCCATCAGGTCTGACAGGATAAGCACTTCAATCATCAACTTGCCAGCTGTCAAATCCCCAAGTCAGACACAAACACACACTCACACACAGGCATAATGCACGAGGTTGGATAGCCACTGGAGGGGTGCTTCAAATCTTTGGACTAGCTGAAAAAATAGGTATCGCCCTGGCTTTTTTCAGCTGGTGTGACTGTATGAATGTAGAGCTGCAAAGAGACGTGAGCTCTTTTTCAGAATATATGTGTGTCAAATATAAAATCAAATGCATGAAGTATCATACGTTTGCATGTTAAATCGAAGATTCTTGTCTTATTATCTTCTAAAACCTATTTTAAATTGCCTTCTTTGCCACCACCCATCAGCCTGTGGTAAAGGTCTGTCTCTCCCCCACCCTCCTCCTCTTCCTCTTCTCTGTCCCACAGCCTGCTGCTGGGCTGTAGGATGACTGACGCTGTCATAACGTCTGGCAGTCAAACAGACCCGCTCCTGATGGGTGGCGGCAAACGCAATGTGACACAGCCAGCAGTATCTGGTTTCTCCTGCACCAGCTACTTTTCATATGGCTCAGAGGGGCTTAGAGCGGCCACGGGGAGGGCTGGTGTGTATTTGTGTGTGTGTGTGTGTGTGTGCGTGCATGCATGCGTGTGTGGCTGTAGGAGGTAATCGAGCAGATGTCAGGAGAGAGACTGAGAGGGGATGTGTACACTGAGGGACGACTGAAACCTGTCACATTGATTTTCTGTGGTTTTGTAGGATGTGTGTGTGTGTTTGTCTGTGTGGAGTATGTCCCTGTTGAAAGCAAGGATGTTAAGTGTTTATATGGTAATAGAGCAAATGTAATCACAATGTTGGAAGAGACTGTTACACTCACTTCCAGTGTTAATACCCAAGAATACAATGAAACTGAGATAATAACATATCGCCATTAAAAAGAGATAAAGTAAAATGTATTCAGTATTTCATCTTGTTCTCATAACATGTGTGAATGTAAATATAGAATTAGTATAGTAATATTGGCACTTCATGAATCATAATCCTTGTAAGAGAGCAAATTTCCCATTTTCACATTTTGTATTTTTGCTATAATGTCATGATTCCCAATTAACCCACCGAAAAAGAAACATTACAATCATTCACATCTTGCATAAAGAAATTGTTAAGTACAGATATAAAACTGCCTATGCAGCGCAAACATGAAGAAAGTCTGATTAAATGAAATCAGCAATACTCATAAAAAGACAATTTTTACAGGATTAATGAGGATGCTTCGTAACAAATTTGTTTAAAAAATGATGTATGAAATGATGTTTTTCATTCCTCTGTCGTTTTTTTAGGAACCGAAAATATTAACTCATACAATATGTCATACCTGGTTAGTCAGTGCATTTATTTTCTGTATGAGGTGTTAAAAACACAAATCATCTGAATATCTATTATTTTTAGTCGTGATCTCAGACTGCACTGTAACTCCACATGTTCTGCAGACAAAGTGAAGTGGGGGGTGGGGGGCCTTTCAGACAAAATGTCACAGCTATATATCCTCAGGCTCATTTTAGTGTAAAAGCAGCCACAGTACGGTTTGTTGAGCAACATGAACAGAAGCATGACATCCGTTCACCTACCTAGCTCCTTCTTCTCCCTCCTCCTCCTCCTCTATGAATCCTAGAAGCAGAAGATTCCCAGCAGAGGAAACACAGACGCACTCCAGGTTCTAGGTTAAATACAGACACCACAGCCGCCACAACGCTCATCAAAGCTCTCTTCCCACCATACATAGTGTGCCATCTTTTGGCAGCTTACAGAACTGCTTCCTCTTCCCTTTCCTTTTTTTCTTCTTTGCAGGCAGAGATCATAAAATCAGTGAAATAAAGTGAAATGGTTGTCTGGGGATGGATATGTCCCTTGCAACGTGAAGTGGAACTTGAGGAAATCGACGAATCTCTTGCAGCTTTGCAGAGGACTATTGCTGCAGGGCTCTTTTTTTCAAACCCTTACAATTTATGCGGGCTCTCCAGCCGTAAAAACACACATTTCTGCCTTCTGATGTCTCACACGCTGACTCCTGATGAGAGGACTGGATGAATGAATGAGCCGAGAGCTGAAAGTAATTATGGCAGTTAAAAACAATTAGACCCAAATATTACAACTTTGTAGAAATTCACATTGACTTGTGTGCATGTACAGTAAGCATGAATGTGTGTGTCTGTGTGAATGGCGTGCATGCATACACTTGCACACAGCAAAACACAGAGAGAGATAGAGATATTCACCTTCGAAGGGTCACTCTCCTCTCCCTGGCTCATTAAAAACAGCCCCATTAGCAGCGTTCCTTCAGAGCCTGACTGTCGACAGATATGTGTGTATGCGTGCATGTGCCTGTGTGTGAATATGCGTGTGTACAGTGGATGGTAAAGACATCCAGCGTTTTGGAGGCCTCTGGGCTGCCGAAGAATATATTAAAAAGCAAAGAGCCCCTCTCCTCTTCCTGACTGACTCCTGCTGGGACTACTTAGCATTTCTAGGGTGAAAACTTCTCCTGCAAGGTTGTCAAACACTATATACAAATTACAGAGAAGCTAAATTGCTCCTGTATATACTTATTTAACTTTTGTGTGTGTTTTCAAGCGTGTGTTTGTCTTGGCCTGATGAAGGCTGTATTCCCTCGATGCACTACGGGCAATGTCGCTAGAAGGGAGCGAGCAGACTGAGAGGGAGATTTGTAAAAAATTGTGTAAGAGACGTTCAAAGCTACAAATCCCATAAGAGTCCCAAACAACTTCACCATCGTTATCTCATGAAAATTCTAGCAGTTTTAATGTGTTTTTAGGTCACAGATGGTAAGCGAAAGTAAAACTGTCTCATTTTTTTCTTTTTCGTTTTTGCACTCATTGTATTCATGATCCGCGGAGAATTCAGCTGAAAAATTAGAAATTAAATTAAATGCTAATCACAGGCAGACCACATGCAAGTTTGTCCTTGTTGCCCTATAAAGCTAATGAGTGAGGTTTGATTGGCAAATGCCTGATCTCAGAAAATGTCTCCAATCTCCATCTCTTGTCTTTTCTCCTTCATTAGATGTGTCCTGGTGGTGTAATGAGGGGTGTTAAGGTGTGTGTCAGGAATGTTTTAATGTCGATGTGTGTGTATATGTGTGCATGCTTTTTACTTCCTCTCCTACTACTGTGACTTTTCATATATTCACCTGGAAAACAATAAACTACGAGGCTCTCATTCTAGGACATGGTATATTTCAAAATATGCTACCATCTACTATATGTTGCTGGTATTTTGATTAAATTCAAAATTTTAAATTTAGATTAGGTTTATGGTCGAAACACAGTGCAAGATATGCCATAGAGCAGGGAGGGTAACAGGGAACTAATGGATCTATTGAGATCCATGTAAGGACAGAAGAAGTAGTGTGTGTGTGTGAATGTGTATGTGTGTGCAAGTGGATGTGTCTTGTAAGAGTGATAACAAATCGCCCCACTGGTCACCACCACCATCCATCCATTAAAAGTGAACTAGGATTCAAATACCCGGCCTATCACAGGTGCCAATAACAAGCAGCGCCATAGAAAATTACAGGGGAATTTAAGTCTCCTGGCTAATGGCATTGGCACAGACACTTTGCCAATACACATTTAGCAGTGTGGTGGTGCGGCTGGCCCGAGGTGCCAGAGGAGACTGACACATCTCTCTTGAGTCTGTCCAGGCAGGAGATTGGCCTGTCTGTTAACAGCCAGGGCCCTGCCATTACCGATGATCACCCCCAGCTTTTCTTACCCTTTTAAACCCCCCACAGCCAGCTCTGCATGAAAATACCCTCTCCTCTCTGTTTGTCCACAACAATCCTTTCTCTCTTCCACTGCCGCCTCTGTCTTCCATCTGTGTATTACAGCAGTGTTGTAAACAAAAAAGGTGTTTAAACTCAGCCCCCAGTCGATGATCTTAATGAGAGACAAAACAGCTGACTTAATAAAAATCAGTTAAACCTGCAGATGAGCATTAAATATTTGGCTTTTCATAGATCTGGTATTTCACTGTTTAGCACTGTTCCTGTTGGTTTACACATTTAAATTATTTAGCATAACTGTCAGTCTCCTGATGTGTTTATTGCTAAATTATTAAATGTTCACTTTTATTGAACATGTACCTTTATCTTTTCCTTTCTCTGCTGAATCTATGCCACGTATGAAGTAGAAACACAGACAAAGAAGGCCAATAATTTAAAAACAGAATATAAATTTATGGAACTGAAATTGTGGGTGTCTGTTTTTTTTTTAACTCGTAATTAAATTTAATATTCTGCCTTTTTTCACACTGACTTAATGTCTTGGCTGTTTCTTGTAGTGTATTATTATTATTATTATTATTAAGTCAAATATAAATTCTAGCCAAATTTTGTATAAGGTTTGTTATGGCCAACTATGATTAGGTCAGAAAAAAAAACACCTTTGTCACATGGCTGCTATAGGATCAGATGACCTTCTGTAAAAGAGTTTACTGCCCTTGAACAAGGCTGGGGACCATCACTACTTAATTACCAGAGGAGGGTGTAGGCCTTGTAGAGACTGTTTGATAGAAACACAATGCTCATTTTTCACACAGTAATCTCCTCCATGTACAGATCTAAGCAAGAAACGCTAATAAAACGCCAGCGTTTCTTTAGGCCCTGTTATGCTCCATGTTTTGGCTATAGGGAGTGAGGTTCAAGCCACTGAAGGAGAAGAAGTGATGAAAGGTATCTTTATTGGGTATTCGGTTCAACAAGAAGGGCTGAGGGTGATAAAACAGGAATGGAGCCAGAAAAGAGATGACCCCCAACAAATTTTTTTTTTTTTCTTTACTTAATCCGCTGCAATGCTCATGTCTATTGGTAAAGAGGGTCTGAGCGATAGAATAGATTTCCAACTTAAAGGCTTTATAACACCCTTCTTTCCTACCTCCCCTCCTTTAATGCTCCTTCCTCGTTGTCTTCTTTCAAAGGAGCAGAAAAAAATTAAAGTGAAAAAAAAGGACGACTGAAAGATTTCTGCCAAAAGCCTAACATGAAATTAAAACTGCAGAAAGCAGCCACCAGCATTAGCTGGTTAAGTATCAGCAGTAGAGATGGGGTAATGAATGTAGAAAGGGAGACATATGAAATGTCATTAATGTTAATTCTAATCACTTTTTGGCTATTAAGCACAAATTAGTGAAGGCGATGTTAAATGTCATGGTCTGTCCTGGGATTCATATAAGAGAGGTTGGGGGCCACTGAATAGGTTCTCATTTACATACTTAAGAACTAACTTAATTCTCATAAGGGGGTGATGGAAGATGAAGCCGAGCCATAAAGCGATGATGATGACACGCAGGCTTGGGAAAAACACAAACGTTTTCTGGCGGCTGATTCTTCATTGTTCACGCTCAAGGTTATTTTCTTGAGCTCGTCGTTGAACGTCACTCCTCTGAATAATTCCGCTCAGGCTTTTCCTCCCTCTGGCTTTAAGGTTTGTGCTATTTAAGACCAATCATGTCAACGTGGAGAAGAATTAATCCTGCTTAAAAATATATTACATGACTAGAATTTATGTTAACATCTCCGTGACTCTGTCTCTGGATATATACATTAGTTTGGTGGAGTAGGAGATAGTTGAAGTAAATAATGTGGGCTAGATATCAACAAGAGTTCATTGTCAAGTTCACTTACGTACTTATAGGGGCTTGTTTTCATGGAGGTACTCTGTATCTGTCAAGCACTCAAATCCTTGAAGAAAATCAAGGCAGTGAACAATGCAGCATTTTAAAAGCAAAGTCAAGCTAAAGCCCCACAAAAACCATGTCATGTAATTCACTGCGATAGATAGATTAACCTCAGTGCACCGCAGAGGCCTCTGCATTCTTGTCCACATTGTTTTAACAGCAGCCCACAGTCTTTGGTCTTTCTATCCTCTGTGGCTACAGTTGACTGTGGGAGAGTAAATAACATTTGATATGCATAAACAGCCCCTTCCGATTCATTACTGTCAGAGCGTTGGAGTGCAGGAGGCGGAGGTCAGCATGTGAAGGTCCTCCTCAGGCAGGAGAATCGCCTGTGGTAGCTGTCACTCCTCTACCCCCCCCCCCCCCCCCCCCCCCACCACCACCACCACAACTCAACCCCCCCATCCCTCCCTCCACCACCTCCTCTACCCTCCTCTTCCGCCCCCTCCCTCACTCCCCTATTAGCACAGGCTCCGGGTCATAACCTTTCCATGGCATTTTGCGATTCCACAATCCTTTGATTAGTGCAATATTTACATATTTCACTGTGGAGAGGGCGTTCTTATGTCGCAGACACTTGAAGTGTTGTAAATGTGTTTGGCCTTTTGCCTGGGAAATGCGGAGGAGTCGGACTCTCTGGTGGTAACTGTAGTCAAGGCTGCTGCGCTGATATACGTTGTTGTGTGTTTTAAGTATGCTTACCCCTCCACAACCCACACTGCCACAGCCATTGTACGTGTACATGTGCCATTTGGTCTGTGATGTGGCCCCTGTCCTCCTGGGTAAGTCCGTTTAACATCCATTAGAGAGGGATAGTGCTCCCTGGTGGCAGATATAGATCATGCCCTCTGATCATGCTACAGAGGAAGAAAGAAAGCTGCTCCAGAGGGATGCCCAGAGTTCATTCTGACATGCGGCTAAAGATAGTTCGGAGACATGGATAAAACACAACCCTGAGAAACATGGCCAAATGTATTGTAGCAAGGGTCAGAAACTCAACCTCTATAAATGTGACTATATGTAGACTGTTTCTTTTAAATTATTCCTGTTGCTTAAAGTTTTGGTGAAAACATGTGCAGTCTATGTGCTGGTTGTGCTGGTACTGTACTACGTATTGATGATGTACGTTTTCACTTCTGTGCTGCTTAAAATGACCTTTCTTGTCAGATAGTTGGTTTCATAAAGTTACAAAAATGATGAACCATATACCACCCCCATCACTACCCTATCGCACCTCACCCTCCATCCAATTCTAGTATAAAAAAAAAATTATAATAATGTGATTTAATGTAAAACACCTTCAGTAGTACAGTAATGTCAGCCATAGTGACCAAAAATCTTGCCTCAAAAACTTGTATCAGTTCAAAAGAAAGTTGCAGCCACGCATAAATACACATTTTCTGTGCAGTGGGAAAAAATAACTCATGCATACCCCTGTGGTTCTACTTCTGTATCAGCAAAGACTTCCAAAGACAACAACAACAGCTTCTTTTACAACACATAAAGATGTGAAATAAAAAAGCCCATTATATTGTGCTCTCCAGCACACCTATCCATCAAATCTAAGTCACCCTGACGTTCTGCGTATTTTATGCCTCAGTCAGTCAGTCAGTCAGTTTCCCTCTGCTGTGTGACAGGAAGAAGAGATGTCAGCGAGCAGGTTTTTCAGGGAGCTCAGGGCCGTCACGTCTGCCTTCGCGGTGACTGATGGGCTTGGGAAGAGTGACGGGCAGCTGCAGTCTTTTCTCAGCCTGCGGGCCTGCCTGGCATTAACGTTATGTGCCATGTTCTCAGAGGAAACCTGTCATTCAGCCGTCACTCAAACCGACAGACAGATGGTGCACATCGACACCAAACATGAAAGAGACTGGAAAAGTAGCAACAAATCCCCAGGTGGTCCCTCGTAGTTGAAGGGTGAGGGTTTCTCATCACCGTTGCTTGGCAGCTCGACTTCAACCACATGGCCACACATGGACATCAAGGTGCCAACAGGGCCCAGATGAACATCAAAGTCCTTATCCATCAAACGTGTCACATGCTATGAAAGGGAACAGCTTGCAGTATGGCTTAGGTCTTATCTGTTGTCACTTCATCTTTATGAATCATAAGCAGTTTCACATTCACGTAATGACGATTGTGCATGGACCTCTTTTGCAGCCAGAAGGCACTATGAGAGGCATTGGAGCGTTTTGAAGAAGCAGGTTAGTTTTGCCAATTGAGTGCGTGTGTTGGACAGTTTAAAGCAGATATATTTTCCTTCCATAAACAATGACCACAATTCAACTGTAGTTGGATTTTTTTGAGTGAGGTTGCAGGATATATTTAATGCATAAAGGTGCAAGAGAAAATCACTTCTACAAGTTAGAGTAGTCAGAACCACATATCAATCTGTTCAGCTGAACACTGGATATGTGAGTCTCAACAGTAACGTTGCCTACATGTTGAGTACCAGATTCCAAAAATGATTACTTCCTAGTGGACGTACACCTGAAATTCCTGAGGGGCATCTGAATGTAATAATGATATATTACATTATATGATGTTGTTCTGTGTGTCTTCATGGATCTTGCAGGGTAGACAGATAATGAGTAAGTGTCTCACCTGTTTGCATTACCTCACAAAAAATGAACTGTGGTGAAAGACCAGTTTATACACAAGTGATCTTTATTCGCACTTTAAATAAGAATTCAAACAGCAAAATACCCCACTGTATGAAAAGCAAAAGCAAAAATATTGCGGGGTTGTTTTTTTTTGGGGGGGGGGGGGGGGTTACTTCATGCTTAATGACATATCACAGTAGCACATTTTATCTGAACATAGGCATTAGTATAAAAGAGCCAAAGCACTACTTAAATCACCCATCTGTGTTTAAATTGAACCAGACAAGCAGAATGTAAATTATGTGCTTTCTGGAAGAATGTTCATCCTTTGTAAAAGTAATTTATGCTGTAACTAATTCCTCCTGGGTGCCAGTGGTTTGTCGTGATTGTATTGTATACTTTGCTTGTACTCCACATCATGTAATCTCAGTCTTGAGTCAGTGTGAAGCTGGTAACTTTTAGAGGCTCCAAATAATGTGAATATTGTAATGTAACTAATGTATATTTGGAGTGTTACAGAAAATAGGAACAACCTATAAACTGTACTTATAAAGATCCCTTTCACTTTTGAACATAGGAGCCTTTTGTTACAAGGTGACAAGGTTAAAAATCTGGCAACATTAGGATAAAATTACAAGAATGGTTTGAATGATCAGTAACTGTAGTTGTAAGACAGTGATTGTTCTTTTCATTCTTTTCTCAGACGACTCTTTCTCTTTAGTCTTGCCCATGCTCAGTGTGGTGCACACTGATACCACACAGCAAAATGAGCACTTTTCACCAATTAAATAGGCCGAATGACCATTTAAGACTGAAGAGGCTTGTGATACTAATTGAAGACAATTGAAGTCTGCTTCAGATATTATTACAATCCACTTATTTAGCACCACTTTTATGGGATATCAATATTGTTGCTCACGTCATTTTAAAATATCTCTGTAGATTAAACAAGAATTCAGTCCTGTTTTATTTTATGGCAAATCAAAGCTCACATGCATAAGATAAAATAGGTTTTGTCATGTTTCAGTGAGATGTATGGGTGCTAGCACTTTTAGCCAGGTCAGTATCTGAATCAGACTGACTGGTCTTCTTCAGAACTGAGGATCCAGTACTCAATAGAAGGCCTGTCATACTTCACGTGAATCAGCTGTATGGCTCTTGTGACCAAATGATGAAATATGATTGTTCTCTATCTCTATCACTTTTGATATACCTGTGCAGGCAGTTTGTGCAGTGCTGACAATAACTGATAACAATGAGAGACCTAAGCAAGAACAAGTTTTATGAGACACAAAGGAATACAGGCTCAGTTTTTAATCCTGTCAATATTCACAGACAATCCACCGCACGGCAGAGCTCTTTGTACATTTCACATCGGGGGTGTGAGTAACAGAGAAAAATAAAATCTACAAACTGTGAATGTGTGAAGCTTTTTCATCTAAACTTGGATGTGTTCAGTCACAGCGGCTGAGGTAAATTTAAAACAAACAAGCAAGATCGGATGAAACACTGCCAACAGGTGCCATTTTGCGTGTCTTTATTGTGGACATGACATTACATCTTTTTGAAATGCTGTACAAAAGTGTAACAGAACTGAGAATGGCTCAGACGAGGTAGAGCTTTCACATCGGCTTGCTGGCTTGAAAACTACGTAGTATGAAAACAAAAACAACCCACAAAAATCAAATTAAAACAAATGCCCCTGTCTGCCTCTGTTCTCTTATCCTTTTTGAAGTGATAATAAATACAGATATCAACCAAATACATTTGGAATAATAATGTCTTCTAAGGTAAATTAATCGTGAAGTTCATAACAAATAAAAAAAAGCAATAGGGACACAAATATTACAACTTAAAAAGCATGATAAAAACCAAACCAAAGAGAAAAGAACAACACCTGCCAGCCCCTCTGGGAGGGCAGCCATGACTAGCTACTGAACAAATCCTACTGCTTCGCAAAGAGAAAGACTAAAAACACACTCTTATATCTTTATAAAAAATAAGCACTGCCGCACCTAGCATTATCAAACTTTCCATGAGGAAACGTAGCTAAAAGGCTGTGCCACACAGCCGTCACAGAACAAATCATTTTTCATTGAAATCTACAGAATCATGCTAACGAAAAGCCTCTAAACCAGAAATGACACTGAAGTGTGTTAGCCGGCACCATTAAAAAGACATTCTCAAAGAAACCTTAGCTAGAGTTGATCAAAATGAGAATGGTTAAAGCAGTAACCTAGTCTAAGTGCACTAGTAATGCCATTTGGTTTCTACCGCTGTATATAAAGGGTTTGGTAACAGTGGATTACAGATAATCAGTTTATACGACATACACTCACTCCTGCTTCATAGTTCTAAGTCACACTTCGGAGTACAAATTCATAACTGAGGAGTTAATCTTAAAGGGAATTCTGTACAACATTGGTGTTAGTACTACACTACCTCGAAGGCTAGAATATCCTGTTTCAAGTATTTTCACTACCCACACCTTAAATATACACACAATGTGTATTATTAGGCATATTCAAGCACACAATATTGTATGCATATCTAGACAACCCATTGGTATAGCAACCATTTCATCATGTAAAAACTATTGAGGTCTAAAAATAGATGGAAAAGTACAGTACTCTGTATGCTCTGTAATCTGTAACCTGTGTGGATTTTGATTTCATGTGTAGAAAAACGTCTCCACAAATGAACAGTTTTGCTCTTGCTCTTTAAGCTGAAGCCACTTTGAACTATCTTCTCCTTCTTTTCAGTGTGTCCAGCCATGCCTTCTTTAAATATGGTGACAACCAAGGAAAGAAAACCAAACACAGGACACCGAAAAACATTTCACCCTGGCAAAGAAACTGGTCTACCTTTTATACCAGCACACAGACCTAAAATGGGCTTTCACTGTAAAGGGAGAGATAGGGTTAGGCAGAGGTAGGCTCCTATACAGAGCGTCTAGAGGGAGGCTGGAGTACACAGACGTTTGTCAAACTCTTTTACAGTATGGAGAGGTTTGAATAAAATGCTCAAACACACACACACACTCTCACAAACTCCTGTGTTAAGGCTGTGACAACTCAACAGGCTTTAAAGTAATTCCACGTTGTGTTTTTATCCCTGAACTTTCTGGACGCCGGACATTTTGACCTCTGGCTGCTCTCTCTCTCTCTGTCCTCCTGGAACGCAAATCTTAACATCCCCATAAGAGAAAATAGATTGCCAGCATGGGCACTTGGCTCATTGGTCTACTTCAGTGTTTTAGTAACAAAATAAACTCTGAATATGTGGATTTTACTTCTTTTTTTTTTTTTTTTGGTGGAAGAAACCGCAGAATTTTTAAACACGCGTTGAAGAATATTAGCTGGAAGGATCAATACCACATTTATTTGAGAAGCAGCCAATTAGTTTGGCTTAGAAGACTGGAAGCATGGAGGAGATTCTTATGAACCCTTAGATTCGTATTGCGACCCACTATGGAACCAGCGTGGTAAGACAGGGTCTCTCTCTACCAGAGAGACTGAGACAACTTTGGTACTGAAACATTCATCTCATATTAGGTAAAGAGACAGCCAAAATACTCAAAGTTGCCCTTTAGCAAAGCAGAAATTAGATACATTTTTGCTGGAGAACACTATCAGTAACCAATTCTCCTTTGCAAGTGCACACATTGTAGTTTAATCTGTACAATCCACAAGTGAGCTAACATCTTCCTCAAAGTCAGAAGTGTCTCTGTGAAACACTCTAATATGAAGGAAAACTGCTTCCAATAAGTCCCTTCCTCTTAAATTGACAATAAGTGAATGGCTATAAAAATGGTACACTCATTTATATTGGCTATTAAAAACGCACACTCTTTTTAATGAGCACTAAAGCAGACACCTCCATTAGCATTCTCTCTCTTTTAATCCTACCTTTCTCCGATGCTCCCTCCCTCCCTCCTTCTAATCATCAGCTACACAGCCTCAGAGTGGTCACCGCACTCCTAACATTACACTGGAGTGGAGGAAAGTGAGTTTAACACACCAGAGCATGCAGACGTACACACACAGGGATGCATGAAGTCTTCATCTTCATGGCACAGAACCCAGAGAAGACAAACGTGCCATAATTTGATTGTTGGTGAATTGTATCTTCTCCTCTCTCATGTAATTGTACTTAGATGATTGGTGCCCTGAGAAATGCACAAACTCATACAATGAAGTTAGATAATATTCTAAGAGGGGTGCAATTATAGGAGCCATGCAATGCCACAGTCCTTTAGTAAAATGCAGTTGCATTCAAGTTCAGTTTTTGCTGTACATTTTATAAAAACTTTGCTTTTCTTGTGAAGCTGCACTGAAAAACTGTTGATACCTCTAAAGTGGCAGCAGGTGACTGTTCAACTCAGAGAGCTTCAATATTTGTAAATCCGATAAGGTGACAGAAACTAAATACAACGTGCTCAATTATGTTCTAATCTTTATACTAAAGCCGACCATCAGAAGCAAAAGCTTGAACATTGATGAGTCATTTCACTGCTCAGCACTTCTGCGTGGAGAAATCAAACTGCAGAGTTTCTCCTTTCCATCAGGAGATAAGACACTCTTCTTCTGTGGCCATGTTTTGTGATTTCATAATTTCTTAGTACAGCTTTGACTGGCTTCTTTACAAATAAAAAAAAAAAACGAAAAACTACAAGAACCTTCATTCATTGTAGAAAATTCTTCAAAGGCCATTAGTCAACCATTAGTCTTGGGTCCTTTGTCCTCTTCCGTACTCTGATTTTAGGAATGGAGACTGTTTTCAGATTGTGTGATTCCCTGACTACTCTGGTCCCATGTCCACATCCTGGTCTATCTACTGTTGTGGCGTTGGTGGATGTTTGGCAACCCGTGGTCCTTGCACTTCCTGGCTCATTAACAGGCTCCTTGTGTCTGGGTACTGGCTGTTGTCAAAAGGCATATGGTGGACACTCTGGACGTGCGTTTTTAGGTTCCCTTTCTGAGAGGCTCGGTAGGGGCAGAGCTGGCAGCAGAATGGCCTCTCCCCTGAAGAACACACACAAATGAAGTTGAAAGGTCAGACATAGGCACCAGGTTGTGCCCTACATACGGTTTGGACACGACAAGACTTAGAGGACAAAGAATTTGGATTTAAGACAAGACAACAATGTAAACCATAAATGGGACTCGCTGCAGTGGAAACAGGAAAAGGGGACAGAAAGGAGCAAACACAGACAAACATAAACCAAGACACATAATGGCATTCGGCTAGCAGCATGGAGACATTATGCAGGTCAAAAGCAGCATTCACATTTAATTTTTTCCACCTAATTTCCCTTAACTTTCTATCTCTGTTCTGACCCAGATGGACTAACTCTTCTTTCCTTTTTCCTGCCATCTGGAGAAAAGCACCACACATCCCATGTCTGAACAGTCCTAGTTTTCTCTGTATGCATTTCTCTCAATCACCCAGGCCACCCCATACTACCCACACACACACACACACACACACACACACACACTCCAGATACAGCATATAGTTTGTATTCTAATTAGACTGACCTACAATGGCACAGACACCTCGGCAAAAAATAAATACAAAAAAATAAAAAAATAAGCAACACACACCTGAACAAAACAAATGAGATTGCCATTTAATTGCACCTAATTATCATTTTGATAAATGGAAGAATATCAGAGTGGGAAAACAAATGACTCCCTGTGCCCCTCCCGCACCTTTCTCCCTGAAGAAGGAACAGGGAAATATAGCTGTTATCATACATCATCAGAAACACAACAGAGAGAAGGAAAGAAGGGGGCAAGAAAGAAAGAGAGGAAGATAAAAACAAAAAAGGTATAATTAATCACACAAAAATCTAAAAACTAAAAAAAAACTAAAAAAAAAAAAAAAACTGCAGAAAAGATGGCGAGGTTGAGACGTGAGAGGAAAGCGAGAACCTCCACGACATCGTCCTGCGAGGAAACATCGCTGACAGGACCGGTGCACTACATTATAGTAAAGGTTATCGTCACCGTAAAGCAGCGTCAACACTACATCTAATTGGACCCCTCTGCTGCGGCTGCTCCCATCATTCATAGTGTGCGGTAAATCTGAGTCCATGTGGGTGTGTGTGTGTGTGATGTGTGTGATTAATTAAGATGGAGGCGCAGTGTGTAAGGCCCAGCTCTCTCCGCCGTGTGTCAAAGCAGAACAGATTTACTCTTTTTTCAATGCGTGTCTCCATTTCTGACTCTAATAACTCTGAAAACTGAGAGGAACATTTTTGCAATATGTTTAGTTTGTTCAATGTTTTGGTTAAGTCCCATTTACACATAACTCTCAATTTTTCAATTAATCTACTGATTCTTTTGTTAGTTTATTGATCTCTCTCTCTCTCTCTACAGAATGGCAGGAAATAGTCAGACAGTTTCCCATAGTGCAATTTGATGATGACTTACTTTGCAAAAAACATGTTGAATAGGCTTCTACTACAATATGTGAAAGAAAACAATACCCTTCCCCTAGTAATCAACTAATAGCTCTAGCTCTAGTTTCCATCTTAGACTATAGGTGCTCGGTGCTGTGCTACTCTTTCACCACATTTCCTAGGAAAGACTATTTTGAGTTGTTTTCGATAGAGCCCGTCTGTATTTTAAGTCATGCATCTTTATGCAAACATTTCCATCCAAACACATAAAAGCGTCAACTGAAATTTGAACCTTTGGAGTTCATTACATCTCTGCCTGTATTGTTTATGCTTATTTGAGAAGAGTTTGCTGCTTGTTATTTCTAATCCATTTAGAGCTCATGCAATTCTATGGGCTCATTGAAAAATAATACACTTTCATTTTTGTATGTTACTCTGGCTTTAAGCTAGCAGGTAAGAAGCAAACTGCTAAATGCTAACCTTGTGTTTATATGTCAATCATATAAAAGAAATGCCCATTACAGTCTTAAAGCTTTGAAATAAGGTATTACATTGTTATATGAATGCATGAATATATGTATTTATTAATACAGAAATATCAAAAATATAAATGAATGAGTTATGTGTGTTGTGACACACTCTGAACCTCATGTTAAGCTGCTGCTTGCAGCAGAAAATTAGAGCCCTGTCCTTTTTTCCCACCTGTTTCAAAGCAGCAATTAACACACAAAACAAATGTTAAAACAGTTAAAATGCCTGTACTGGAGTTTGCAGCTGCAAATGCCTGCACAAATAATTTGCTACTCCTTTACAAAGTACCAGTAAGCAGTTCAATATCCATTCAATTAACATAAAGAAGAAGCGTTCATGTATTGAAAGAATTAGGTATGACATTGAAATCTGATTTCAGTACTGAAAGTGCAAAAATGATGTGTGCACAGTATCCGCTTCTGGTTTTATCAGGTGAGGTTTTGGGGGCAACTTACAAGTACCAGCTTATTTTATTTGTAATTATTAAAAGACCCATTGATCCTTTGAGTGTAATCAAAACATGAAAGTCACCAAAACTGAAGCTTTTCGACACACAGCTGTGATATTTATACTTGATATACACGCAGATGTCAGGTGTGAGACAGCAAAAAATCTAAAGTGTTGATGCCAGGTGCAGACCGTGCCATGTGTGACTGCTACACACACACAAAAAAAACTTTCACAGGATGCAGGGTGCGGGATTGACACTGACACAGACATGCAGAGGTGAGACAATAATTATAAGAAACATGCAGAAGCGATGGGGGAGCCCAGTGATTAGCCATCGTGCCACATACTTGTTTAGGAGATTCAGAAGCGGTGGTGTGAGCGTCAGTACCTCTGTGGAGTCCGTTAAAATCAAACCCAACTGTGGGGGGAGAAGGAGGGCAGGGTGGGAAGGGGAGGAAGGGGGCAATCGGTTAAAAGCTCTACCAGATCCACACACGCATTTATGTTTTTTATTTATTTTTTTTTCCTCTATTACCACCAGCCACACACAATATCGTTTGCCACCAGCACCCTTGCTAATAAAGGGGATGATGATGGCGGCGATGGCAGTGATGATGGTGATGGAACCTGGTGGAGGCAAGTCGGTGATTTAATATGACGCATGTTAATAGAGGCCTCGGGGTGGCTGGCCTTTTCTGCATGTGCACGTCCATGCTGAAAACAACCGTCGGTGACAACATTAATTACAGCCTCTGCAAGTGTTTACAGAGCATGGGCATGTGTATGTGTGTCTATTAATACAGTGTTTGTGTGTTTGTGTGTTTACAATAGAGCTCGGAGCGAAGCTGAGCACTGCATCACTTACCATTTGGCCTCTGTCACTTAGAATCACTGGCTGTGCCACATATCATTCACACTCTCTATAAAGAAGCTACTTAACTCACTGTCTACTGTGATCACCGCCAGCTTGGCTGATGGACATGACAGGACAGGAGAGGAGAGAGAAGGAGGAAGGAGGAAAGCCTCAGCTGAGGAGAGGAGAGGAGAAGGAAGCAGAGAGAACAAAAGGGAGAAGGAAAAGAAAAATGAGAGGCGAAAGGGTGAAATGTCAGAAAACAAGAAAGGAAAAGAAGGAGATTAGAGGGAGTGAGAATAAAGGACAGTGGAAGAGGAGATATGAAAATGTCTTGTGAAAGGAAAAAAGTGAGCAGGAATAAGGAAGCTAGGAGGAAAAGAGTGTGAAGTAAGAAAGAGGATCAATGTAAGATAAAAGGAAAAAAGGAAGGGATAGAAAAGAAAGGAGAAGGAATGAGAGGGAAGACAAATGGACAGAGGACATAAAAAGACAGGATGTCTACATCAAGCTATTTAGTGACATCAGGACACATGGAAATGGATTCATAAGGATGGCGTGGACAAATGTTGTTCTGCTTCATTAGCATGTGCAATTCCATCTCTCTAATTGACATGTGATTAATAATGTATACGATTTGTCACAGGTCGGTATCCAGAGCAAATCATGCTTCACTTTAAAAAATAGAGACAGCTGCCCAGCCCAGGGCAAGGAAGGACTCACAGACTGCCTGTCACACTCAACTGAACAAAAAGATCTGTTTTGATTTATTTTGGAGAACGCCAGAACGTAGCAGACGTATGGAGAGTCAGATGATGAAATATTGCAGAGAATGTGAATCCCCGTGCATATATTCTCTACATCTCATGTGAGCCTTTCTGGGTGGATAAATAGCTGCGAGGGTGATGATGAGTGTGCGCACAGGTGGCACAGGAATTAGTGACTGTTGAAAAAGTGTGGCCAAAAAATGAGAACATCTAGTAATACATGAATAAGAAGTAACTAATAAGGTTGTTCTACAGGTGGAAGCAGGATGCTGGACTTGTCTTCCATGCCGCATACTCAGTCGTCACTGCTGTTGCTCTTTGCTGAAGTCATTTGTCTATGCTTGTCATACTGTTGCCTTTTGGATCATTTCACAGTTTTTGTGACTGAAGCTCTTGTAACTGGATTGCCAACCACTTTTTCTTCTCTTTTAGTTGCTGTGTATGACTTTGAAAACTCAAATGAAAGGACAGACTGTCAGACCACCCTCTTGTTAATGATCTGTTTGGGTTCTGTTCAGGGCCCTATTTAGGAGTTCAAAAAGCATCCTTTACATTGATTTATCATTTTTGATGTTCCATGATTTCTCCTGCCTGAAATGAATTACTTTTTTTGGCCAAGAAAAACAAACGTTATTAGATCGTGAATTGTCCATTTTTGTATTTTGTCACTTTGCTCAAATGTGCAGGCTCTGTTTGTGGGAAGGGGAGGGGTCACTACTTTGATATGCTTCTACTTTCCACATTATGTTTACCTGAAATTAGAAGAAAAGATGGGAATCTTTGAAAAGGAGTTGTAGTTATTTTGCAGGAATTTTAAAAAAGCGAAGAGTTAATAGCTAACAGAGAAGTGATTTTTAAGTGGTATTTGCAGTATTTTGTGTAGTCCACGTGTATGTGCAGTGTTGTGTTTACCTGTATGGGACCTCATGTGAGTGCGTAGGTGACTGGGCTGACTGAAACTCTTCCCGCATTCATGACAAAAATACTGCCCCTGCCTCATGAGGGACGTCAGCATCCCTGATCAAACACACACACAGAGAAGAAGAGAGGAAGACACAGTTAAACAAAATACTAAAAATCAAACCGAACATGAAGCCTCATTTGAACATGAAGCCTCATTTGAACATGAAGCCTCTTTGTATTACAGTGGTCAAACGAGTTAAAGACTTAAACCAAATGGATGTGGAAGCATATGCAGATGTCACTGTTCAGTTTAAATCAACAGGTCTTTCCTTTAAAGATCATTCAGAAATTACGTGTGTCCAAAATCCTTAGCTACTGCATCCTTCTTCCCCTATTGAATTGAGTTTTTATAATCTAAGTGTGGACTGTATGCAGTAATTATTATATAAATAATTACTGAAGTAAAATGATTATTGTGCAACTCACCAACAGTCAGTAATGATGCAAATAAATTACTGAGTGTCTATTCCTGGTGAGCTGAAGCTAATATGCCTTTGTTTTTATACCCATTTTTATCTCAGCACGTAATGTTTTGATAAATTTGCTGTTTGTCAGGTGTGTTTATGATGTTAGCAGTTGTGATCTTTAAACAACACCAGCCGCTTGAAGGAAGGTGAATTCAAAGTGACAAACCCTTTAAGAAACATGCTTTGAGTTTATAATTCAAATTTTCAAAATGTAGTCCATACAACTGTTACATCTTTTTTCATAGGTTTAATGTATGAAATCCTTATTTCACATACAAATATACAATACAAAGGTAAATGTGTCTTAAAATCACAAGTACTTTAAGTTTTCCACTGAAACTTCATTTGTGACTTTTTCTGTTACAGGCAGGAGAGGTGGAATACATGAACATCAGCATCAGTTCATTCTAAAGCAGAAGACATTTTCATGTGGCGGTGTTTGCAGAGACTGAATAAAGACGTAAAGGTCAGTAATGGTCAGAGAGTGAGTGGGTGTACACAAGCACAGAGCCTGGTTGGAGCGGTGGAGGTAGGTAGCATCAGTAGTGGACTTGCAGAGGCATCATTAGTATGTCTAATGTGTCATTATGAGCGGCTAGCTCCAGGGGCTGGACTGCAGCTGTCACACAGCATCATCTCAGAGGCTGACAGCCAGACACACACAGCACACACACACACCGCATAAATTACAGGCAATTAAAACGCCCTGGCTGTGATGTGCCCGCTCCGCTGCCCGTGTGTCACATGTCAGGTGTGTGTTTCTGCATGCGTATGTGTATCAAGAGTTGTATATATGTGTGTTCCAAGGGAGGAAAGTGAGGCACAGGCTGTGGTGCACACAGATCACGGACAAGTCACCTTTGCATGTAATGGCCTTAAATGGCAATGGCAATGTCATTTTCTTAATGGAGGCAGTGAAGTAGTTTAGCCATCATTGAAGAGTCTGGTGTACAAATTTGAAATGACAACCAAAATTGGACAATTCAGTTTTTTAATTCTTCACTGAGGTCATTCTGCCTGAAAGGAACTGAATAAATCACAACCAACAGAGCCACAAAATTCTAAAACCTCCTTGAATTAGCCTACCTGTTTTCTGACACCTCTTCAATTTAACTTTCATACACATTCTATAAAGAGCAGTGTTATCTGCAGGTAAACAAAATTGAAAAGAAAACGTTAGAAAGATGTTATACTAATACAGAAACAGAGCAGTGTTAATGCGGCCTCTGAAACTGAAACATTTTGAAGCCCAACAGAATTTGGTAAAGCCAACAGGTGATTTGAGAGGTTAACAGAGTAGCCATTCAGCATAGAGAAAACCTGTGATGTACGGTGACAACAACAGCTGGATCACTATATTTAAGACATTACATTCATATCATTATGTAATTACATAATAAAGTTACCTAGTGTTTACCTATTGAAACATATCTGGTGGAGCAGGAGCCAAGGGGTCAACAGCAGAAGGAAAAAGCATTTAAAGACTGTTGGATGAGTTTGATACTGTAATCACACATACTCAGATTCTCATGCACACATACACATGCACTTGTGTGACCTCCCTTACTGACAGATAACAGGCCTGGAGGTTTGAGGGTGCTAAGTGCAAAAAACCCCCCACTGGACACACATCAACACCCCAAGCATTGAACCTGGCGTATACCTGGGCAATGCCCACTAGTTGTGCACATGTTTGTATATGTGTGTGCATGTGGAAACTGTATTGGGGGGGGACAAGGAGGACAGAGAGGTGGAGAAGGTGACAGAGAGTGTCTCTGGCAGCCAGACTGCTGGCCTCTGGATACTCCACTTCCACTCCGGGCCGCCAGCCCTTCTCACTGATGCACTAATGAAAGACAAGACAGAGCTGGATGGAAAACACAAGCAGACACAAATACACACACACACACACACTCATACACATATTACAGAGAGAAAAGGGAGAAAGACTCAGTTGCTCAAAAAAGGTCACTTTATAGCATGTGACTCAAAGGGCTAAGGCGGATCGTGACGATATGCGCCTGGACGGGTGACAGCGATGTCATGCGTCTGCTCTGGGGCTGTTGTCTTTGACCCCTGGCTCCATACAGCCCCACTTGACCTTAGAGACACAACTGAAAATGGGCAAATAATACGGATGTTTGGTAATGACCATTTCCAAAGCAGCTGGTGGGGTAATTATTCTGTCTCATCTCTCTCTTTGCCTCTCTCTGCTTTGCTTCCCTCCATTCGCATCTGGGTGAGCCTCTCATCAGGCAGAGTCATGACCCAAACAGTTTGTGACAGCTTTCTGGGAGAGTGGAGCCAGAGACTAGGCACGCCTCGCAGACCTGAGAGTAACAAAGGTTCTCTCATGTCTTTCTCACAGTAAAATTACACACACGCTCATTTTGCATCTGAAAAACTCAAGTACATATGGACACACACATGCACAGATACACATTTGCCCAATTAAAGCTTTTTTATCATACCTCAACAAAAATGCCACGGCATGTGTGTGAGCCCATTTAATGTATCTTCTCTTCATTATTCAAAACCTTGTCAGAAGAGACCAGAATATGTGTCTGTCAGTTTAGGCCAGATGATGAGTGAGAGTCTGTTTGTTAGAGAGGCTAAATATGTATACATTATTAAATATAGGTCATACATTAAGTGTGGCTCTATGTGACTATGGGGGGAGTTTGTGGTTTAGTCAAATCTAGTCAATTCTACTCTACTCATTCAAGGTCAGAAACAAAAGATGCTCAACTACTGGGAAATTTTTCTCTTCAACTTTTGACCTTTAGCATTTTCTCCAAAGCCAAGATCCTTTGGGCATTTTGTATGTGAGCTGATGAGGGATTTCACAGAGCTTTCTCCAAATAGCCTTTTCCAAATTATGGACTTAATCAGCAAAACACAAATTTGCATTGTGTTACTGCAAATGTTCACAAATGCATATCTAAATCCACCAAGAAAAAATGAACAAAATTAGCTACTTACCAGTTGGGTCTAACAGGGCATTGGCTGTACCCCAGCGGTGGTATAGGGCAGCCAGTTCATGGGGGCTGTAGTTTTTGAGGACACTGAGGATGTCACTTGGCATCTCCTGTGCTTCTGTGATTGGCTCCTGCTTCACATCTCCATGAGCTTCAGAGGTCAAAGAAGAAGAGGAGGAGGAGGAGGAGGGTGAATTCTGCAGAATGCCTCCGTGTACCTGGGAGGTTCCGTAGTTGTGTCCGGTTGTGGAGTTATGGGTGATGGTGCTGGTCCTTTGAGCGTTGGCCCGAGTCTGACTCTGAGAGTTGGAAAGCGAATGATGAGGGGAGCCCTTAGCTCGGCTGTATTCTGCTAGGCCATGTTTGCTGGACAGCATGAAGCCCAGGCCCTCCTGAGGCATCAAGTAGCGGTCTGCCATCCTTGAAGCTGTAGCAGAGCTGGGACTTGGGACTGAGGGGCGTGAGAGTGTGCCAGTGCTCTTCTCTAAGGAGCTGGAGGATGACAGTGAGCTTCCCCGAGGATAAATATCCACTTTGGGTCTGAAGCACGACTGATGACTCTGGTCCTCTTTCTGTCTGGCACTGCTGCTGCTGCTGCCTGGCCGTACAGGGACTCTCCTAGCCTGGGTGCCTGAGGTTAAAGAGGAGCCCCTGGAGACTGAGGAGGAGTGGGTAGAGGATGATGATGGTGATGGTGTGGCTGCAAGACTGGGTGGCCTGTTCTTTGTTAGAACCTCGCCAGAGTATGTTGGGGGTTGGGTTCGCAGTGTACGCATCACTGGAGGCAATGATGGACACTCCTTTCCTTCCAGGACTGGTGGGGGACCAGTGCGTCTCCTGGACGATAACAAGCTGTCCTTAGAACGCTTTGAGTTGTTTTTCAGGGCCCATTTAGGAGCCACATTTGAGCTACTGCTGTTGATGCGGTGAGCCACAGTCTGGTGCATCCAGAGCACCTCGGGATAGCGGGTGGAGTGGGAGCAAAAGGAGCACTTGTGGATAGGGAGATTCTTCTTGTCCAGAGTTAAAGAGGTTATGCTCCTGCTGCCCTCGGCCCTCACACACAGATCCACAGGGGTCATGCTCTGATCAAGCGGAGAGGATGGAGCTGAAAAGTAAGCAGTAGTGGATGCAGTGTTGTTCAATCCCTGCAGAAGAGCTTTCTTCAATTTGGGGTAACTATTGGGGGTGCCTCTGTCTGAACTGGAGCTGGGGCTGGGAGTAGGGCTGCGTCTGTCTTCTGGGGTGGCTGGGTGTTGGACACGAACATGAGTCAGATAAGCCTTGGACTCTGTGGTAACAAAGTTACACAGACTGCAGATGTAAGGCTTCTCATCTGTAGGGGGGGAGAAGGACAATATAAAAGTCAATGACTGCCAAGAAAATCATCTCATTCACTTTTCTCTAGTACCAGCTGTAAGTCAGAGCTCATTGCTTGAGCCCACCATGCCAGATTTATATTGTTTCTTCCAGATGTAGCCACTAGGATGCAGTATAATCTAATGTTCCCATATCCTTACTATTAATTTTAAATGCACCAAGAATATATCTGAATATGACTTTTTTTTCCTGTAATACAGGTAGTTAACTGTAATGTATACTGTTATCACCAAGTATTCATATTCCTATAGTTTGTATTCATTTCTATCATTTCTCTAATTTTTGGGATATGTGTGTAACTTCAAGTATTAACAGAAATGAATACATTTTTTGGCATAATATGAATGGAACAATACAACCTATCAAACTTAAAAAGTTAGTTTATCTATCATTTTGTGTTACAGGCTCTTGTACTGGAATTGCTTTAAACTGCAGAGACATACACTACTGAGTCAAATTTGCTGATTGCTGAGGTGCAGCTTGATAAATTCCCCACTAGGTGGCGTAAATGTTCTGTCTTTCTTCACATTAATTTTACTGTTGTCTCCTGAAAAATTGATTTGAAGAACCGATATAAGAATATAAGACTTATGATAAATTTAGTAGCAGTTGGTTGCTGTCGCACTGCCATTAAATAAAAAATAATAAAGTGTGAAACATGAAAATCCTCAAATTGGAGGTGTTGAACAAAAAAACTACACAATTAGACGTGAGTCTTTTAATATTTTACACATAAATACTGTTACTTACATATACTGTAAATAGCATATTACTGTACTCTTGGCTACCCCTCCCCATTTTAACATCATCAGTAACCTGCCATCTGTTTTCCATTTAGCTTCCTGTTGGCAGCAATGGCCAACACTCACAGCTCAGACTCTGCCAAGGTGAAACCCTGGGACTGGACAGTTTTATAGGCTAGGTGGTAAAACTCAAGTCCTGTTTATCAATTTGATACTGGACTTATATTGATCAATTATTGATCACCCAGAGCTGCAATAATTGAATATTAGCCAAAATTGTACTATTGTCACTCCAAAATAAGCATCAGTGCAATACTGAATCAGTCGTGTGTATTAGCATGTGCACATAAATATAACTCACACTACACTTGTAAATGTTGCGGTAAACAACATTACACACACAGAAACTAAAACCAACAAACGTGACACCGGCTTTACACCTGTATGGATGGAGTTGTTCAAAAGAACGCACAAATATCAATTCTCTGGTTGAACTGAAAAACAGTTTGTAAAAACAGTCTGTATATCAGTATCTGCAACTATACACTGCTGCTCCTCATTTGCATTCCTAAAAAGTGGCTACAAGAGGCATCATAGTATTTGGGACTAGAATGTCCTCTGAGTCTCTCTTTCCCCAAAGCCTGCATGTCTCTCCATCAGGAGGTGACTCTATAAATAACCAATCCCTCAGACATGAGGCAGCCTGGCTGGCTCAGTGGTAAGATGAGTGGCTGAGTGACAGTGGAGGTATCACATAAGGTAACCTTAGAGATTAGGAAAGAGTATGTGGGGATGGAGAAGAAAGGCAAAGAGAAAAAGATGATGGAGGGATAAAAATCTAAGGGTATTCAGTAGATGCTGACTTCATATGACCTTTAATACAAATTGGCTTTGTCACAAATATCAATAAAATCCATTAAATATTAACAACAATTTAACAGATCATCATAAACAGATTCTATTTAATCATGTGTCTTGCTGTTGTGATGTTTGTATCATGTTACATACATTTGTACACAGTGTACATTCTGAACTAAGACTTTATTGAACAAAGATCTTGTATCCACATGTAATTCCTTAAACCAGACAACAGTAAGAAGGGGACAGTGCATACAATACAGTGTATCTCCACTGTCGATATGGTATATATTACTATATAGTTCTTATATAGTACAATATATATACTACAGCACTTCTACTATAGTACTTCTACTTCTACGCTAATAATTTATTGTTACACAATAAACAACATCAGTGAAGGGTAAAAGGAAACACGGAGACAGATTTCCATGGCAAAGACAAAAAATGAGAGCAAAAAACTCATTCACACAGATAAGGGGGGTGAGGGGAGTTTCCTGAGACAGGAAGACCTGAAATAGCACACAGCTCGATCAGGCCCGAAGAAATGTTGCAGCTATTTTTGAATGTCTGTACTAAAGGGAGGAATGGAAACAATCATTTTAGTTCTTCAGCAATCCCCTCTCCTAACCTGTACAAATAGCGTTCTCAATGAGTTTCGATGTTGGAAGAAAAAAGCCAGTGTGTACTGCAGGAATCCTCCCTTTGTCATATTTCATCTGTGACTGTGGGTGTCTGTCTTTTTTATAGTGTTCATTGGTTGTGGAGGTGAAAAAATGATAGGCATGTCAAAAATGTCTTCTGCTTTACTGGCATGCCTCTGAAAGGCCCAAAGTTTCACTTAACTGTTAGCTTTATTGCTCTGTCATACATATTTTTGCACTGTTGTAAACAGAATTTTCAGGGGCAGTTAAAGTTTATTGACCATATTTAATAGTATTTATAAGCAGCACTGCTGGATCATGATGTAATTGTGACATTTAGCCACATGGTGGCTCCAGTTCCCACTGGAGAGACGAATGAGGTGAGGAGCTGCCCCTACACAAAGCACATTTCATCAACATGTTTACTACAGAGTGACAATTGGAGGCTGTGAGTGGGAGGCTTGAAAATGGCTACAGTCATTTCTGCCACTAAAGAATCTAGCAGTGCATGATCTGTAAGTGTGGTCATGATTATAGCATTTATTTAATTGTATGGCAGTTATGTGTTTTATTGTTTTATTAGTCTTTAAGATTCAAAAACTATGAATCACAACATTACGTTAGTACAGTTTGATGTAGTTTATTGTTTCTACACTATATGTGACTGAATGATTGAAATGTTAAAATAAACCGCAGTTCCCAAATCAAAAATATTGGTATATAAAGTTAGTACTTGATCATCCTTTTGTGGTTCCTTTAATCACTGTTTAGACAAGAAAACTTAAGTGGATAAAGAAATCGGAAGAAGCTGGTGACTAACCTGAAAGCTCTCCAGAGTTTGCGGTGCCCATCTCTGAGGCCTGATCTCCAAGAGTGGAGGCTGGTGGAGAGTCTCCATACCCTGGGGTGCTGGGCCGGCTGGGAGAGCCTGACTCTGGATCGCTGGTGGAGCCCCATCGGTCAGCCCTTGCAGTTTTTTCCTTGTCTCCCACAGACGGCCTGCCCCCATCCTTCCTGTGGACTCGCTGGTGAACAATCATCTGATGGCGACTACGAAACAGCTTCCCACACTCAAAGCACTCATTTGACTTAGAAGAAACTTGTGACTGGGATGGCCGTCGTCTGTCCTGGCGAGATGAAGGCCGGTACTCAGAGTCACTGAGGCTCTCTGGTGTCCGGTCCCCTGAAGAGGCATGACTTCCCAACCCAGTGCTGCTGCGTCTGCTTGAACTGCGCTTCTCTTGACCTTGCAGGACATAACGACTACTCTCCTTTTCAAAAACCACAGCAGCCCCAGCGAAGGCCTCCTCCCCCATACTTCCTCCCCCAAAAGAAGCCTTGTAGCTATGTTCCACTGGCTCCACAACTCTTCCTTTAGTGGCTAATTGCCAGGCCTGGTAGCTGCAAACTGGATCTAGTTCTGGGATTCTTTGACCCAGAATCATCTTTTCACTCTCCTCATCACTGTTAAGGGTTTTTTCCTCAACAGGCTGGAGGTCTAAGTAGTCAAGTAAACGTCTCTTAGCAGCTGGTCTATCCTCATCATCACTAAGGCTGCATGGGCTTTGGGATTTCCTGCAATTTCCAAGACTGTGAACTTTATCATGAGCTCTCAGACTTTCTCTGCTGTGGAACAGGTTGCCACATTTGGAGCACATCTGATACACAGATGTAACAGAGCTAGTAACTGTATCAGGATCTTGGGCAACATCATTGATGGTAGCTGGATGTTCAGCTGAATCTGCTTTTGAACGTGACCTAGACTTGGTGTTATGTGTTTTCATGTGAGACTTGAGAAACCAAGCTTCACGGAACCGTCGTCCACAAATGCGGCAGCAGTGGTCCAGGATCCCTGCATGTTTTTTCATGTGTGACTTTAAAAACCAGGCTTGGGTGAAGACCTGGCCACAGGTCTCACAGGGGAAGGTCCCATCACTGTGCGGTTGGATAACATCGGATTCAGCGATAGCCTCTTCCTTAACAGTAGTCTCCTCTTCCGTGTCTGCTGTGATGTGGACCTTTTCAATGTGACTGAGAAGCTGGTCTTCCCGCTGGGCCTTGTAGCCACA
This sequence comes from Mastacembelus armatus, assembly GCF_900324485.2. Taxonomy (NCBI): domain Eukaryota; kingdom Metazoa; phylum Chordata; class Actinopteri; order Synbranchiformes; family Mastacembelidae; genus Mastacembelus; species Mastacembelus armatus. The sequence continues at coordinate 6,339,187 of NC_046648.1, forward strand.
AAGACGGCAACAGTAAGGCCTCTGGTCAGTGGCCGATTTTTCCCTTTTTAAGGTCCGTGCAGGCACTTTTCTCCGATTCTCCTCACCACTATCCCCATTGATCATCCGGTTACAGGCTGAGCTGCTCTTAGTTGGACTTGTGCCTCCATCTAAACCTTCTGAAACACTCATCTCCTCCTCCTCTGCCCCACCCTCCTCATCCTCATTGGAGTGATGCCTGGAGAGCGTACCCAGTTTGTGGCTACGAATGTGAACTTTGAGGTTGCCCTTCTGAGAGGCCCTGTGGTCACAATAGGGGCATTTGTAAGGGCGCGCACCAGTGTGGCGTCTCATGTGTTGCGACAGCGAGCTGAGGAAAGGGAAGCTGCGTCCACAAATGTTGCAGTCGTAAGCCCCAGGGATTTTGTCATCCTCAGCCTCAATCTCATTTTCAGGGTAGGCCTTAACTGCAATGAGCTTTTCCTTCTGACCTCCTGCTTGGATCTCCATCACCTCCACAATGTCTCTAGGATTCATTGTGCAAACTAATCTACCCTGTCCACCTGGCTGTTCACAGACTCAATAAAACGTCTTACTTACTGCTATCTGCAGCTGTACATCTAGGGATGTCTAGCTCTCTGATGCTGGTCAGTTAATATGCTACCTGTCTTCTATCATCCAGATATTCAGCTGCTTACACAGCAGCTCATTTAGCACTCTCCAGTTATTGGATACATCACCATCTATACATCTTCTTCAAGCACTATCAATGATGAATCAATCATGTCTCAAACTCTGTGTGCAATTGGCATCCTAAAAAAGCGTGTAGTTTTAACATTTGCTAGAAACCTGAAGCAATATGTAAATTGACTTCCAACTAGGTTTTTCCTCAATTTTAGGTCATCATTGTGTCAGTCGCTTGGAGTTTAGAGAGGTTTCCGTGTCAGCTCATCCAGCAAACTCTTGATCTTCATTTCAAAGGTTCCCCTTCTTCATCTTGGGTTTTTATCAGTAGCTTTTAGGTAGGGAGCTCTCTATACGACGTTCATGTATATGATCCACCTGAGAATAAAGAGAAAAGAGACAGGGAACATGGTGAAGCTACAGTATTTCAAAACGCTTTCAGTTTTCAGCCACATCATTCAGTTATGCTTTGCATGCACACTGAAGCTAGCTACAGTATGTAGGTGGACTGTGTGTGTCATTAAAGCACACCTCTATATGCTTGCCTGGTAAAGTAGTTGAAAATAAAAGGTAAAATCAACTACCTGATCACACAAATGAAATCAAACAAAATCTCTGACATCCTTAAAAACTCATACGTGCATACTGTTCAGGTGAGATCACACATTCTAAATATATTCAGAAAAGGTTGTTATTATCATGTATGTGTTTCTTTGTTATGTATCTGTGCTTGTACACACACGTGCATGTGTGTGTTTGTTGTGATTGTGTATAAGTCATGCAGAGCTTGGGGGCTGTGATGCCACACTGGCTGAGTCAACACTTTACACAGTCAGGGTGGGGGTGAAGGGGGAGTCATGTTCACATCAGTAAGATCAGCAATGCCACCATATTCTTTCCCTATACTGGCCTCACACACCCGCTTCAACTGACACTATCACATGACAGGGATCTTAAGTACACAACAGGAAGTGGCTCTTCAGACAGTTTGCTTTGCTCTATTTCTCAAACAGGAATGGAATGGGGTCAGGGAGAGAGTCAAAGAGAAAGAGAAACAGAGAGGGTGATCAGAATAGACAGACTTTTAACACTGTCAACTAATTTCCAGTGGTGGGAATAGTTCTTTGCATTAGCATAACATAACACTTTTTGTATCAGTTACTGTTCTGTCCTGCTGTATAAATATTTTAAAGTGTATTATGTCATGCATATGTTGAAACTGCCAGAAGTTTTCACCACCTTTCTTTAACTATTATTATTACTTTTTGCAAGTCCCAGTCCACTCACAAGAATCACTAAAGCTTAATCACATCTTTTCAGGGGGAGCTCTGTCAGCTCAGTAAAACATCAGTCAGTAAGACAGCTTTCTTTTGCTTTGTTATTTTAACTGACACATTTTTCCATGTACAGTTAGAAACAACTTCTAAAGTCCTATCATATACTGTAAAGATCAAAACTCTGAAACATGAAAGGAAATTTCTATGGGAAACTAGAGTATTAATTTCCGCAGATGTTAGAACCAGAAAGTGTAGACTATATGAAATGTGACTGACAGCATTATTACAGGCTATTATATAAAGTGCCAGAGCCCATAAGCTGAGTTACTGCCAGGCTCTAATTATAAGTGGATAATTGATCATAATCATAAGAGGGTAAGGTGGTGGAGGAGGGACGTTAGAACAATCATATGTCTTAAACTCTCGCACTGAAAATGACTACCCTGCGCCAGAGCCACCTATCTATCTAGAATGATTTATGCTATTGAAATCATTGCAACCTCAATGCTTTGACATGCCTGAAGTACTTATATATAAGGCTTCCAGCTAACATGTACTCTTCCAGCCAGAAGTGCAGCTGTAGTACTTTGAAACGTATTATAAGATTCAGATCTATTACTGCCTAAATATAACCAGAGTAGATATAAAAAGGACAGAGGCTTACTGTTTCTGCTTGCATTTGAATACCTAACCTTTTACATTTTTAGCCATGCCAAGTGTAAGGCTATATTTATGGCATTGTCAGTGCTAATTTTGATTGTATTATTTCAACAACTATTGAATGAAATTTGATACACATCACCAGCATAAATTGTAATTTTTTGATCCTTTAATCTTAATTTAGGAGTATTCACCAGGCCCAAATTTGAATTTCTGCAGCACTTTAGACTACATACTTGCAAAACTGCATGGTATATGCAACATGGCTGCATGACTGTCATCATCACCATGACTATCATGACTGTTTTTACGCATATTAGAATCAGTATTAGATGTAGGAGTGTTACGTGAGCCGCCTCCTCCTTCCATTTCCCCTTTTCCCTTTACGTCCCTTCCCTTTATGTCCCATCCAGGCAGGGACGTAACAAGGAGAATAAAATATTCTACTGATCTGTACGTCCTGTGCAGTTACAAAACAGCACAGTAGTCTGCAGTTTTCAGTTTTAATTATTTTTAACACCATGACACCATATCAAGTCATTGTGTACAGAAGTATAAAAACCTTTTATATAAACTGATGAGGTCACTGGAAAGAGCTATAAAGTTCAGACATATAACACACTTCATATGAGTAACAAAGACGTTTGTGTGAATAACATCCAACACATGACATGATAGACAATCAGGTGATGATGGGTGTATACCAGTACGAAG